>NC_090209.1:24063721-24383721 GCF_033026475.1 Channa argus
GGGCATCCAGTTTTGGAAGTAATGAATATTTGTAAAAGAACATAATTATAATCACTGGTGAAATTAATTGTTTAAAACAGGCCTAACAACTCCGAAGCCCCCGGGAAATGTCTCGATGTGTGTTTGACATTATGAATCCATGCTTCAGCCCAATCCAAATAGTAATATTTCGTTAGAACAGGGAGATCATTTATTTGATGATGAAGATGGAGATGATGAAGAATATAACACATTGTGAGAGATCACTGTCCAAGGGACAGGCTGAAAAACAGGGTGAAGGAGGAGGAGGAACAAGAAAAGAGATAAATCTGCTGTATGAAATAGGGTTTTGCTCAGAAAGCTGAAAGAGTTCAGCAGCTCCTCTTCCTCTCCCTGAAGATGGAGACACTGGAGGAAGCTGAACTCTGTTTCCCACAGCTCTTCAACACTTCCTGCAAGAAACACACTCATCCTCACTCTGAGTCAATGCTCATTTACATTCTGATGTCCTCGGTCTCTCTGCTCACTGTGGTTCTCAACCTGCTGGTCATCATCTCCATCTCCCACTTCAGGCACAGATACATGTCTTAGCGTTGATATGTTGTTTGTTGTGAGATTCGTGAAAAAGTTAGATTTTGACCACTAAACCTTGTTGAATTGCTGAGAATGTTTATCAGCAGTGCCTGCATGTTTTACAGGAACTTAATTAAGCTCTGGTTTCAACTGTTATTCCTGTTTTCATCAAACTATTCCTATTGCTATTAATGATGCAAAGGTTTGTAAAGTTCACAGTGATGCTATTCTGTCCCACCAGGCAGCTCTACACTTCCACCAACCTCCTCCTCCTCTCTCTGGCTGTCTCAGACTTCCTTGTGGGCCTCGTTGTGATGCCATTTCAGATCTTATTAACAGAACCCTGCTGGTTCCTGGGTGACCTGGTTTGTGTTTTGTACTATTTCTTACCTTTTATAGCTATTTGTGCCTCAGTAGTAAACATGGTGCTGATATCAGTCGACCGTTATGTTGCTATCTGTGACCCTCTGCATTATTCCACCAGAATCACTCTAAAGAAAGTTACACTCTATGTTCTCCTGTGTTGGATTTACTCTGTTTGCTACAGCTTTATGTTTTTATCTGACAACCTGAAACAACCAGGCAGGTATAACTCCTGCTATGGAGAATGTGTGATTAACATAATAGGAGCTGTTGACATTGTGATAAGCTTTATTATTCCTGTTTCCACCATCATCATTCTGTATGTGAGAGTGTTTGTGGTGGCTGTGTCTCAGGCTCGTGCCATGCGCTCCCACATTACAGCTGTCAAACTGCAGAGATCAGTGACTGTAACTGTGAAGAAATCAGAGCTGAAAGCAGCCAGGACTCTTGGAGTTGTTGTTGCTGTGTTTCTCACCTGTTCCATTCCACCTTATTGTGTTTCTCTTTCTGGCTCTGACTTCATGATTGGTAGTTCAGCTTTATGTATTTTCTGGTTTTATTGAACTCCTGTCTCAACCCTGTGATCTATGCGTTTTTTTACCCCTGGTTTAGAAAATCTGTTAAACTTATTGTTACATTACAGATACTGCAGCCTCAGTCCTGTCAGGCCAATGTACTATAGAGAGAAGCTGTGGGATGGATTTCTTCCATATTATTAATACATGCATTCCTTGATGCTTGTTCATTTTTATGCAAGTCAACATCACAGTTCAGTTTAACAAATGAGACATCAGATTACGCTTGTTCATTGATTTATTGTGGAAATGTATCCAGTGATACATACAGTAAACGTATGTGCCCCAAGTAACTGGCATCATCAGTGTGTAGTAATATTCTGTCTTATATGACTTTATTCATTGCATTTGTTCAAGCACAGATTTACTTCAGTTACACATCCTGTAATGTTTGTTTCTACCAAAACTGTAGTTTTCTTACCTCCCTTGTCATTAAGAGCCTAGAATGAAAAGAACTTTGTATTTGAAATGTTTTTTCCAACATGACTATGTCAACAAATGGTATCTTGAACAGAGTTTGTGTTATTCACATAACTATTTTATATACTGTATATATGCTGACATTACTGTAGTGAGACAGCAGTTAAATGATTTCAAACTAGCATATTATTGATGCCCTTTGCTAATTTCCAAACGAGGTAAAATGAGTAAGGTTTTTGCACATTGTGTTTTATATGCAGGAAACCTAACCAAGCACAAACGGAAACACAGAAATGCTCCAGACGTCCAGCAGGGTTTAATTTTTTTTAAGAATGATAATAAAAGTCAGATTATAAGACTATATTAAAATAACATAAGATACTTCTTGGACTAAATGAAAATCGGACAAAGCATCGAATAGCTTCTAATTTACCACAACAGTTTGGTACAATCGTATCGTATTACGGCTGATCTCGTTTGTGAGCATGACCCTGAGATAATGAACGTCTTCACTTTGGGAAGTGACTCATTCCTGACCTGAAGGGAGGAATCGCTTTCCGGCAGTGGAGCAGGTCCCTAAACTTTGAGGTGCTGTCTCACGCTAAAAGTCTCTGGCACACCATACTCCCACATAACCTCCCACAAAGAGCCCAAGGGACATGGTCATAGGCCTTCTCCAAGTCCCAGTCTATCAGTCCACAGGTACTGTCTCTGTCCTTTATGTAATACTGAAGAAACATGTCAGCCAAGAGATCCCAACAGTTTCCAGAGCCGTCAACATGTCATGATGAAATCTTATCCACCTATGACCTTGTAGTTGAAAAGCTTTTTTACTATCTGTGAGGCTTCTAATAGTGGCATGGACTCAGGGGAATCCTGAGCCTTAACATGTTAATTGGGTTCAGGAGTTCCTCAAAGGGCTCCTGCCACCATCAAACGATATCGGCATTACAGCAAGCAGCTTTGCTCTCTTGCAGAGTATAGCCTGGGCCCAGCTCTCCTTTTTCTGATTGAGCCATGTGATGGTTTGCCAGAACTTGGTTCCAGAGCCAGTGCGGTGTTTGAAGATGAATCCAACGGTGCTGGAGTACATGCCTCTTTGGAGTAGGCATAAAATAAATCCAGTGTCTTATTGTCTCTGCTGGGGCATGACAGTTACTGGGTGAATGCGGGTAAAGAGGAGGACGGAGGGGCATGATTAAAATCTCCAGAGATGATAAGGAGGGCATCCGGACTCCCTGTCTGCAGTTTATTAACGATGGAATGATGACCATCACATGCCGCTTCGACGTCAGCTAAGGGAGGGATATACGTAGTTATCGCGATAACGTCCCTCGGCGGGTATTACGGCCTTATGTTAACGGCTCAAAGTCCTTACAGCAGATCTGTTTTTTAACAGATTTCTCACAAAGAAAAAAATTAGAAGAAACAGGACAAACGCCACAACTTTGATGTCTATAGTGCAGTTTATGCAGTACATTCACGCTCACACAGCCTAAAGTAAACACAAAGTCCCAGAAAAATTAGAAAATTGAGAGAGAGAGAGTTCAAACCTAGAGCTTTGACGTGACTATTGTTACTGGACAGAAAGGCTCACGTTTCAATAAAATGTGTGTCAGTTTAGAACCATAGTGAGTTTGGATAAATGTCAGTTACAAACGTCAAAATTAACCTTCAACATATTAGGATCTGACAAATAATAAATTAATAAAATCTGAATTAAACTTTAGCTACTAAAAGGTGAACAAAGACTTGGTTACTTTCCTTTTTTCTCCCTGCATCTTCCAGTAAGTTGCTCACTTGAACCAGAAAGTCAACCACAGTTTTCTGTCCCTTTGCCATCACACCTGTTTTAACTTCCCAGTTTAAATACCTGCCTGTTTCCCTTGTTCATGGTTAGATTGGTGATTGTTGTCGAGTCCCCATGTGTTCTCTTGGGACTGAAATCGAACCATCTGTTTTTCTAGTTGCCTGATTCGTGTTTGCTGGCCTGTTTTTTCACTGCCTGCCGACCTGATTCCACCTCGTGAATTTGCCTCCTGCTCGCTTCTAATTAAAGCGATCTGTCCACTGTCCCTGCATTTGAGACATCTTTATGCAGCAACATATAGAGGACTGCATATAATTGATAATTTCGCACCCATGAACAAGTTATTCAGCTGTAGAATGAGATTATATTTCAGACTAGACAGTGCAGTAGAACAACCAGATCCAGCAAAACCGTCTTATTCTACTTGTTGTTTTTTTTATTCTGTTACTTTTACTTCACTACATTTCTTTGATACCTTTAGATACTTTGTGGACACATAAAATAAAATACAATGAACTAAAAACTTGAGTTTTACTAGCTTCTGTTTATGTTCCACCTCGAGCCACTATTTTAACACATCACAAGGTTTGGTTGGTCATTTTTTTCATAAGTTACCCTCAAAATATACTGACTGTTCTTAACATAAGATTAGTGTTGTTGCCGGTTGACATACTGACTCCTGTGACAAAGCTTCGCTGTGGAGCAGACGCACAGTGTGTGCTTGTTCCAGTGATTTCACTGATCCATCTTGTCCATTCTCCCTCTCATTGGGAAATCCCCCAAAGTAAAGTCACCAGGCCCTGCTTTTCCCGTTGGGACCTCCAGTGAGTTTAGATTTATTTGTCCAGGAGCCTTTAGCATGAAATAAATGTATTGGGTGAACTATCCACAGAATCTTTAGGTTAATCAGTCTTAACCAGAGTAGATGAACATGGTAAACTCTGCTGCACCACTAACCTGGAGTTTACCACATTCAAATGTTTAAACACTGTTTTACAACTAATGTTCAGAAAAACCGTCATTGTGAGTTTATGCATCAGACTAATTAAGACTAAACTTTTTACACTACAGAGAAAAGTGACTTCAGGGAATGATGACATAGTTTGAGGGAGACAGAACAGCAGTTTGCACTACAATCAAAGATGACAGGAAGGAGGAGGAGGGTCACTGAATGAGGTAAATCAGTTGTATGATACAGAACTATGCTCAGAAAGCTGTGAGTGTTCAGCAGCTTCTCTTCTCTTTCTCTCTGATGATGGAGACACCGGATGAAGATGAACTCTGTTTTCCACAGCTCCTCAACACTTCTTGCAAAAAACGCGTGCATCCTCACTCTGAGTCGATGCTCATTCACATTCTGATGTCGTTCGTCTCTCTGCTCACTGTGGTTCTTAACCTGCTGGTCATCATCTCCATCTCCCACTTTAGGCACAGATAAATGTCTTAGCTGTGTTAAAATGTTGTTATAGTCAGGTTAATTGAAAGTTGCAGACTTTGAGCACTACATTCTGATGCTTTGATTAGACAGTGCTTACAACCACCACATTTGCTATTTACTGTAGATAAACTATAGTTTTAACTGCTTTTGGTGAGATTACTGTTGGTTTTTGTAATATTCAGAGTGATGATGTTCTCTCCCTCCAGGCAGCTCCACACTCCCACCAACCACCTCCTCCTCTCTCTGGCTGTCTCAGACTTCCTTGTGGGCCTCTTTGTGATGCCTTTCCAAATTCTCGTAATGGAACCCTGCTGGCTCCTGGGTGACCTAGTTTGTCTTCTGTATTATTTTTTACCTTTTATCACCGTCTCTGCCTCAGTAGTAAACATGGTGCTGATATCAGTCGACCGTTATGTTGCCATCTGTTACCCTCTGCATTACTCCACCAGAATCACTCAGAAGAAAGTTCAGATCTGTGTTCTGCTGTGTTGGATTTACGCTGTTTTCTACAGCTTTATGTTTTTATATGATAACCTGAAACAACCAGGTAGGTATAACTCCTGCTATGGACAATGTGTGATTAATATGAATGTTGCTCTTGATCTTGCGTTAGGTTTTATTATTCCAGTTTCCACCATCATCATTCTGTATGTGAGAGTGTTTGTGGTGGCTGTGTCTCAGGCTCGTGCCATGCGCTCCCACATTACAGCTGTCAAACTGCAGAGATCAGTGACTGTAACTGTGAAGAAATCAGAGCTGAAAGCAGCCAGGACTCTTGGAGTTGTTGTTGCTGTGTTTCTCATGTGTTACTGTCCATTTTATTGTGTGTCTCTCTCTGGCTCTGACATCACGATGGCTTCTTCAACTAACACATTTATAAACCTTCTGGTGTTTTTGAACTCCTGTCTCAACCCTGTGATTTATGCATTTTTCTACCCCTGGTTCAGAAAATCTGTTAAACTTATTGTTACACTACAGATACTGCAGCCTCAGTCCTGTCACGCCAACGTACTGTAGAGATAACAGAAAAACTGTATGATGGCTGAAAAGAGACACAAGTGCAGCCTTGTGCTGTTGCTTAGTCACTGAACTAAAAATCACCCATTCAGAACCTTAGAAAAACTGTTGTATATTTCTATCTTTCATATATAATAATATATGCATTTTTTTATTCTTGTTGATTTTTATCCAAGTCCTCAAATTCACAGCTCAGTTTAACAAATGAGACATCAGATTACGCTTGTTCATTGATTTACTGTGGAAATGTATCCAGTGATACATACAGTAAACATTTGTGCCTAGTAAGTAACTGGCATCACACTCTTCTGCAGCAATAAGTTCTAGTAAAGTAACGGTTTATCAGCTCAGCACATCAACCTGCAGGGATTTTAGCCCATTTCTCTTTACATGACCTTAACTCAGATTTGAAAATGATTTGAAAATCCTCAAGGTTCATACACAACTATGCAAGATTAATTTAAACAGACGAACAAGGGTAATTTTATTCTGATATTTGTTTAATTTGATTATTTTAGGTTATAGTTTCAGTACTGAAAAATGTGATTCTTTTATATTGTATTTTTGCCTAAAAACTTACAAGCACAAAGTTATAGTGTGTAGTAATATTCTGTCTTATATGACTTTATTCATTGCATTTGTTCAAGCACAGATTTACTTCAGTTACACATGCTGTAATGTCTGTTTCTACCAAAACTGTATTTTTTTCTTACCTCCCTTGTCATTAAGGCCCTAGAATGAAAAGAACTTTGTATTTGAAATGTTTTTTCCAATAAGACTTTGTCAACAAATGGTATCTTGGCCAGAGTTTGTGTTATTCACATAACTATTTTATATACTGTATATATGCTGACATTACTGTAGTGAGACAGCAGTTAAATTACTTTAAACTAGCATATTATTGATGCCCCTTGCTAATTTCCAAACGAGGTAAAGTGTAAGGAATAGAGAGTAAGGTTTAAATTTATTTTGTCTTCTTTACAGAGTGATAATAAAAGCCTGATTACGATACATTATTACAGTTACATAAGATAATGTTTGTACTAAATGAAAATCACACATATTGGAAGAGCTCCTACTGTAACAGTTCAGTACAATGTACCGTATCACTGCAGATGCTGAACCAGTCTGCCTGTCAATCTCACTCTATTTTACCCTGGTTTGTGAACGTGACCCTAAGATACCTAAACTTCTTCACTTTGGGTAGTGACTTATTCCCAACTTGAAGAGAGCAATGGTTTTCTGGCAGAGGACCGTGTCCCTAAACTTGGAGGTGCTGACTAAAGGTCACGGCCTGATTGAGCAACCAGATGGCTTGTAAGAATGCCCCTGGCACACCATGTTTACTCCCTCGCTGAGTATAGCCTGCGCTGAGCTCCGCTTTTTATTTCTGAGCCATGTGATGGTTTGCCAGAACTTATTTTCAGAACCAGTGCTGAGTGTGAAGATGGATCCAACTGTCTCTAGATGATATCTCTCGTACTAGCTGCTGCACCTTTCCGAACCCAGAGAGGTGACATTCCCTGTTTCAAGCCTGCTCAAATTGCTAGGCTACACAGCCAACAATCCACACTTCTAGGTCCTGACCTTGCCTGCTGTCTGGCCAGCACTTGACTCTGATGCCTCATTCTGCAGGTATCAGGTCCCTGGCACAGCGGCTACATGTAGCTCTTTCACCCCGCGGATCAAGACTGACCACCAGAGGACTGCTGGTACGCTCCCCTTACAGGTCTGACACCAGAAAGGTTCTCCAAGTTCCCCTAATCATAATCCAGTAATCCAGGAGACGCAGTTTAAATGGGACCAATTTATTAGAGTTATTTTAATAGTTTTTTTTATCTGGTCCCTCCCCTGGGACCACTTTGCCTTTGGCGACCCTACTATGAGCTTTCGCCTCCAACAGCGAAGCTTCCAGGATCACTGGGACACTCACCACTCACTAACCTTTTCACCGTGTTAAGGTGGTAAAGAATGGAGCGGTCATCAGAAATGTCACATCAGAATCGATGTGGGTTCTTTAACATTTGACTTCTCTGCACATGCACTGCCTGTTATCAGTTTCATCATCAGTTCAGTAAAGACAAACAGAGAAAATCAACAAAAGAGACGAAGACAAATGGTTGGATGACAAAGTTTATGATTAGTGGGATATTTATTAAGAAGGTTTTATTTTTCAAACCTGAACGGAAAGGAACATTTTGTGAGGTAACTGTCTGATTTGACCGTTGGACATATAAGTTAAATCCTTACATGTCCCACAGTGGGGGAAGTTCCATGTTACAGCAGAAAAAATTTGCAAATGTACAGCAAGAATTTCTGCACAGGATCAAAAAACATGAAGTTAGTACAGTCGGTACAAACAAGTATACAAACAACAAACAAACATTAAATGACATAAACATTATTGACATCATTTTAAAATGTTGTTTACATATTATTTATGTCTTTTGTGTCCTTTATTTAATAATTTCATCCTAGGTCGGAACTATGTTCAGTCCCTTATTCAGAGTTTTTGATTGAATTTTCTGATTTTCTATCTGATTTAGTGCTTAGTACAGATAAAGTCATTATAGTGGGTGACTTTAACATTCATGTAGATGCTGACAGTAACTGCCTGAGCACTACGTTTAATTCATTATTAGATTCAATTGGTTTTTCCCAAAATGTAAATAAACCCACTCACTGTTTTAGTCACACGTTAGACCTTGTCCTTACGTATGGAATTGAAGCGGATAATTTAACCATATTTCCTCACGACTCTCTTCTGTCTGACCATTTTTTAATAACATTTGAATTTACAATAACAGACTATATAGCAGGTAGGGAAAAATTCCACTATAGCAGATGCTTAAGTGAAAAAGCTGTCAACAAATTTAAAGAAATTATTTCTTCATCATTTGCTTCACCATATGTTAATACAATGGAAAGTAGTCTCCTTAATGTTACTCCTGCACAAGTAGATTATCTTGTTGACAATTCTGCCGCCTCACTACGTACAATACTCGATAGTGTTGCCCCTCTAAAAAAGAAGGCAGTAAACCAGCAGAGGCGATCTCCATGGTATAGTTCACAAACACGCAACTTAAAACAGGAAACACGAAAATTAGAAAGGAAGTGGCGTTCCAGAAAGTTAGAAGAATCTCATTTAGCCTGGAAAAATAGTTTAAAAATGTACAAAAAAGCTCTCAGTGATGCCAGAACAGCATATTATTCATCATTAATAGAAGAAAATAAGAACAACCCCCGGTTTCTGTTCAGCACTGTAGCCAGGCTGACTAAGAGCCATAGTTCTGTTGAGCCTACTATTCCCTTAACTTTGAGCAGCAATGACTTCATGAGCTTCTTTATGAATAAAATTGTAGCTATTAGAGAACGAATTCACCAGATCCTCCCCCCAAAAATTACAGATAGATCTTCATGTACAACAGTGCTAGAGTCATCGATAAGGCCCCACTCCCTGTTAGACTGCTTTTTACCCATAGATCTCTCTGAGCTAACTTCAATTATTACCTCATCTAAACCAACAACCTGTCTGCTAGACCCTATTCCAACTAAGCTGCTCAAGGAAGCTTTACCCTTAATAGATACATTCATATTAGATATCATCAATCTATCTTTAGAAACAGGCTATATACCACAGGCCTATAAGGTAGCTGTAATTAAACCATTACTTAAAAAACCCTGTCTTGACCCAGGTGTTTTAGCCAATTACAGACCAATATCTAATCTCCCCTTTATTTCTAAAATAATTGAAAAAGTAGTCGCAAAACAATTATGTGACCATCTTTATAGGAATAATTTGTATGAAGACTTTCAGTCAGGATTTAGAGTTCATCATAGTACAGAAACAGCACTGGTAAAAGTCACCAACGATCTTCTCATGGCCTCAGATACTGGACTCATCTCTATACTTGTTCTGTTAGATCTTAGTGCTGCATTTGATACCATTGATCATAACATTTTATTACAGAGACTGAAACATGAAATTGGAATTACAGGAACTGCACTAGGTTGGTTTAAATCTTATCTGTCTGATAGATTTCAATTTGTTCATGTTAATGATGAATCCTCCATGCACACAAAGGTTAGCTATGGAGTTCCACAAGGCTCTGTGTTAGGACCAATACTTTTTACTTTATATATGTCTCCTTTAGGCAAGATTATTTGAAAACACTCCATAAATTTCCAATGTTATGCTGATGATAACCAGCTATATTTATCTATGGAACCAGATGAAAATAATCAGTTAATAAAGCTTCAAGCATGCCTACAAGACATCAAGGCCTGGATGTCCCACAATTTTTTACTTTTAAACTCAGACAAAACTGAAGTCATAGTATTTGGGCCCAAAAATCTCAGAGATATGATGTCCAACCATATTGTCACACTAGATGGCATAAGTCTGGCCTCCAGTACTACTGCAAGGAACCTTGGAGTTATTTTTGATCAGGATCTATCCTTTAACTCACATATAAAACAAATCTCTAGAACAGCCTTCTTCCACCTACGGAACATTGCCAAAATTAGGAGCATCCTGTCTCAAAGTGATGCCGAAAAACTGGTCCATGCATTTGTTACCTCTAGGTTGGACTACTGTAATTCCCTACTTTCAGGATGCCCCAGTAACTCCCTAAAGAGCCTGCAATTAATCCAAAATGCTGCAGCAAGAGTGCTGACTGGAACTAGCAAGAGAGATCATATTTCACCTTCACTAGCTTCTCTCCATTGGCTTCCCATTAAATGTAGAATAGAATTTAAAACCCTGCTTCTTACACATAAAGCTCTGAATGGTCAGGCTCCATCATATTTAGAAGACCTCATAGCACCATATCATCCCAGTAGACCACTTCGCTCTCAGAATGCAGGCCTACTTGTGGTTCCCAGAATTTCCAAAAGTAGAATGGGAGGTAGAGCCTTTAGCTATCAAGCTCCTCTCCTGTGGAACCAGCTCCCAGTTCAAATTCGGGAAGCAGACACCCTCTCTACTTTTAAGTCTAGGCTTAAAACCTTCCTTTTTAATAAAGCATATAGTTAGTTATAGTTATGCTGCCATAGGCTTAGACTGCTGGGGGACCCACCCCCCAATGCACTGAGCTCCTTTCCTCCTCTTGACCATCTCTCCTCTCCTCTCATCCAGCAATTGTCACCACTGTATGTCATTAACTCTGTGTGTTCTCTCCCGTAGTTGTCTTTGTCCTCCTCTGTCCCTTTCTCTCTGTCCCTTTCTGCAGGTGTCCCCCGGCTTTGAAGCTGTGTGTCTTCCAGCGTGAAGCTACTGATCCTACCAATCTGCCAGATGTTTTGTTGTTGCTTTTGTTGCTCTGTTGTTTTCTCTCTCCCCTTTCCACTCACCCCAACCGGTCGAGGCAGATGGCCGTCCACCCTGAGCCTGGTTCTGCTGGAGGTTTCTTCCATTAAAGGGAGTTTTTCCTCTCCACTGTTGCCTATGGCTTGCTCCAGGGGGAATTGTTGGGTTCTCTTTATATATCTTTATAATCTTGACTTTATTCTGTAAAGTGCCCTGAGATGACTTTGTTGTGAATTGGCGCTATATAAATAAAGTTGAATTGAATTGAATTGAATTATGTTGCACAGTGACACTTTATGTCTTACAAGTGCTTATAAGGAAGATGTGGGACGATGGTTCACTTCACGCTCAAGGTGAAGGCGTCTTATGTGGTGTTTTGTTTGCTTTCTTAAGTTTTGTTTTATTTTTTATCCAACTGGAATCATTCCCTCTTAGACGTGTCACGTGCCAAGTCACTGTGGAGTTGTGTATTTCCTGGAGGGAGGGACACACACATTTGCACTAGGGTTGATGTAAATGCACAGTGTTCCAGTCAGTGGTGGGAGTTTATATTACAGTGAGTATTGGTTCACTGGGAGCAGCTCTGGTTGTAAAGTCTGACAGCAGCAGGGACAAAAGACCTACAATATCGCTCCTTCAGACATTTAGGATGTAACAGTCTGTCAGTAAAGGAGCTGCTCAGAGATGTCACTGGGTTATACATGGGGTGGGATTTGTTCTCCAGACGGGATGATGGCTTGCCTACATCCTTCTTTCTGCCACCTCCTGTACTGTGTCCAGGGGCATCCCCGGGACTGAGCTGGCCTTCCTCATCAACTTATCCAGTCTCTTCCTGTGTGCTGTAGGGATGCTGCTGCACCAGCAGTCCACAGCATAAAAGATAGCTATGGCCACCACAGAGTCAAATAAGGTCTTCAGTAGAACTCTAAAAGACCTTATTCTCCTCAGCAGAAAGAGTCTGCTCTGTCCTTTCCTGTAAAGGGTGTCTGTGTTATCTGTCCAGGCCAGTTTGTTGTTTATGTGAACACCCAGGTATTTGTATGAGTCCACTCTCTCAATGTGCTTGTTCTGGATGTTCACCGGTGATGGTGAAGAGTGTGTGTGTGTCTGCGAAAGTCCACCACCAGCTCTTCTTTGGTTTTCCCTGCATTGATCTGGAGAAGGCTATGCAGTGTAGATGGTGAGGATGAACGGAGCCTTTACACTGCTTCTCATTCACCCATTCACACTCACAATCACACACACTCACACACTGCCAACACTCTCCATGAGAAACTAAGTTAGGGTTTAACATGTGACTGGAAATGCCGGAGATAAAACCAACAATTGTGGGATTTTTGGACGACCACTCTTCCTCCTGCTCCAAAGTCGCCTAGATGACAGCATCTTCAACTTAGATGCCTGGCTGATATGCAAACTGAAGTGGGTCCATTGATGGGCTCACCAGAGGATGGAAATGGTTAAGTACCAGTCTCTCCAGCGTCTTCATCAGATGTGAGGTCAGTGGCACTGGTTGTAGTCCCTAAAGTCTTTTGGTACTGGGTGAATGCAGCTGTTTTTCTCCTAAAGGAGAGCCGTTATATTATCCATGGGGTATTGTTGGAGAAGCATCATTCAGTCTTGGCAGGTACGTTGTTCTCCAGACAGAAGTTGATGTAGTCCATTAATATCGTCCCCACGTGGATTGAAAAATTGCTCCCACACAGTTGCTTCAGAACAGTCCTTCAGATCCTCTTCCGTCTCATCAGATCACAAGACCTCCTCCCTTTTCTCTTACTGCTCTCCTTCGAAATTCAGTGTTAGCTTCGTTACCCATGACTCTGTAAACAGCATGATGCTACACCCCTGGATTTCTCTCTCGTCCATCTTATTAGGTAGAGCTCTTACATTCCCAATGACAATGGATGGGAGTGCTGGTTTGTAACATCGTCTTTTGGCCTGGCACAGAGCACCGGCTCGATTCCTGCGAGTGACACCCCGTCTTTCCTGGATTGCCACTGCCAAGTTTCGCTATGCTAACAGCTGACTCCGTGTGTAAACAAAAGCCATAGCTGTCAACCCAGCTCCCAGACGCGACTGTAAACAAAGTCCAAAAAAAGAGAAAAATGAGGACAAAATCCACAACTTTGATGTCCATGGTGCAGTTTATAGAGTACATCCACGCTCACAATCCATCAGACAGAAAACACAAAGTACCAAATTATACAAAAATTGAGAGGAAGAGGTTAAACTACAGAAGAGCTCACGTTTCAATAAAATGTGTGTATGAGTGTCAGTTTAGAACCACAACGAATTTTGATAAATGAAAACATAAACATGAACCATCAACATATTAGGATCTGACAAATAATAAATTAATAAAATCTGAATTAAACTTTAGCTACTAAAAGGTGAACAAAGACTTGGTTACTTTCCTTTTTTCTCCCTGCATCTTCCAGTAAGTTGCTCACTTGAACCAGAAAGTCAACCACAGTTTTCTGTCCCTTTGCCATCACACCTGTTTTAACTTCCCAGTTTAAATACCTGCCTGTTTCCCTTGTTCATGGTTAGATTGGTGATTGTTGTCGAGTCCCCATGTGTTCTCTTGGGACTGAAATCGAACTATCTGTTTTTCTAGTTGCCTGATTCATGTTTGCTGGCCTGTTTTTTCACTGCCTGCCGACCTGATTCCACCTCGTGAATTTGCCTCCTGCTCGCTTCTAATTAAAGCGATCTGTCCACTGTCCCTGCATTTGAGACGTCTTTATGCAGCAACATATAGAGGACTGCATATAATTGATAATTTCGCACCCATGAACAAGTTGTTCAGCTGTAGAATGAGATTATATTTCAGACTAGACAGTGCAGTAGAACAACCAGATCCAGCAAAACCGTCTTATTCTACTTGTTGTTTTTTTTATTCTGTTACTTTTACTTCACTACATTTCTTTGATACCTTTAGATACTTTGTGGACACATAAAATAAAATACAATGAACTAAAAACTTGAGTTTTACTAGCTTCTGTTTATGTTCCACCTCGAGCCACTATTTTAACACATCACAAGGTTTGGTTGGTCTTTTTTTAGCTACCCTCAAAATATACTGACTGTTCTTAACATAAGATTAGTGTTGTTGCCGGTTGACATACTGACTCCTGTGACAAAGCTTCGCTGTGGAGCAGACGCACAGTGTGTGCTTGTTCCAGTGATTTCACTGATCCATCTTGTCCATTCTCCCTCTCATTGGGAAATCCCCCAAAGTAAAGTCACCAGGCCCTGCTTTTCCCGTTGGGACCTCCAGTGAGTTTAGATTTATTTGTCCAGGAGCCTTTAGCATGAAATAAATGTATTGGGTGAACTATCCACAGAATCTTTAGGTTAATCTCAGGTTTTTTATTATTACAAACCTGGCTCAGTCTTAACCAGAATAGATGAACATGGTAACTCTGCTGCACCACTAACCTGGAGTTTACCACCTTCAAATGTTTAAACACTGTTTTACGACTAATGTTCAGAAAAACAAGTCATTGTGAGTTTATGCATCAGACTAATTAAAACTAAACATTTTACACCACAGAGAAAAGGGACTTCAGGGAATGATGACATAGTTTGAGGGAGACAGAACAGCAGTTTGCACTACAATCAAAGATGACAGGAAGGAGGAGGAGGGTCACTGAATGAGGTAAATCAGTTGTTTGATACAGAACTTTGCTCAGAAAGCTGTGAGTGATCAGCAGCTTCTCTTCTCTTTCTCTCTGATGATGGAGACACTGGATGAAGCTGAACTCTGTTTCCCACAGCTCCTCAACACTTCTTGCAAAAAACGCATGCATCCTCACTCTGAGTCGATGCTGATTTACATTGTGATGTCGTTCGTCTCTCTGCTCACTGTGGTTCTTAACCTGCTGGTCATCATCTCCATCTCCCACTTCAGGCACAGATACATGTCTTAGCTGTGTTAAAATGTTGTTATAGTCAGGTTAATTGAAAGTTGCAGACTTTGAGCACTACATTCTGATGCTTTGATTAGACAGTGCTTACAACCACCACATTTACTATTTACTGTAGATAAACTATAGTTTTAACTGCTTTTGGTGAGATTACTGTTGGTTTTTGTAATATTCAGAGTGATGATGTTCTCTCCCTCCAGGCAGCTCCACACTCCCACCAACCACCTCCTCCTCTCTCTGGCTGTCTCAGACTTCCTTGTGGGCCTCTTTGTGATGCCTTTCCAAATTCTCGTAATGGAACCCTGCTGGCTCCTGGGTGACCTAGTTTGTCTTCTGTATTATTTTTTACCTTTTATCACCGTCTCTGCCTCAGTAGTAAACATGGTGCTGATATCAGTCGACCGTTATGTTGCCATCTGTTACCCTCTGCATTACTCCACCAGAATCACTCAGAAGAGAGTTCAGATACATGTTCTGCTGTGTTGGATTTACTGTGTTTTTTACAGTTTTATCATTTTATATGATAACCTGAAACAACCAGGCAGGTATAACTCCTGCTATGGAGAATGTGTGATCAACATATTTGGAGCTGTTCACCTTGTATTTGCCTTCATCCTTCCCATTTCCACCATCGTCATTCTGTATGTGAGAGTGTTTGTGGTGGCTGTGTCTCAGGCTCGTGCCATGCGCTCCCACATTACAGCTGTCAAACTGCAGAGCTCAGTGACTGTAACTGTGAAGAAATCAGAGCTGAAAGCAGCCAGGACTCTTGGAGTTGTTGTTGCTGTGTTTCTCATGTGTTACTGTCCATTTTATTGTGTGTCTCTCTCTGGCTCTGACATCACGATGGCTTCTTCAACTAACACATTTATAAACCTTCTGGTGTTTTTGAACTCCTGTCTCAACCCTGTGATTTATGCATTTTTCTACCCCTGGTTCAGAAAATCTGTTAAACTTATTGTTACACTACAGATACTGCAGCCTCAGTCCTGTCAGGCCAACGTACTGTAGAGATAACAGAGAAACTGTATGATGGCTGAAAAGAGACACAAGTGCAGCCTTGTGTTGTTGCTTAGTCACTGAACTAAAAATCACCCATTCAGAACCTTAGAAAAACTGTTGTATATTTCTATCTTTCATATATAATAACATATGCATTTTTTGATGCTTGTTGATTTTTATGCAAGTCCTCAACATCACAGCTCAGTTTAACAAATGAGACATCAGATTACGCTTGTTCATTGATTTACTGTGGAAATGTATCCAGTGATACATACAGTAAACGTTTGTGCCTAGTAATCAACTGGCATCACACTCTTCTGCAGCAATAAGTTCTAGTAAACTAACGGTTTATCAGCTCAGCACATCAACCTGCAGGTATTTTAGCCCATTTCTCTTTACATGACCTTAACTCAGATTTGAAAATGATTTGAAAATCCTCAAGGTTCATACACAACTATGCAAGATTAATTTAAACAGACGAACAAGGGTAATTTTATTCTGTCATTTGTTTAATTTGATTATTTTAGGTTATAGTTTCAGTACTGAAAAATGTGATTGTCTTATATTGTATTTTTGCCTAAAAACCTACAAGCACAAACCTATAGTGTGTAGTAACATTCTGTCTTATATGACTTTATTCATTGCATTTGTTCAAGCACAGATTTACTTCAGTTACACATCCTGTAATGTCTGTTTCTACCAAAACTGTAGTTTTCTTACCTCCCTTGTCATTAAGTCCCTAGAATGAAAAGAACTTTGTATTTGAAATCTTTTTTCCAATAAGACTTTGTCAACAAATGGTATCTTGGCCAGAGTTTGTGTTATTCACATAACTATTTTATATACTGTATATATGCTGACATTACTGTAGTGAGACAGCAGTTAAACGAATTTAAACTAGCATATTATTGATGCCCCTTGCTAATTTCCAAACGAGGTAAAGTGTAAGGAATAAAGAGTAAGGTTTAAATTTATTTTGTCTTCTTTACAGAGTGATAATAAAAGCCTGATTACGATACATTATTACAGTTACATAAGATAATGTTTGTACTAAATGAAAATCCCACATATTGGAAGAGCTCCTACTGTAACACAACAGTTTGATACTATGTACCACATCACTGCAGATGCTGAACCAGTCTGTCTGTCAATCTCACTCTATTTTACCCTGGTTTGTGAACGTGACCCTAAGATACATAAACTTCTTCACTTTGGGTAGTGACTCGTTCCTAACTTGAAGAAAACAATCGTTTTCTGGCAGAGGACCGTGTCCCTAAACTTGGAGGTCACAGCCTCATTGAGCAACCAGACTGTTTGTAACAATTCCCCTGGCTGATCTTTGTTGCCCTGGTGACCCCCTCTGTCTCTCTTCTCCACT
Source organism: Channa argus (assembly GCF_033026475.1). NCBI lineage: Eukaryota > Metazoa > Chordata > Actinopteri > Anabantiformes > Channidae > Channa > Channa argus. Next base: position 24,081,514 of record NC_090209.1, read on the forward strand.
GCTCTCGCTCTCTGCCCCTCCCCATTGCTCTGCCTAATCAGTCAGTATATACTTCACCTGTTGCCTCCCATATATGTGCCTTGCTCGACTGCTTTGTTCTGCCAGAACATCTTCTTGTCTCCTGTTTGTTATTGCCCGTTGTTTCCACAGTCCAGGTGAGCGGGTTTACTCCCTCGCTGAGCTCCGCTTTTTCTTTCTGAGCCATGTGATGGTTTGCCAGAACTTAGTTTCAGAACCAGTCCACACCATAAAAGATAGCTATGGCCACCACAGAGTCAAAGTAGGTCTTCAGTAGAGCTCCTTGCACTCCAAAAGACCTTATTCTCCTCAGCAGAAAGAGTATCTTCTGTCCTTTCCTGTGAAGGGTGTCTGTGTTATCTGTCCAGGGCAGTTTGTTGTTTATGTGAACACCCAGGTATTTGTATGAGTCCACTCTCTCAATGTGCTTGTTCTGGATGTTCACCGGTGATGGTGAAGAGTGTGTGTGTGTCTGCGGAAGTCCACCACCAGCTCTTCTTTGGTTTTCCCTGCATTGATCTGGAGAAGGCTCTGCAGTGTAGATGGTGAGGATGAACGGAGCCTTTAAACTGCTTCTCATTCACCCATTCACACTCACAATCACACACAATCACACACTGCCAACACTCTCCATGAGAAAATAGGTTAGGGTTCAACATGTGACTGGAAATGGTGGAGATAAGACCAACAACTGTGGGATTTTTGGACGACCACTCTTCCTCCTGCGCCAAAGTCGCCTAGATGACAGCATCTTCAACTTAGATGCCTGGCTGATATGCAAACTGAAGTGGGTCCATTGATGGGCTCACCAGAGGATGGAAATGGTTAAGTACCAGTCTCTCCAGCGTCTTCATCAGATGTGAGGTCAGTGCCACTGGTTGTAGTCCCTAAAGTCTTTTGGTACTGGGTGAATGCAGCTGTTTTTGTCCTAAAGGAGAGCCGCTATATTATCCATGGGGTATTGCTGGAGAAGCATCATTCAGTCTTGGCAGGTACGTTGTTTTCCAGACAGGAGTTGATGTAGTCCATTAATATCGTCCCCACGTGGATTGCAAAATTGCTCCCACACAGTTGCTTCAGAACAGTCCTTCAGATACCTCTTTGTCTCATCAGATCACCAGACCTCCTCCCTTTTCTCTTACTGCTCTAATTCGAATTCGGTGTTAGCTTCGTTAGCCATGACTCTGTAAACAGCATGATGCTACACCCCTGGAATTCTCTCTCGTCCATCTTATTAGGTAGAGCTCTTACATGCCCAATGACAATGGATGGGAGTGCTGGTTTGTAACATCGTCTTTTGGCCTGGCACAGAGCACCGGCTCGATTCCTGCGAGGGACACCCCGTCTTTCCTGGATTACCACTGCCGAGTTTCGCTATGCTAACAGCTGACCCCGTGTGTAAACAAAAGCCATGGCTGTCAACCCAGCTCCCAGACGCGACTGTAAACAAAGTCCAAAAAAAGAGAAAAATGAGGACAAAATCCACAACTTTGATGTCCATGGTGCAGTTTATAGAGTACATCCACGCTCACAATCCATCAGACAGAAAACACAAAGTATAATAATAAAATATACAAAAATTGAGAGAAAGAGGTTAAACTACAGAAGAGCTCACGTTTCAATAAAATGTGTATATGAGTGTCAGTTTAGAACCACAACGAATTTTGATAAATGAAAACGTCAAAATTAACCTTCAACATATTAGGATCTGGCAAATAATAAATTAATAAAATCCGAATTAAACTTTAGCTACTAAAAGGTGAACAAAGACTTGGTTACTTTCCTTTTTTCTCCCTGCATCTTCCAGTAAGTTGCTCACTTGAACCAGAAAGTCAACCACAGTTTTCTGTCCCTTTGCCATCACACCTGGTTCAACTTCCCAGTTTAAATGAAAGGAAGTAATGATCTACTGCCAAGGCGGGAGAGGACGCTGGCGTTGACTGTTCGCCGCTTCTCCGCGCTATATCAGTTTCTTTTAAAAGTCGCTGATTGTTTCTACCTGCTGTTGTTGGACTGTTGCCTCTGTAGCTGGTTGCTAGCCACTCGTGTTCACTCTGCCAGTGCTCACCTCCGGCTAGCATTAGCCGCTACATGCTAAAAGCTGCTACAAGCTAACATCTACCTCTATCGACACTGCCCGCATGCTATGCTGTGGGTTTTTCCTGGGTGTCGGCTCTGGTCTGGGGGCTGTTGGCGGTGGACCTGCTGTTGCGGTCTCCCTCGGCGTTTGCTGCTACTACCCAGTCGCCTGCACATGGTCTATGGTTACCTTTTTGCAGGGGACCATACCAAAACCCTCTGGCTTCATGCTCCAGTATTCACCATCGCAGCTTCTGGAACTCAACAACCATGGCCTCCGATCGGACATTGGAGTCATTGAACAACTAGGACTCCTCCGTCGATCCCGCTACGCCCATAGAGGATCCGGCCGGGTGTTCGTCTATACCGGAAAGGGAGCTCCATTCCTTCACTGTGGTCAGAATCTCGCTCCGTGACGTCTCAATTACGTCATCCGAACACAGTTACCATTGAGACTGAAAACGCTGCGAAGCCACGGACAAGGAGAAATGGGATTCCTGGAGTGGATTTCTGGAATCCTGGAGTGGACTACAGAGTTCTTCGTCCTCTGATCAAAAGGAATATTACATCAAACACTAAACTTGAAGTCTTTAATGTCCAGTCCCTATCAAATAAATCCTGTTTGATTCATAACCACATTCTGGAAAATGAGACTGATATCATCTGCCTGACTTAGACCTGGCATAAACCCGAAGCCTACTCAGTTTTGAATGAGTCCTGCGCCCACGGATATACCTCCACTCTCTACAGTAATACTTCTTATTTACCGGCCACCAAAGCAACACCCAGGTTTCATCACAGAAATGTACGAACTCCTTTCAACCTTCTGCACAGCGTCACCCAACATGCTGATACTCGGAGATCTGAACATCCACGTGGACACACCTTAAAACCATTCTGCTGCTGAGTTCTTAGAACTGCTGGACTGCCTAAACCTGAAGCAGAAAGTTGATGTCCCCACCCATAGTAAAGGCCACATCCTTGACTTAGTCATTACTGACTCTATCCCCATTTCTAACCTCCAAGTATATGACCTGGGTGTCCCGGACCACAAAATAATTTCAATGGACTTCCCCTCATATACACTGTCTCCAAACCCACAGCGTTGTATCCAGTTCAGGAATCTGAGAAGCATAAATCTCTCTAACCTAAACACTGGCATCAAAAATCTCTCCATTGTCCCGGAACTCCCCTCAGTCACAGACCTAGTAGACTACTATAACAACAGCCTCAAGAATATCCTTGAGGCCCATGCTCCTCTTAGATCACATTTACATTACATTTTACATTTAGTCATTTAGCAGACGCTTTTATCCAAAGCGACTTACAAGTGAGGTACAAGGCAAACCAAAATCTAAGTCAAGGAGAAAACATCAAAGCAAAGTCCTATCAGAAAAGTGTTCACAGTTCATGAGATACCAGTGCAAGAGAGCAGAAAGTTTTTTTTTTTTTTTTTTTTTTTTTTTTTTTTTTTAATTAAAGATTTAAGTGCATAGGAAGATGCGGAAGAGTTCAGTTTTCAGCAGTTTTTTGAATATTGGGAGAGAATCAGCTGAGCGTGCAGCGTTTGGTAGCTCGTTCCAGCATCGTGGGATCATTGCGCTGAACAGTTTTGCTTGGTGTCTTCTATGCGGTGCTGGGACCACCAGACGTCGTTCTTTGGCAGACCGCAGCGGGCGAGAAGGATTGTAGACTTGAATGAGTGAGTTGAGGTAAGCGGGAGCTGTCGAGTTAACAACCCTGTAAGCAAGAGACAGAGCTTTGAACCTGATGCGAGCAGCAACAGGAAGCCAGTGTAGAGATCTAAAAAGTGGTGTGACATGGGTCTTTTTTGGCTGATTAAAAATTAGGCGAGCTGCCGCATTTTGGATCATCTGCAAGGGTTTTATTGTGGATATTGGTAACCCCATCAACAAAGCGTTGCAGTAATCAAGACGAGATGTGACCAGCGCCTGTACAATGAGTTGGGTTGTATATTCCGTGATGTAGGGTCTGATCTTCCTGATGTTGTAAAGAGCAAATCTGCGAGCCCTAGAGACTGAGGAGATGTGGTCCTTAAAGCTCAGTTGGTCGTCGATGATGACCCCCAGATTTTTGGCCAAGTTAGTGGGGACAATCACTGTAGATCCAATGTTGATGCTGATGTTGTGTTGCATCAAAGGTCTGGCTGGGAAGACAAGGACTTCGGTCTTAGAGAGGTTGAGTTGAAGGTGTCTCTCACTCATCCAGGCTGAGATGTCTGAGAGACAGGCAGAAATACGCGATGAGACAGTGGAGTCGTCCGGTGGAAAGGACAGGAAGAGCTGTGTGTCATCAGCGTAGCAGTGATAGGAAAGACCATGTGAGTGAATGATAGCACCTAGGGATGAAGTATAGATAGAAAAGAGGAGAGGACCAAGAACTGAGCCCTGCGGCACACCGGTAGAGAGGCTATGAGAGTTAGAAAGATGCCCCCTCCAGGATACCTTGAAGCTTCGTCCTGATAGGTAAGAACAAAGCCAGTCTAGAGCTGATCCAGAGATGCCCAAGTCAGAGAGTGTGGACAAGAGTATCTGATGGTTCACAGTGTCAAAGGCTGATGATAGATCAAGTAGAATTAAGACAGATGATTGACCTGTGGCTTTTGCAGCTCGAAGATATTCCACAACAGTCAGGAGTGCCGTTTCCGTGGAATGACCCCTCTTGAAGCCAGACTGGTTGACATCGAGGAGGTTATTCTTGGAAAGGAAGTCTGAGAGTTGGTTGAAGACTGCTCGTTCCATTGTCTTGGCCAGAAAAGGAAGGAGGGAGACAGGTCTGTAGTTCTCCACTACAGAGGGATCAAGAGAAGGCTTCTTGAGCAGTGGGGTAATCAAGGCCTGCTTGAAAGAGGTTGGAAAAGTCCCTGTTTTGAGAGATGTGTTGATGACTTGTGTAATAGCTGGCATGAGTGCAGGTGCAACTGCTTGAAGAAGAGTGGAAGGGATTGGATCCAGAGTGCAGGTGGTCGGATGATTAGAGAGGAGGAGGGTGGATACGTCGTCCTCAGTCAGAATTGCAAATGATGAGAGCAGTGCAGTGTTGGAAGAGGTTAGATGGATGTCATCATCTGGAGGAGAGAACTGTGAGCTGATAGCTGCCACCTTGTTGGTAAAAAAGTTGGCAAAGTTGTCAGCAGTGAGAGAGGTAGATGGCGGTGGTGAAGGTGGGTAGATGAGTGATTTAAAAGTGGAGAACAGCTTTCTGGTGTCCGTGGTGTTGCTGAGCTTCTCCTGGTAGTAGTTGATCTTTGCCCTGGTGACACTGTGAGAAAAAGGTCCAAGGAGATTCTGATACTCAGGAAGGGCAGATGGAGTCTTGGATTTGCGCCACTTCCTCTCAGCACTCCTGAGCGTGGTGCGTTGTTCACGGATCCCATCAGTGAGCCACGGATTAGAAGGTGAGAGACAGGCGGGTCTCGAAGACATAGGACAGAGACAATCCAGACATGATGAAAGTGTATTGCAAAGACTGTCTGTGGCTGCATCTGCATCGCAGATGGAGAGGTCCTGTGTTGGGGGCAGAGTTGCGGAGACCAGCGAGGAGAATCGATCCGGGTTGAGAGACCTGAGGTTGCGCCGGAATGTTACAAGTGCGGGAGGAGATTGCGAAGGTCTCGGGATAAGGACTGTGAGTTGAATGAAGAAATGATCCGATACATGCAGAGGAGTGACCAAGATGTTGTCTGTGGTGCAGTTCCGGGTGAGGATGAGGTCGAGGTTGTTGCCAGCTTTGTGGGTCGGAGGAGTGGAGACCAGACTCAGGTCAAATGTGTTTACAAGAGCAAACACATCAGCCGCCTGTGGTTTCTCTGGGTGAATGTTCAGGTCTCCCATGACGATTAGAGGAGTGCCATCTTCTGGGAAGTGGGACAGCAACATGTCCAGTTCATCGCAGAAGTTCCCCAGCTGGCCCGGTGGTCGATATATCACAATCACCATGACTGCAATCGGGGAGATCACGTGTGGTCACTTATTCAAAATCTGTACCGTGGTTTACAAGGGAGCTCCGACAGATGAAAACAGCTGGGCGGGTCCTTGAACGTCGCTTTATCTCAACCAACTTAACTGTCCATAAAATTGCCTACTGGGATCATCAAAAAAACTACTCCAAAGCACTTCCCACTGCCAGATCACAATATTACTCAAATACAATCAAAAGCAGCCCCGGGAACTCAAAACAACTCTTTTCCATAATAAATCATCTACTCAAACCCCAATCCCACACTGGCAGCAACCACACAGAGGAACAGTGCAACAGTTTCATTGCACATTTTACCACTAAGGTTGAAACTATCCGCTCCTCACTGTCAGTCGTAAACCCCAAACCCCCTGACCTCCCCACTTCAAGGCCAGAAGGCTATCTGTCTAGGTTTTCGGCTACTACTGTGAAAGAAGTTGAAGTTATCATACAGAGGATGAAACCCTCAACCTGCATCCTGGACCCTCTCCCCACTCCATTGGTAAAAGCTAAAGTCTCAAACATTAGCCAACTCATCACCAGCATCATTAATTACTCCGTCCAGAGTAGCACAGTCCCAACATCACTGAAAACCGCAATAATTACACCACGTCTAAAAAAACCCTCCCTGGATCCTGAAGTCATGGCTACTATCGTCCAATCTCCAATCTTCCATTCCTATCAAAGGTCTTGGAAAAAGCTGTCTTAGCCCAGCTCCAGGATCACCTCAAAAGACACAATCTGTTTGAAACATTTCAATCCGGTTTCCGCCCCTCTCATAGCACAGAGACAGCCCTGGTCAGGGTCACTAATGACCTCCTAATGGCTGCTGACCAGGGCTTCCCAACCTTTCTCATTCTTCTGGATCTCACTTCCGCTTTTGATGCAGTTGACCACAAAATTCTCCTCCATCGTCTGCAGCATACTGTTGGTTTTTCTGGTACTGCTTTAGGGTGGTTCAGTTCTTATCTCACAAATAGAGCTGAGTGTGTGGCCCTAGGGGAAGCCAAATCTCAGTTACACTTGGTCACCTGCGGGGTGCCACAGGGGTCGGTTCTTGGGCCGACCCTTTGCAACATCTACATGCTCCCACTGGGCCACGTCATTAGCAAGCATGAAGTCTCCTTCCACTGCTATGCTGATGATACTCAGCTCTACGTGAGACTGAGCCCAACCCCACCGACACTTCCGTCAACTCTCAACTGTTGCCTGGAGGACATTAAGGCATGGATGACAGAGAACTTCCTTCAGCTTAACAGCATAAAAAACGAAGCCCTTCTAGTTGGCACCACTCATCAGCTTCATTCCTCACCCATAAATTGTATCTCCTTTTCTGGCTACACCATTACCCTCTCCAACTCTGTTAGCAACCTGGGGGTCAAGTTCGACTCCCTGACTGAAATCGAACCATCTGTTTTTCTAGTTGCCTGATTCGTGTTTGCTGGCCTGTTTTTTCACTGCCTGCTGACCTGATTCCACCTCGTGAATTTGCCTCCTGCTCGCTTCTAATTAAAGCGATCTGTCCACTGTCCCTGCATTTGAGACGTCTTTATGCAGCAGTGATTTCACTGATCCATCTTGTCCATTCTTCCTCTCATTGGGAAATCCCCCAAAGTAAAGTCACCAGGCCCTGCTTTTCCCATTGGGACCTCCAGTGAGTTTAGATTTTATTTGTCCAGGAGCATTTAGCATAAAATAAATGTATTGGGTGAACTATCCACAGAATCTTTAGGTTAATCAGTCTTAACCAGAGTAGATGAACATGGTAAACTCTGCGGCACCACTGACCTGGAGTTTACCACATTCAAATGTTTAAACACTGTTTTACAACTAATGTTCAGAAAAACATGTCATTGTGAGTTTATGCATCAGACTAATTAAGACTAAACTTTTTACACTACAGAGAAAAGGGACTTCAGGGAATGATGACATAGTGTGAGGGAGACAGAACAGCAGTTTGCACTACAATCAAAGATGACAGGAAGGAGGAGGGTCACTGAATGAGGTAAATCAGTTGTATGATACTGAAGTTTGCTCAGAAAGCTGTGAGTGTTCAGCAGCTTCTCTTCTCTTTCTCTCAGATGATGGAGACACTGGATGAAGCTGAACTCTGTTTCCCACAGCTCCTCAACACTTCCTGCAAGAAACACACACGTCCTCACTCTGAGTCGATGCTCATGTACATTCTGCTGTGCTTCATCTCTCTGCTCACTGTGGTTCTTAACCTGCTGGTCATCATCTCCATCTCCCACTTCAGGCACAGATACATGATTTAAAGCTTTGGTGATAAGTTGCTGTGCAATTGATTGAAGTAATTGATCTCTGAGTATTACATCCTGGTTGGACATATGTTTCAAATGTCATTAGTGTTTCTATGAACCAGCTTTTCTTGGTGGTAATGCTGTAGTTTATAATATCCAATGATAATATTCTCTCACTCCAGACAGCTCCACTCTCCCACCAACCTCCTCCTCCTCTCTCTGGCTGTCTCAGACTTCCTTGTGGGCCTCTTGGTGATGCCGTTTCAAATTCTCCTCATGGAACCCTGCTGGTTCCTGGGTGACCTGGTGTGTGTTCTGTTTTATTTCTTACCTTTTATCACTGTCTGTTCCTCAGTAGTAAACATGGTGCTGATATCAGTCGACCGTTATTTTGCTATCTGTGACCCTCTGCATTATTCCACCAGAATCACTCAGAATAGAGCTCAGATCTGTGTTCTGCTGTGTTGGATTTACTGTGTTTTCTACAGCTTTATGTTTTTATATGATAACCTGAAACAACCAGGCAGGTATAACTCCTGCTATGGACAATGTGTGATTAATATGAATGTTGCTCTTGATCTTGCGTTAGGTTTTATTATTCCAGTTTCCACCATCGTCATTCTGTATGTGAGAGTGTTTGTGGTGGCTGTGTCTCAGGCTCGTGCCATGCGCTCCCACATTACAGCTGTCAAACTGCAGAGATCAGTGACTGTAACTGTGAAGAAATCAGAGCTGAAAGCAGCCAGGACTCTTGGAGTTGTTGTTGCTGTGTTTCTCATCTGTTACTGTCCATATTATGGTGTCTCTCTGTCTGGAATTACAACGGGAATTTCAACTCTGTCCTTTATGAGTTTTCTGGTGTATTCTAACTCCTGTCTAAACCCTGTGCTCTATGCTCTTTTTTACCCCTGGTTTAGAAAATCTGTTAAGTTGATTGTTACACTTGAGATACTGCAGCTTAACTCTTTTGAGATTAAAGTGTTTTAGAAATATAATCAATTCTTTAAGATCTTGTATTTGTATTAAAACCACTTAGCACGGTCTAAGATGCAGGGGAGTCCCGGGGGAACTTGCAATGCATTTTGTATGTATCACACCTGGGATGAGCTGCAGACGTCTGTCTTTCCGCAATTTGGTTTTAACTTACTAACTGTTAAACGCAAATGTTTTTAGCGCACTGAATGTTTGCTTTAACACTTAACTTAAGTCACTGACTTTACTTATACTTAAAAATCAGTTGACTTTTACTGTACGTTTACCATCTTTAAACATATTATTTAACTTTAATATTAAACATTCAACCTGTAACTCCCCTACCTGTTTATATACATCTACAGAACTTGCAAATTAAGTCTGAAATACTTATGTATGAAACTCTATGTTCTATGTATGTATGAAAAGTATGACATTCCTGACTAAATTCGAGAATATGTGGTGACCATGCCCTCACAAAACAGGCAGTTTTAGTTGTAGCTGAGCAGTCATGTTCTTTACTTTAGGTATAAACTCAACAGTTGTTAGAGGGTTAGGCTTCATCCATCTAATGGTAGTTGTTTTTGCGATCATAAACAAAATATCAATATGTATCAATATGTATCAATTAGAAACAAGTTTTTAGGTGATACTTCTACTAAGAACAGCAGAGGGTCTGGGGTAATGTTTTCTTCAAAAAGTTTCTCCATTTCTTCTTTGACTTTCTTCCAAAATCTCTGTATTTATAGCTCCCTTTGGTTTTTAAAATTAAAGTCCAGATTTGAGTGTATGTTTAATTCATACATTGATTTGGTTTATAGAGTGTTTGTTATGAAATGGGAGAGTACATATTCCTGGTAAGGAGTTGTTCAATCAAAACCCATCCTGCATCTAAATCTTTTAAAAAGTAGGGGCCACCAGTGTCTGGAGCCGGACCACCAGGCATAATAGTTTTATGTTGGTTAGGCCAAGACCACCTTTCTTATTTGCTATCATTGATATTTTCACCAAGATTCTTTGTCTCGTTTTGCCAGTGTTACAACGCCTGCTAAATGGGAAGCAACATTAAGAACAGAACAATACTTAGTAGACCAAAAGGTTAAATTGAATAAATCAGGTAACCAAAAAACAACAAGTAGTGTGGTGAGGGGAGACTCTGGGCCTGTAGAGTCTGCTGGCTGAGAGAGAATCTGAGACACGGGAGGTTGGGCCTTTGCAGGTTGACCAGCTGCCACTGATTGGTCGGCAAGATCTAGTTTGTCCAGAAAACATTCATTACCTTTACCATACATGTGTGTATGTATGTATATATGTTACTCACAACACCTAAACAATCTGCAATTAAAAGCTGGACGTGTTCTTTCACCTAAACAGGGCCATTATGGTCAAAAGACGCTAAAAAGAAACCAACTAGTCTTGTGCTTCCTGTAGTAAATGTACCTAGGAATTCTTAAGGGCACCACTTACCAAGGAGTGTGTTTTGCAAAATGATAGATGGGTTGTACAAAATCCAAATGATTATAGGCTCATACACACACTGGCCACTTTATTAGGTACACTGGTACAATCTAATGCAATCCAATACAGCAGCTCTGCCACAAACTCTACCTTTACAAAGTTATTATATGAGCAAGTGGTTCTAATGTTTTGGCCACCCTATTTAAAGTGAGTGAGGGCAAAACACTAGAACCACTTCTGAATATAATACTCTCCAGTGTGACTCCACCACCCACGATGAGCTCAGTAAACACAGTGGAATTATGACCTTTGTGACAGTTTCAACCTAAAAACCTATAACCTTAAAATTATAAACTTGTAAAAGTAGAATTCATGACAGAGCATTGAATTGAGTTTGAGTCAAGAGATGGGAGGAAAATCTGAAAGACAGGAGGAGGAGGAGGAGCAGTGGGAGGAGTGAGGATGGATAAATCCACTCTATGACACAGAACTTTGCTCAGAAACCTGAGTGATTTGCAGCCTCTTCCTCCTCCTCTTTCTCTGATGATGGAGACACTGGATGAAGCTGAACTCTGTTTCCCACAGCTCCTCAACACTTCCTGCAAGAAACACACACGTCCTCACTCTGAGTCGATGCTCATTTACATCCTGCTGTCCTTCATCTCTCTGCTCACTGTGGTTCTTAACCTGCTGGTCATCATCTCCATCTCCCACTTCAGGCACAGATACATGTCTTAGCTGTGATGATGTGTTCTAGTACTGGAATGTATGAAATATGAAGTAACATCTGAGCATAATATTTTTGTAGTTTACTTAAACTTGTTGTTTAGAAACTGCTGAAACCACCGTTTGTCTTAATCATAATTCCTGAATTCATTCATATTTATTATGCAGATATATCGTTGCTTCAGCGGGCATTTTCTTCATAAACCTAGTGATTATGTTGGCAATAATGTATTTGTAATATTCGCAGTGATGATCTCTCCCTCCAGGCAGCTCCACACTCCCACCAACCTCCTCCTCCTCTCTCTGGCTGTCTCAGACTTCCTTGTGGGCCTCTTTGTGATGCCGTTTCAGATCTTATTAGCAGAACCCTGCTGGTTCCTAGGTGACCTAGTGTGTGTTCTGTATTATCTTCTAACCTTCATAATTGTCTATGCTTCAGTCGTAAACATGATGCTAATATCAGTCGACCGTTATGTTGCTATCTGTGACCCTCTGCATTATTCCACCAAAGTCACTCAGGGAAAATTTAAACTCTGTGTTCTGCTGTGTTGGATTTACTCTGTTTTCTACAGCTTTTTATTATTATATGATAACCTGAAACAACCAGGCAGGTATAACTCCTGCTGTGGACAATGTGTGATTAATATCATAGCAGCTGTTGACCTTGTCATAAGCTTTATCCTTCCCATTTCTGCCATCGTCATTCTGTATGTGAGAGTGTTTGTGGTGGCTGTGTCTCAGGCTCGTGCCATGCGCTCCCACATTACAGCTGTCAAACTGCAGAGATCAGTGACTGTAACTGTGAAGAAATCAGAGCTGAAAGCAGCCAGGACTCTTGGAGTTGTTGTTGCTGTGTATATTATGTGTTACTGTCCAACTTATTGTGTGTTGCTGTCAAACAATGACACTATAAATAACTCTTCAGCTAAGGTCTCTTTGTTTTTTCTCTTATATTCTAACTCCTGTCTAAACCCTGTGATCTATGCCTTTTTTTACCCTTGGTTTAGGAAATGTGCTAAACTCATTTTTACACTTAAGATACTGCAGCCTCACTCCCGGAAGAACAGTCTATTGTAAAAGTGCATGAAAGGAGACACATTGGAGGAAAATGTGTTTTTATAAGGTTTTATTTGTTACTTTTGTGCTGATGCTGCACATGATGTGTTACTGCACCTGTTGTTCTTCGTTTCATGTAGTTGTTCATGGAGAGGCTGCAATCTTTCTCTCATATTTCTGCCATAGAAATGTGAATTTTTGGTCGTCCTACCATCACTTTCCTGCATGAAAGAAAACACCTCATTGTATTGTGTTTTAAAATACTCCGATGCTAATGTAATCTAACCTGGCCAGAATTTACTCCACTTTTGTTTCATAATATCCTCCAATTTTTCTTTTTTAATGCCAGCAGGAACATTGGTCAGCTAGGCTACACATTCCAACATATACTCTGTTATGATGCTGAAAATAATGTGTGAGGTGAAGTTGAATAAAATTGTCAGATGTAACATAAGTGTCCCTTGTGTCATATTTCTAAGATTAACCATAGACGAATATAGTAAATAAGGTACTACAATCTATATATATGTACTGTATGTAAAAAGTAAGGCTTTTAAATAAAATACTGAGGCCCATGGGCAAGAGTTTGAACTATGTCACACTGGATGCAGATGATGATAAAAGCTTTCTGCTTTAAAAAGGTTAAAATTTCTAAAGCTTTATGCTGCGAATGTCAGAAAGGTAATTCTACTGTGTTTATTACTGATGTCAAAGCTGGAGGTGGAGTGCATCATATTCAAAGGTGGTTCTAATTTTTTGGCCACCTCATTCATTTCAGATAGGGTGGCCAAAATATTAGAACCACTTTCAAATATAATACACTCCAATATGACTCCTCACAAAGTTTTCATTTGTTTTTGGAGATTTATTCTGTGGGGAAGCATGGTGGTGGAGTGGTTAGCGCTGCCGCCTCACAGCTCCAAAACCATCCCCTGCTGGTTCTCCCTGTGCTTGTGTGGGTTTCGTCTGGGTACTCTGGTTTCCTCCCACAGTACAAAGCTTGGTCTCAGCTGTCGCTAATGAACATTCTGTGAGAAAATTGGTTTGGTTAAAGTGTAACATTTCTTGCTAAATTTTACATTTTTTTTAAACCACCTACAGTGAAAGGAGCAAGTACAGTTGAAGCTGAGAATTGCAGTGTGTTAGATTAATTGCAATTATTGTGTGTCACAGATATTTAATTTCATTTACTAATAACAGAAACCTGTAATGGTTGAAAAGGAAGATATTTAGAATAAAAAATAAGAAAAACAATCAAAGGCAGGACACTAACATTAGGCATTGTTAATACAAAGATTTGCGATGTCTTGGCAAAAAAAAAAATGCAACCACAAGGGGGCACAAGCCAGTAGCTCTCCTGATGAGTGCAGAGGGTTGTACCAGGAAGAGCGTTCTACGTAAAACACATGCGAATCATGACTTCCCCACTGGATCGGTCGGGGCCTGGTTTGACATTGACAGCCACCTACAGGGAGCCTTTGACCCACAGGGTGCTGCTGAAAATTGGGCTACTGCTGGTCGAGTGGAGTAGGAGTTATCCTGAAAGCGGAGTTTGTGAGGAATGTTGTAGAGGTGAAAAGATTATCAGACAGGTTGATGATAGAAGAGAAGGAGAAATACTGGAGTGAGTTAGATGAAGTGATGCACAGCATCCACAGAGGTGAGAGAGTGGTGATTGGTGCAGATTTCAATGGACATGGAGGTGAAGGGAACAGAGGTGATGAGAGTGTGATGAGGAGGTTTGTTCTTCAGGACAGGAACGCAGAAGATCAGATGGTGGTAGACTTTGCAAAGAGGATGGAAATGGCTGTAGTGAACACTTTCTTCCAGAAAAGGCAGGAACATAGGGTGACGTATAAGAGAGGAGGTAGAAGCACTCAGGTGGACGACATCTTGTGTAGACGTTGTAATCTGAAAGAGATCAATGACTGTAAAGCATTGGTAGGGGAGAGTGTAGCCAGACAACACACGATGGTGGTGTGTAAAATGATGCTGGTGGTGAGGAAGATGAAGAGGACAAAAGCAGAGCAGACGACAACATGGTGGAAGTTGAAAAAGAAGGAATGTTGTGTAGTTTTCAGTGAGGAGCTGAGACAGACTCTGGGTGGTTTGGAGGTTATTCCAGATGACTGTACTACTACAACTAATGTGATCAGGGAGACAGGTAGGAGGGAACTCGGTGTGTCATCTGGAAAGAGGAAAGTGGACAAGGAGACTTGGTGGTGGAACGAGGAAGTTCAGGAATGTATACAGAGAAAGAGGTCAGCTAAGAAGAAGTGGGACACTGAGAGGACTGAAGAGAGTAGACAGGAGTACAGGGAGATACAGCGTAAGGTGAAGGTAGAGGTGGCAAAGGCCAAACAAAGAGCATATGAGGACTTGTCTGTTAGGTTGGACACTAAAGAGGGAGAGGTGGATTTGTACAGGTTGGCCAGACAAAGAGATAGAGATGGGAGGATGTGCAGCAGGTTAGTGTGATTAAAGATAAGGATGGAAATGTATTGACAGGTGCCAGGAGTGTGATGGGAAGATGGAAAGAGAACTTTGAAAAGTTGATGAATGAGGAAAATGAAAGGGAACGAAGAGTAGAAGAGGTGACTGGTGTGGAGCAGGAAGTAGCAAAGATTAGTAAGAGTGAAGTGAGGAGGACATTGAAGAGGATGAAGAGTGGAAAGGCAGTTGGTCCTGATGACATACCTGTGGAGGTATGGAAGTGTCTAGGAGAGGTGGCAGTAGAGTTTCTGACTAGTTTGTTTAACAAGATCTTGGAGAGTGAGAGGATGCTGAGGACTGGAGGAGAAGTGTACTGGTGCCAGTTTTTAAGAACAAGGGAGATGAACAGAGCTGTGGCAACTACAGAGGAATAAAGCTGATGAGCCAAACAATGAAGTTGTGGGAAAGAGTAGTGGAAGCTCGGCTAAGGGCAGAGGTGAACATTTTTGAGCAGCAATATGGTTTCATGCCTAGAAAGAGTCCAACAGATGCAGTATTTGCTTTGAGGATGCTGATGTAGAAGTACAGAGAAGGTCAGCAGAAATACAGAGGACCACCCACAAGATGCAAACCCTTCATCAGGGTATTTTATTTGAAAAAATGCTTTTACATATTTGTTTTTGCAAGATCATAACTAATTGTCACCAAAGAAAAAGGGTTTCAGAGAGTAATACAGATGAACAGTATGATGCAAGAAGGGGGAGGAGGAAGACTGGTGCCAAAGAGAGATAGAGAGAGAGAGAGAGAGAGAGATTGGAAAGTGAAGGTGCAAGGAGGAGAAATAAACCACTTGAAAGCAGACAACTTTGTTTAGAACGTCGCGTACAGCAGCTTCTTGCCTCCTCCTCTATCTGTGATGATGGAAAGTTCAGAGGAAGCTGAACTCTGCTTTCCACAACTCTTCAACACTTCTTGCAAGAAGCGTATGCGTCCTCACTCTGAGTCAATGCTCCTTTACATTCTGCTGTCCTTCATCTCTTTTTTCACTGTGGTTCTTAACCTGCTGGTCATCATCTCCATCTCCCACTTCAGGCACAGATACATGATTTAGCTTGGATATGTTGATGTAGTGAGATTCATAGATATTAGTGAACTCTCTCTGAGCATTGCATGTTGGACTAATAGAACTTTTTGCTTAAGCAGTTTTTACAACCCCAAGATTTTATTATATGAATATGTTGCAGTCATTGTTTTAAAATCAACTTCTATCATTAATAACGCTATTGAAGTTTTTTAACTGTAATGATTCTCTTTCTCCAGGCAGCTCCACACTCCCACCAACCTCCTCCTCCTCTCTCTGGCTGTCTCAGACTTCCTTGTGGGCCTCTTTGTGATGCCGTTCCAAATCCTCTTAACAGAACCCTGCTGGTTCCTGGGTGACCTAGTTTGTGTTCTGTATTATTTTTTACCTTTTGTCATTGTCCCTGCCTCAGTAGTAAACATGGTGCTAATATCAGTCGACCGTTATGTTGCTATCTGTGACCCTCTGCATTATTCCACCAGAGTCACTCAGAGGAGAGTTCAGATCTGTGTTCTGCTGTGTTGGATTTACTCTATTTTCTATAGTTTCCTGTTTTTATATGATAACCTGAAACAACCAGGCAGGTATAACTCCTGCTATGGAGAATGTGTGATTAATGTGACAGTATCTGCTGACCTTGTGTTATGCTTTATTATTCCCATTTCTGCCATCGTCATTCTGTATGTGAGAGTGTTTGTGGTGGCTGTGTCTCAGGCTCGTGCCATGCGCTCCCACATTACAGCTGTCAAACTGCAGAGATCAGTGACTGTAACTGTGAAGAAATCAGAGCTGAAAGCAGCCAGGACTCTTGGAGTTGTTGTTGCTGTGTTTCTCATGTGTTACTGTCCATATTATTGTGTTTCTCTTTCTGGCTCTGACCTCATGGTCAATTCTTCAACCAATGCTTTTATGTCTTTTCTGGTTTACTTTAATTCCTGTCTAAACCCTGTGATCTACGCTTTTTTCTACCGGTGGTTTAGAAAATCTGTTAAACTCATTGTTACTCTCGACATACTTCAGCCGAACTCCTGTGAGGTCAACATGCTGTAGAAAGAATCCACTAAAACTATGGATAAAGATGTTTGTTTGTGCCATTGATGTGTCACTGTAATGAAAGAGATTTATGTCTTTTATTGTCATTTATTGCTATGTGCAAACATATAAACAATGTTCCTTCCCACTTGTATTTCCCATGGTCTAATGCTATTAAAGTCTGAATTAATCATAGTTTAGTCTAGGTTTCTGTCATACGTTCCTGCAATTTACCTTTTTTTCCCCTTCCAGAGAAAACTGTTTATTGCCAAGCACAGTTAAAAACACAGTACTAAGAATTTGTCTTGGCTTCAGGTGCAAACACATAATCTGGAATATAAAATTAGAATGCAAAGGTGTGACACACATCAGGTATAAAGTAAATTATATGATCACACCATGGAATATATCTGTGTGAACCCTTTTTCCTATATAGAAATATGTCACATTGCATGAACTTAAAATGGTTGAAGCAATACCTGTCATAAGACATTTTATGAAATAGTTAGACATATTTATTTA
Source organism: Channa argus (assembly GCF_033026475.1). Lineage (NCBI taxonomy): Eukaryota > Metazoa > Chordata > Actinopteri > Anabantiformes > Channidae > Channa > Channa argus. Next base: position 24,099,130 of record NC_090209.1, read on the forward strand.
GTATATTTAAGTAAGTCATATAAGAAATTATGATGTAATCAAAGCTAAGTTAGAGTAACGGAACAGTACACAGAGTCATGGAGGAAATCATCAATCCACAATAATAAACTGTATTAATCACCAAATGAACGGCAAAGAAGTCATAGTCAATATGTTATAATGTTCACCTTGAATTACATTCAACCCAAACACGAGATGGAAGAAAAGTTGGAATGATTATTTAATGTCTCTAAAAAAGAGTTGGAACTGTAATGATGATGTTTAGCATTTAAACTCTGGCCACCCCCCACCCCTTACCCTGGATTGAATTTGAAGTGAAACACTCAAGATGTGAGCAAAGTCAAGACTTTCAGCTTTAATTCACGATTAAAGTTAACCAGGCTCATCAATAATGGAAAAAACCAACACAGTTCCAAACATAATTACTGTCTTTAACACTTGGATAAAAATCCTTTGCAGTCGATGACTGTGTGAAGTCTGGAACCCTTGGACATCAGGTGACTGACTTGGCTATTAACGAATACTACATTTCTTTACCTTGAGAAACTCTTGCTTAACTTTCTTTTTATGTTTTGACTCATTGTTTGCAATATGAAACCCCACTTACTTGGGTCCTCTTTTATATACTAATCATCACACCGTGTCATTTTGGCAGCATTCGGCTGAATCTGAGCGGAGACCTTGGCCTTAAACATTTCAGAATTTATCCCGGTACTTTTATCAGCAGTAAGATCAGCAGTAAACACCAGTGACCCGGTTCCTTTGGCAGCCATATATGTTCATAACACTGTCTCCACCATGTCTCACAGATGTTGTGCGGGTGGTTTGGATCAGAGGTAAATGGTGGGATGAGGAACTTGCATGTTCGGTTCAAACCAAACTGAAAGGAACAGCTTGTGGGGAAACCACACAATTTTACCATCACATGTAGCTGGAGAGACTGTACAGATGTGACTCGAAATTTGTGCACATGTGTCAGTTTAGGGCCACAGCGTTGTTCACATTGACTTTGAATAAATAGAGCACTTTTCTACCTATCGGCACTCAAAGCATTTCACACACACTGATGGGGAAGCTGCTATGCAGCTGACCAACACTCACCAGCAGCAACTAAATTGGGGTTTCAGTGTCTTACTCAAGTCAGTTCAACATGTGACCAGAGGAGGGATCAAACCAGCAACTGCGGGATTGGTGGACGACCACTGTACCTCGTGAGCCACACGGACGATGCGTAAAACATAAATAAAAACAGAAATCAATGATTTGCAAATCTCATCAAACCATATTTTATTCACAATAGAACATAAAAAACATAGCAGATTTTAAAACAGACATTTTACCATTTCATGGAAAATATTTGCTTGTTTTGGATTCAATGGCAGCAACACATCTCAGAAAAGGAACAGGGTGAAGTTCATCATTGTGCAGCATCCCCTCTTCTTTTAACAACTGTCTGTAAATGTCTGCTAAGTGAGGAGACTAGTTGCTGGAGTTTATGAGAGGAATGTTTGTCCCATTCTTTTCTGATGCAGGATTCTTGCTGCTCAACAGTCCTGGGCCTTTGTTTTTATATGTTTTGTTTTATGATGCACCAAATGTTTTCTATAAAGGTCTGGACTGCAGGCAGGTCAGTTCAGCACCCAGACTCTTCTCCTGGGAAGCCATGCTGTTGTGATGGACGTAGGATGATGTTTATTATTGTCTTGCTGAAAGAGACGTTGTCTGGATGGGAGCAGATGTTGCTCTAAAGCCTCTATGTACTTTTCAGCATTGATGGAGCCTTTTGTTTTTGTTTTGCCGCACTTACTTTTCCAGCATTTTGTTGACGTTTTGTTGCTTTTCCAACTTTTTTGAGATGTGTTGCTGGAATGTTAAAATGTGATTTGTTGTTTATGTTCTATTGTGAATAAAATAAGGGTTGATGAGATTTGCAAATCATTGCATTCTGTTTATATTTGCATTTTACACATCGTCCCAACTTTTTTGGAATAGGGGCTGTGTAAAGGTAAAAGTGACCCATCAACATAAAAAGATCTGGCAAACAACAAAAATCTGACTTGAGCTTTAAGGACTGAAACTTAGTTGTCTTTCTTTTTTCCCCTGCATCTTCCACTCAGCTACACACTTAAACATGATTGTCAACCACCTTTTGCCATGAAACCAGGTTCATTTTTGCTAATTAGTCAGATTAAATACCTGCCTGTTTCCTTTGTTCATGGTCAGATTGTTGAGTCCCTTTGTGTTCCTGTCTGCTCTCTTAGTTACCTGATTCCTGTTTTTTTTCCCTGTTTTTCTGCCACTTGCTTCACCTCAAAACTTTGCCTCCTGCTTGCTTTTTCATTGATTCAGTGATTTATCCATTGTTCCTGCGTTTGAATCCTCTTTATGATGCTGCATTGGTTTTTTCTTTCAACAACTTTAGACTTGAGCCAAATTAATACTGTAGCCTGCAAATGTGACAAATTATCTGAGCACAACAGTGAATCCTGAGTTCATTTTAGTTATTTACTTTTTTATTATTATTATATGAATCAGTATCTTCTTCTTTTCCTTTCGGCTGTTCCCTTTCAGGTGTCGCCACAGTGAATCATGCGCCTCCATCTAACCCTGTCCTCTGCATCCTCTTCTCTCACACCAACTAACTTCATGTCCTCCCTCACTACATCCATAAATCTCCTCTTTGCTCTTCCTCTAGACCTCCTGCCTGGCAGCTCCAACCTCAGCATCCTTCTACTGATATATTCACAGTTTCTCCTCTAAACATGTCCAAACCACCTCAATCTGGCCTCTGTGACTTTATCTCCAACACATCTAACATGAACTGTCCCTCTGATGTCCTCATTCCTGATCCTGTCCATCATCGTCACTCCCAAAGAGAACCTCAACATCTTAAGATCTGCTACCTCCAGCTCTGCCTCCTGTCTCTTCTTCAGTGCCACTGTCTCTAAGCTGGACAACATCTGTGGTCTCACCACCGTCTTGAACACCTTTCCTTTCATTCTTGCTGATACTCTTTTATCACACAACACACCTGACACTTTTCTCCACCCGTTCCAACCTGCCTGCACTCGCCTCTTCACCTCTTTTCCACACTCTCCGTTGCTCTGAACCGTTGCCCCTAAATACTTAGTCCTGCACCTTCTTCACCTGCTCCCTGTAACCTCACTGTTCCACCTGGGTCCCTCTCATTCACACACATGTATTCTGTCTTACTGCGGCTAAGCTTCATTCCTCTGTTTTCCAGAGCAGACCTCCACCTCTCTAGATTTTCCTCCACCTGCTCCCTGCTCTCACTATAAATCACAATGTCATCTGCAAACATCATAGTCCATGGAGATTCCTGTCTAACTTAATCTGTCAGCCTGTCCATCACCAGAGCAAACGAGAAGGGGCTCAGAGCTGATCCTTGATGCAGACCCACCTACACCTTGAACTCCTCTGTCACACCTACAGCACCTCACCACTGTCTTACAGCTCTCATACATGTCCTGCACCACTCTAACAAACTGCCACTCCAGACTTCTTCATACAATACCATCTATTTGTCTAGGTACCACAGCTCTGCACATCTGCCTTGTTCTTAAAAATGGGCACCAGTACTCTTCTCCTTCAGTCCTCAGCATCCTCTCACTCTCCAAGATCTTGTTAAACAAACTAGTCAGAAACTCTACTGCCACCTCTCCTAGACACTTCCATACCTCCACAGGTTTGTCATCAGGACCAACTGCCTTTCCACTCTTCATCCTCTTTAACGTCCTCCTCACTTCACTCTTACTAATCTTTGCTACTTCCTGCTCAACACCAGTCACCTCTTCTGCTCTTCATTCCCTTTCATTTTCCTTTTAATTCAACTCTTCAAAGTTCTCCTTTCATCTTCCCATCACACTCCTGGCACCTGTCAATACATTTCTATCCTTATCTTTAATCACACTAACCTGCTGCACTTCCTCCAATCTCTATCTCTTTGTCTTTATATGAATCAGTATGAACACAATGGCTCGTGCCATGCGCTACCACATTAAAGCTGTTAAACTGCAGAGATGAGTGACTGTCAGTGACTGGGGGGGGGGGGGGGGTCACTAAAAGAGATACATCAGCTGTATGAAACAGTGTTGTGCTCAGAAAGCTACAAGTGTTCAGCAACTTCTCTTCTCCTCCTCTCTCTGATGATGGATGAAGCTGAACGCTGTTTCCTACAGCTCCTCAACACTTCCTGCAAGAAACACACTCGTCCTCACTCTGAGTCGATGCTCATTTACATTCTGCTGTCCTTCATCTCTCTGCTCACTGTGGTTCTTAACCTGCTGGTCATCATCTCCATCTCCCACTTCAGGCACAGATACATGATTTAAAGCGTAGATTATATGTTGTTGTGCAATTGTTTAAAATATTTCATATTCAAATGTCATTAGTGTTTCTATGAACCAGTTTTCTTGGTGGTAATGCTGTGGTTTGTAATATTCAATGATGAAATTCTCTCGCTCCAGGCACCTCCACACTCCCACCAACTTCATCATCCTCTCCCTGGCTGTCTCAGACTTCCTTGTGGGCCTCATTGTGATGCCGTTTCAAATCCTCTTAACAGAATCCTGCTGGTTCCTGGGTGACCTGGTGTGTGTTCTGTTTTGTTTAATAATGTTTATCACAGTTTATGCCTCAGTAGTAAACATGGTGCTGATATCAGTCGACCGTTATGTTGCTATCTGTGACCCTCTGCATTATTCCACCAGAATCACTCAGAAGAGAGTTCAGATCTGTGTTCTGCTGTGTTGGAATTACTGTGTTTTCTATAGTTTTATGTTTTTATCTGATAACCTGAAAGAACCAGGCAGGTATAACTCCTGCTATGGAGAATGTGTGATCAACATAATAGGAGCTGTCGACCTTGTGATGAGTTTTATTATCCCCATTTCCACCATCATCATTCTGTATGTGAGAGTGTTTGTGGTGGCTGTGTCTCAGGCTCGTGCCATGCGCTCCCACATTACAGCTGTCAAACTGCAGAGATCAGTGACTGTAACTGTGAAGAAATCAGAGCTGAAAGCAGCCAGGACTCTTGGAGTTGTTGTTGCTGTGTTTCTCATGTGTTACTGTCCATTTTATTGTGTGTCTCTGTCTGGCTCTGACATCATGATGGCTTCTTCAACTAACATTTTTATAAACCTTCTGGTTTTTTTGAACTCCTGTCTAAACCCTGTGATTTATGCATTTTTCTACCCCTGGTTTAGAAAATCTGTTAAACTCATTGTTACACTTGAGATACTGCAGCCTCAGTCCTGTCAGGCAAACGTACTGTAAAGGCTAATTTTGTGGTTGCTGAAACGAGACACACGACCATTTCTGTAAAGGGACAAATAATATATCGAAATAATGCAACAATCAAATTAAAACAGCTGCTGTGTTTTGGAAGTGAAGTTGACTGAATCTGTTATTCTCCTCTTTTAATGCTGAGCACATATACTGCATGTAGTGTTTGTCCACTGACTGTAAGTTTTCAAATGTCCCCAAAATCCAGTCAGATTTGTTGCCTACTGCTGTGAAATATTTCTCTGCTATTTTTTATTTAGCTTTTACTGGCAGGAGAAATGATGAGGATAAGGAATATAAACTCCAGATACCAGCTTGATGAAAGCAAATAGCTGAGTTATACAAAGCACATGGAGAGCAGTGGTGTCACTTACAGATCTTCACCTCACTGCATGTCTGTTCTCTAAAATTAAAAAACACTAAATTAATATTTAGAAATCAATGTAGCACAAATACGCTCTTATAGCAGTAGAACAGTCATTTACTCAGTGTAACCAGCTGATTTTTAGTGATATTTAGATGTTATTGGTCCTAGAAAAAACGTTCTATTCTTTCTTTCTCTTTCGTCCAAGTGTTGCAATTGTAACTTGATATGATCCTTTCAGCTGGTTCACAGTTGGAAAGTAAATTACATTTACACACGTTTTGTGCTACAGTGTTTATGTAACTGACATTACAGCTGCAAATTCTTAATACAAGACATAATCAACATTTGTACGTAAAGTCTGATGTATTATAACAAACTCATTACCAAGTGGTTAATGCAAGCAGTTAATGTCAGCTCCACCAATTATCTGCAACACTGGGAAGTTCACATTAATGCAGGAATAATAAAATTCAGTAACACAAAGTAGGGTCTGTATTTTATTTGGGTTGCTGTGCTGTGAAGCTGACTAATATCCTTTGCTAAGTTTTCAACACATGTCCGATTCCACTTTTAGTGAGGTATCCCTATCTCACAATTATCATAAAATAGCACTTTTACAATATGAAAAACATCAGTCCCACCATACTTTTACATACTAAATAGGTTAAGTACATACAATTTATAAATATACTGTATATAGAATGAGCAAATAACATGTTATTGCTACTTGATGTGGTTGTAGAAGATAAAGGAAATTACGGAGGAAATTTATTTGGAACCTTGTGTCATTATGTAATGGACGTCTAAATTTGACATTCTGAAGACGTCTATAAAAAAGGTTGCATCAACAATCCTTTGGAACCTGATGTAGAATGACTGGTTGCAAAAACCTTCACGTTCTACAAAAAAAAAAATGGAACTGGAACTGGAACTGTGGAACTGTGCGTGTCAGTTGGTCCTTGTTCCCTTCTACATTTGAGACATGATGGAGATTCAAAACTTTTTTCTGTCTATTTGGACATTTAACACAAACAATACTGACATGAGACATGGGGCGACTGTGGCGCAGGAAGGTAGAGTGGTTGTCCACCAATCTCACAGTTTTTGGTTCAATCCCCGGCTCCTCCGGTCAAATGTCGAAGTGTCCTTGAGCAAGACACTGAACCCCAACTTAGTTGCTCCCGGTGCATAGCAGCTCCCCCATCGGTGTATGAATGTGTGTGTGATTGTGAGTGTGAATGGGTAAATAATAAGCAGTGTAAAGCGCTTTGAGTGCCAATAGGTAGAAAAGCACTATATAAGTGCAGAACATTTACATGAACCTCTTATTATGGCTGTTGATGTCCATAGTAGATTGGGGTAGAGTAGACATTGCAATCTAATTTTAACCACCAAATACATAAATGGTGAATGTAAAACAAGGATAATGTGCTCTCTCTTCCTTGTTAACAAATTTGCAGTGGCATTTTGTACCAGCTGAGGATGGGACAGGGACGAGTGAGAGACACCAAAATAAAGGGAGCTACACTAATCCAGACGAATTGGAGCCAAAGCATGGATTACTCTCAAAGTGCTTTTGTGACAAAAGTGATTTAACTTTTGGCAAATGTCTCAACTGAAAGAAGCTGGATTTTACCACTGCACTAACCTGCTCATCCAAGCTAAAACCACTGTCCCCCTAAATCTGTGACTGTATGTTTAACAAATTGAGTCAAAGGACCCACATTCACAAGGGAGGACACAGCTGGTGCTACGACCAAAGACCTGTGTTTGGTTTTTTTTATATTACAATGGAGAAAATTAAGAGCAATCCAGGATCCTAATTCCTCAAAGTACTACTTCAGTGAGCTTATGGAATAACCATCCTTCTGTTTCAGTGACACACATATCTGGGTGTCGTCTGCATAACAGTGGGAAAGACATTTGACTCTCTGAGAATGGAGCCAAGGATGAGCAGATAAAGAGAAAAAATCAGAGGCCCAGGAATTGAGCCCTGGACCAGACCTGAACCTGATTGATCATCTCTGAGAGATCTGAAAATGGCTGTGCACTGACGCTCCCCATCCAACCTGATGGAGCTTGAGAGGTTCTCCAAAGAAGAATGGGAGAAACTGCCCAGAAAAAGGTGTGACAAGCTTGTAGCATCGCACTCAAAAAGAGTTGAGGCTGTGATTAGTACTTAAGTCGCTTTCAACAAGTACATGTACATGTGAATTTTCTTTTGTTTTTTTATTATTAAATTTGCAAAGATTTCAAACAAACTTCTTTCACGTTGTCTTTATGGGGTATTGTTTGTAGAACTTTGAGGACAATAATGAATTGAATCCACTTTGAAATAAGACTGTAACATGTCAACAATGTGAAAATGTGAAAAAAGTTAACCGCTGGGAAAACTTTCTGGAAGCACTGTAAGAAGCATGTCAGAGAGGCAGAGACTCTGGAATGTAAAGATGCACAGAGGTTCACCAATCTGTCACAAACTGCCTCTAAATTGTGGAACAATTTCAGAAACATGATCCTCAACATGGCAAACGGTGGTTGACAATGTTGTTCAAGTCTGCAGCTGAGTGGAAGATGGAGGAAAAAAAAAAGACAACTAAGTCTTTGACCAGAATTTTTTCAGTCCTTAATTAATTGTTCCTTAATTAATTAGTTGTTTGCCAGATCTTTTGATGTTGATGGATCACTTTTACCTTTACACAACCCCAATTCCAAAGAAGTTGGGACGATGCGTAAAACGTAAATAAAAACAGAATGCAATGATTTGCAAATTTCATCAACGCAGATTTTATTTACAATAGAACATAAACAACATATCAGAAGTTGAAACTGAGACATTTTAACATTGCATGAAAAATATGAGCTTATTTTAAATTTAATGGCAGCAACACATCTCAAAAAAGTTGGAACAGGTTGATGTTTATCATTGTGTAGCATCCCCTCTTCTTTTACCAACTGTCTCTAAATATCTGGGAAATGAGTCGACCAGTTACTGGAGTTCGAGGAGAGGAATGTTTGTCCCTTTCTTGTCTGATGCAGGGTTCTTGCTGCTCAACAGTCCTGTTGCTGGATTTTCTGTTTAATGATGCACCAAATGTTTTCTAGTGGTGAAAGGTCTGGACTGCAGGCAGGTCAGTTCAGCACCCAGACTCTTCTCCTGGGAAGCCATGCTGTTGTGATGGATGCAAGATGTGGTTTAGCATTGTCTTGCTGAAATATGTGAGACCTTCCCTGAAAGAGACGTTGTCTGAATGGGAGCAGATGTTGCTCTAAAGCCTTTATGTACATTTCAGCATTGATGGAGCCTTTTACTTTTCTAGCCTTTTGTTGCTGTTTTATTGTTGTTTCAACTTTTGAAAAATATTTTGCTGCCATCAAATTAAAACTGAGCTAATATTTTCCTTGAAATGTTAAAATGTAATTTGTTGTTTATGCTCTATTGTGAATAAAATAAGGGTTGATGAGACTTGCAAATCATTGCATTCTGTTTTAATTTATGTTTTACACATCGTCCCAACTTTTTTTGGAATAGGGGCTGTGTAAAGGTAAAAGTGACCCATCAACATAAAAAGATCTGGCAAACAACAAAAATCTGACTTGAGCTTTAAGGACTGAAACTTAGTTTTTCTTTTTTCCGCTGCATCTTCCACTCAGCTACACAATTGAACAAGATTGTTAACCACCGTTTGCCATGACACCGGGTTCATTATGTGTTTGAATCCTCTTTATGATGCTGCATTGGTTTTTTCTTTCAACAACATTAGACTTGAGCCAAATTAATACTGTAGCTTGCAAATGTGACCAATTATCTGAGCACAGCAGTGAATCCTGAGTTCATTTTTGTCAAGGCACCCGCTCTCCCATCCTCCACTCCCCTCCTTCTCTCTGTCTCTCTGTCTGTTTTGTGTGTTTGTTTCTCCCCAGTGCACCTGGACTTTCTAAACAACCTGGTTCTGGCCTCTTTCTGGGTCCACTAACATCGACTGCACTTCGCAATTATGACAAATTTCGTTATTTACTTTTTTATTATTATTATATGAAACAGTATGAATCATTGTTAAAACCTTTTCTTATTTTCAAGTTTTACATATTAAACTATTACTCAAGATGGTCTGTTTTCAACCTACATATTTATGCATTTTACTGTTGATCCTAAGTACTTAAAGTCCTGCACCTTCTTCACCTGCTCCCTGTAACCTCACCGTTCCACCTGGGTCCCTCTCATTCACACACATGTATTCTGTCTTACTGCTTGCTAAGCTTCATTCCTCTGTTTTCCAGAGCAGACCTCCATCTCTCTAGATTTTCCTCCACCTGCTCCCTGCTCCCACTACAAATCAAAATGTCATCTGCAAACATCATAGTCCACGTAGATTCCTGTCTAACCTCATCTGTCAGCCTGTCCATCACCAGAGCAAACAAGAAGGGGCTCAGAGCCGATCCTTGATGCAGACCCACCTCCACCTTGAACTCCTCTGTCACACCTACAGCTCACCTCAACACGGTCTTACAGCTCTCATACATGTCCTGCACCACTCTAACATACTTGTCTGCCGCTTCGGACGTCCTCCTACAATACCATCTAGTTGCCTAGTTGTCTAGTTTGCCACAGCTCTGTTCATCTCCCTTGTTCTTAAAAATGGGCACCAGTACACTTCTCCTCCAGTCCTCAGCATCCTGTCACTCTCCAAGATCTTGTTAAACAAACTAGTCAGAAACTCTACTGCCACCTCTCCTAGACACTTCCATACCTCCACAGGTTTGTCATCAGGACAAACTGCCTTTCCACTCTTCATCCTCTTCATCGTCCTCCTCACTTCACTCTTACTAATCTTTGCTACTTCCTGCTCCACACCAGTCACCTCTTCTGCTCTTCATTCCCTTTCATTTTTCTTATAATTCAATTCTTCAAAGTTCTCCTTTCATCTTCCCATCACACTCCTGGCACCTGTCAATACTTTTCTATCCTTATCTTTAATCACACTAACCTGATGCACATACTTCACATCTCTATCTCTTTGTCTTTATATGAATCAGTATGAATCATTGTTAAAACCTTTTCTCATTTTCAAGTTTTACATGTTAAACTATTAGTCGAGATGGTCTGTTTTCAACCTACATATTTATTTTAACTTTTTTTGTAACTTCTACCAAGTGATTTCACCTCCCACACTAGTTATTCAGCTATAGAGTAAGATAATAATTCAGACTGGCCAGAGCAACAACAAAACCTGCATCAGATATTTCCTCTGTTCCTTTATTTGGATGGTTTCCTCTGCATACTTTTATAGTCTGGGATTTATTATGTAAAGTGCCTTAGGATAACTTGGCGCTATATGAATAAAGTAGAATTGAATTGAATTGAATTTTTGGATGATTCTGTCACCAGGGCTACATTTGCATTTGTACCTATTTAATTCTACATTACAATCTTATCATTACACTAATTTTATTTTACTGTATGTTGCTTTTACTTCACTGCATTTATCTGAGAGACTGAAACACTTTGCAGATATAAATAAAATTAAATAGAATGAACTAATTAATATATTGTAATGTATTAACCACCTCAGTAAATAAATGTCCACTTAACCCATGTTTTGTTAATTTTATAATGTTAGTATTTTGCATGTTGTGGCTAATGTTGGCAACACACATTGTATGCATCTGCCAACCTCTTCATATTTCTACATATTCTCCCTCTCTTTTCCTTCACTGTTCTTATTTCTACACTTGTACAGTGCTTTTACCGTGACCTACCAAAATGCCTGCATTGAAAAAAGTCAACAAATGTCCAGCAATCCAGAGAATTTGAATTTTATTTGTCCAGAGCCCCCTAGCATGGAATACATTTCATCCAACATGCTAAACTCTGCTGCACCACTAGTTTGGAGTTTACCACATTCAAATGTTTGATCAGTATTTTATAACTACTGTTCAGAAAAACATATCATTGTGAGTTTATGCATTAGACTAATAAAAACAAAACAAGGTTTTACACTGGAGAGAAAGGGGGGGGGGGTCAGTAAAAGAGATAAATGAAACAGTGCTGTGCTCAGAAAGCTGTGAGTGTTCAGCAGTTTCTCTTCTTCTTCTCTAATGATGGAGACACCGGATGAAGCTGAACTCTGTTTTCCACAGCTCCTCAACACTTCCTGCAAGAAACACACTCGTCCTCACTCTGAGTCGATGCTCCTTTACATTCTGCTGTCCTTCATCTCTCTGCTCACTGTGGTTCTTAACCTGCTGGTCATCATCTCCATCTCCCACTTCAGGCACAGATTAATGTCTTAGCTGTGATGATATGTTGTTCTTTAATGAGACTAATTGAAATGAGTAGCTTCTAATCATGTTACTCTGGTTGGTAATAAGAATGTTGATGTTTTGTTTGTTAAACCAGCACATATACAGTCTGTGGAGATTCTCATATAGGTCAAAGACAATAACATCTGGTCCTCTGCTTTATAATACGCTGTTGATTCGCTGATGTTTTAAATGTTATTTCTGCTTTTATAAAACTTATATAGGTGGTAATGTTTTCTGTGTTTAGAATATGATGATAATATTCTCTCACTCCAGGCAGCTCCACACTCCCACCAACCTCCTCATCCTCTCTCTGGCTGTCTCAGACCTCCTTGTGGGCCTGCTTGTGATTCCATTTCAGATCCTATTAACGGAGCCCTGCTGGTTCCTGGGTGACCTGGTGTGTGTTATAAATTATTTTTTACCCTTTATCACTGTCTGTGCCTCAGTAGTAAACATGGTGCTGATATCAGTTGACCGTTATGTTGCTATCTGTGACCCTCTGCATTATTCCACCAGAATCACTCAGAATAGAATTAAAATCTGTGTTCTGCTGTGTTGGATTTATTCTGTTTTCTACAGCTTTATGTTTTTATATGATAACCTGAAACAACCAGGCAGGTATAACTCCTGCTATGGAGAATGTGTGATTAAAGTGATAGTATCTGCTGACCTTGTGTTATGTTTTATCCTTCCCATTTCCACCATCATCATTCTGTATGTGAGAGTGTTTGTGGTGGCTGTGTCTCAGGCTCGTGCCATGCGCTCCCACATTACAGCTGTCAAACTGCAGAGATCAGTGACTGTAACTGTGAAGAAATCAGAGCTGAAAGCAGCCAGGACTCTTGGAGTTGTTGTTGCTGTGTTCATTATGTGTTACTGTCCTTATTATTGTGTCTCCATCTCAGGTTATGACATAATGATCGGTTCTAAATTGGAGGTCTTTATGGTTTTTCTGGTATATTTGAACTCCTGTCTAAACCCTGCTATCTATGCATTTTTCTACCCCTGGTTTAGAAAAGCGGTTAAACTCATTGTTACACTTGACATACTGCAGCCTCAGTCCTGTGAGGCCAATGTACCATAGAGAGAAACTGTGGTGTGACTGAAGAAACACTTTTCCGTGATAGGACTTGTTTTCTTGTATTGTTGCTTTGTCCCTAAAGTAAATAGGACTAATTCTTGACAAAAAGAAGAAATGTTATTATGATAATGTGTATTTATTTTACATATTTATGTAACTTTATTCACTGCATGTCATAATTCAGGAACAGGCTTTTCTTACTTTTAGGTCTTTTTTAGGCACCAGGATAAAAGAACTTGTACTTTCATTGTATTTATTTTAATAAAAAGTTGAAATATTCTATATATAAATGATGTGTAATTGTGCAGTTTTTCAATCTCATAAAAGTATTGATCCTTTTTTCTTCCTTTCCATTTCTAAAATGTAACAATTATTAAATAGGATCACTCAGCTTGTTAGAACCCTGATTTTTCTTAGTTTATGGACTTGACCTCTGGCTCTTCCATAACTTGGTTTGTTTCCTGAGAAGAAATTGTAGACGATAAGTATAATGCATAGTGAGGGAGGAGAGAGGACACAGGAGGTGAAACCGAGGAGGGTGGGCAGTGCTGAAACCTTTCCTTAGAGATTAAAGTGTGTTTTGTAAAGACAACACCACACATCTGCTGCAGATTTATCTGCTGCTCTTTCACGATGCTACTCTCCCATTCCACCACTTTCCAATGGTGCTCTATTGTTTGGAGATCTGGAGGCCATTTGAGTTTATTGTCATGCTCCAGAAACCTATTTAAGATGATTTGAGCTTGATCTGTTAATGATAAGATGAGTGCATTGTGGTCATAAAGTGATGGACATGGTCACCAACAATAGTCAGGTATGAGTAGGCATGTAAACAATGACCGATTGGTACTAAGGGGTCCAAAGTGTGTCAAATACATTATTACTTCACCACCACCATCCTGAACCGCTGATACAAGGCAGGATGGATCCATGCTTTCATATTGTTTAAACCAAACTCCTATCATCTGAATGTCTCAGCAGAAGTCAAAACCCATCAGACCATTTTTCCAAAACCTTTACTGTGTAATTATGGTGAGTCCTCGCAAATTGTGTGATCAGTTTCCCATTCTAGCTGGAGCACATCTTCTGCAAGACTGGATGTGCTGTGTGATCAGAGATGTTCTTCTGCTCACCTTCGTTGTTATTGGAGTTACTGTTGCCTTTCTGGCAGCTCAAACCAGGCCATTCACCTCTGACCTCTAGCATCAACAAGCCATTTTAACCCAGATATCTTCCTCTCAGTGAATATGTTCTCTTTCGCAGATAATCCTCTATAAACCTTTGAGATTCAATTCAATTCAATTCAACTTTATTTATATAGCGCCAATTCACAACAAAGTCATCTCAGGGCACTTTACAGAATAAAGTCAAGATTATAAAGATATATAAAGAGAACCCAACAATTCCCCCTGGAGCAAGCCATAGGCAACCGTGGAGAGGAAAAACTCCCTTTAACGGAAGAAACCTCCAGCAGAACCAGGCTCAGGGTGGACGGCCATCTGCCTCGACCGGTTGGGGTGAGTGGAAAGGGGAGAGAGAAAAGAACAGAGCAACAAAAAGCAACAACAAAACATCGGGCAGACTGGTAGGACCAGTAGCTTCACGCTGGAAGACACACAGCTTCAAAGCTGGGGGACACCTGCAGAAAGGGACAGAGAGAGGGGGACAGAGGAGGACAAAGACAACTACGGGAGAGAGCACACAGAGTTAATGACATACAGTGGTGACAATTGCGGGATGAGAGGAGAGGAGAGATGGTCAAGAGGAGGAAAGGAGCTCAGTGCATTGGGGGGTGGGTCCCCCAGCAGTCTAAGGCTATGGCAGCATAACCATAACTAACTATATGCTTTTTATTAAAAAGGAAGGTTTTAAGCCTAGACTTAAAAGTAGAGAGGGTGTCTGCTTCCCGAATCTGAACTGGGAGCTGGTTCCACAAGAGAGGAGCTTGATAGCTAAAGGCTCTACCTCCCATTCTACTTTTGGAAATTCTGGGAACCACAAGTAGGCCTGCATTCTGAGAGCGAAGTGGTCTACTGGGATGATATGGTGCTATGAGGTCTTCTATATATGATGGAGCCTGACCATTCAGAGCTTTATATGTAAGAAGCAGGGTTTTAAATTCTATTCTAGATTTAATGGGAAGCCAATGGAGAGAAGCTAGTGAAGGTGAAATATGATCTCTCTTGCTAGTTCCAGTCAGCACTCTAGCTGCAGCATTTTGGATTAATTGCAGGCTCTTTAGGGAGTAACTGGGGGATCCTGAAAGTAGGGAACTACAGTAGTCCAACCTAGAGGTAACAAATGCATGGACCAGTTTTTCGGCATCACTTTGAGACAGGATGCTCCTAATTTTGGCAATGTTCCGTAGGTGGAAGAAGGCTGTTCTAGAGATTTGTTTTATATGTGAGTTAAAGGACAGATCTTGATCGAAAATAACTCCAAGGTTCCTTGCAGTAGTATTGGAGGCCAGACTTATGCCATCTAGAGTAACAATATGGTTGGACATCATATCTCTGAGATTTTTGGGCCCAAATACTATGACTTCAGTTTTGTCTGAGTTTAAAAGTAAAAAATTGTGGGACATCCAGGCATTTATGTCTTGTAGGCTTGAAGCTTTATTAACTGATTATTTTCATCTGGTTCCATAGATAAATATAGCTGGGTATCATCAGCATAACAGTGGAAATTTATGGAGTGTTTTCTAATAATGTTGCCTAAAGGAGACATATATAAAGTAAAAAGTATTGGTCCTAACACAGAGCCTTGTGGAACTCCATAGCTAACCTTTGTGTGCATGGAGGATTCATCATTAACATGAACAAATTGAAATCTATCAGACAGATAAGATTTAAACCAACCTAGTGCAGTTCCTGTAATTCCAATTTCATGTTCCAGTCTCTGTAATAAAATTTTATGATCAATGGTATCAAATGCAGCACTAAGATCTAACAGAACAAGTATAGAGATGAGTCCAGTATCTGAGGCCATGAGAAGATCGTTGGTGACTTTTACCAGTGCTGTTTCTGTACTATGATGAACTCTAAATCCTGACTGAAAGTCTTCATACAAATTATTCCTATGAAGGTGATCACATAATTGTTTTGCGACTACTTTTTCAATTATTTTTGAAATAAAGGGGAGATTAGATATTGTTCTGTAATTTGCTAAAACACCAGGGTCAAGACAGGGTTTTTTTAAGTAGTAGTTTAATTACAGCTACCTTATAGGCCTGTGGTACATAGCCTGTTTCTAAAGATAGATTGATGATATCTAATATGAACGTATCTATTAAGGGTAAAGCTTCCTTGAGCAGCTTAGTTGGAATAGGGTCTAGCAGACAGGTTGTTGGTTTAGATGAGGTAATAATTGAAGTTAGCTCAGAGAGATCTATGGGTAAAAAGCAGTCTAACAGGGAGTGGGGCCTTATCGATGACTCTAGCACTGCTGTAAATGAAGATCTATCTGTAATTTTGGGGGGAGGATCTGGTGAATTCGTTCTCTAATAGCTACAATTTTATTCATAAAGAAGGTCATGAAGTCAGTGCTGCTCAAAGTTAAGGGAATAGTAGGCTCAACAGAACTATGGCTCTTAGTCAGCCTGGCTACAGTGCTGAACAGAAACCTGGGGTTGTTCTTGTTTTCTTCTATTAATGATGAATAATATGCTGTTCTGGCATCACTGAGAGCTTTTTTGTACATTTTTAAACTATTTGTCCAGGCTAAATGAGATTCTTCTAACTTTCTGGAACGCCACTTCCTTTCTAACTTTTGTGTTTCCTGTTTTAAGTTGCGTGTTTGTGAACTATACCATGGAGATCGCATCTGCTGGTTTACTGCCTTCTTTTTTAGAGGGGCAACACTATCGAGTATTGTACGTAGTGAGGCTGCAGAATTATCAACAAAATAATCTGCTTGTGCAGGAGTAACATTAAGGAGACTACTTTCCATTGTATTAACATATGGTGAAGCAAATGATGAAGAAATAATTTCTTTAAATTTGTTGACAGCTTTTTCACTTAAGCATCTGCTATAGTGGAATTTTTCCCTACCTGCTATATAGTCCGTTATTGTAAATTCAAATGTTATTAAAAAATGGTCAGACAGAAGAGAGTTGTGAGGAAATATGGGTAAATTATCCGCTTCAATTCCATACGTAAGGACAAGGTCTAACGTGTGACTAAAACAGTGAGTGGGTTTATTTACATTTTGGGAAAAACCAATTGAATCTAATAATGAATTAAACGCAGTGCTCAGGCAGTTACTGTCAGCATCTACATGAATGTTAAAGTCACCCACTATAATGACTTTATCTGTATTAAGCACTAAATCAGATAGAAAATCAGAAAATTCAATCAAAAACTCTGAATAAGGGACTGGAGGACGGTACACGATAACAAATAATAGTGGTTTTTGAGTTTTCCAGTTTGGGTGTGAAAGGCTAAGAGTAAGGCTCTCAAATGAGTTATAACTATGTTTAGGTCTAGGAATTATTGATAAGCTACAATGGAAGATTGCTGCAACTCCTCCACCTCGGCCTGTGCTTCTTGGAACATGATAATTAATATGACTTGGGGGGGTTGACTCATTTAAACTGACATATTCTTCCTGCTGCAACCAAGTTTCACCACCACCATCCTGAACCGCTGATACAAGGCAGGATGGATCCATGCTTTCATATTGTTTAAACCAAACTCCTATCATCTGAATGTCTCAGCAGAAGTCAAAACCCATCAGACCATTTTTCCAACCTTTTACTGTGTAATTATGGTGAGTCCTCGCAAATTGCGTGATCAGTTTCCCATTCTAGCTGCAGCACATCTTCTGCAAGACTGGATGTGCTGTGTATTCAGAGATGTTTTTCTGCTCACCTTCGTTGTTATTGGAGTTACTGTTGCCTTTCTGGCAGCTCAAACCAGGCCATTCACCTCTGACCTCTGGCATCAACAAGCCATTTTAACCCAGAGATCTTCCTCTCAGTGAATATGTTCTCTTTCTCAGATAATCCTCTATAAACCTTTGAGATGGCAAGTGAAAAATTCCAGCAGATTAGCATTTTCTAAAGACCAGCCCGTCTGGCACCAACAACTAAGCTACGTCCAAAGTTACCTACATCCTCGTTCTGGATCTTGGCTGATCTGGTGCCTTTCTTGCAATTTTGGTTACCTGTCAACAGTAGCAAACATGCGGCTACATTAGTCAGTCGGGCAGGTATAACTCCTGCTAGAGGGCGGCTGTAGCTCAGTTATCAAGCCAGTCGTCCACGGATCACAGGATCAGTGGTTGGACTCACTGGCCCACCTGGCTATGTGTCAAAGTGTCCTTGGGCAAGACACTAAACCCAAATTGGTCCCTGTGCGTCAGGTGATCACCTTGCATGGCAGAAACTCCCAGCAGTGAGTGAGTGTGAATGGGTGATGACAAGCAACATTGTACAGAGCTTTGGAGAAAAGCACCATATAAGCAGGGCAGTTACCGTTTAGCATCTAAGGACAATGTGTGATTAACTCAGTTTGAGCTGCTGCTGTTGTCACTCAATGGAATCATGATGCACTGTAGCCCCTTTGTCAAACATCAGCATGTGACACAAAGGCACTGGACAAACAGGTTGGAAAAACCCAAACCTTGGTCAAGCAGAGATTCCAGTTTCCCTCTCGATGTGGGGAATCAGGTTCTTCCAGCAGTTAAGCTCAAAGCAAGTCAGTTTTATTTAGCATATTTGTTTATTTTGGCAGTTTCTGTAATTTGTTCTCCAGTGTCTCTGTCTCTGTCCTCTCTGTCTCTGTCTCTGTGTCTGTCTTTCTCTGCCCTCTCTGTCTCTGTCTCTTTCTCTGTCTCTATCTCTGTCTCTGTCCTCTGTCGCCATCTCTGTCTCTCTCTGTCTCTGTGTCTGTCTCTCTCTGTCCTCTCTGTCTCTTTCTCTGTCTCTGTCTCTGTCTCTGTCTCCGTCTCTGTCTCCATCTCTGTCTCTGTCTCTGTCCTCTCTGTCTCTTTCTCTGTCTCCGTCTCTGTCTCTCTCGCTCACACACACACACACACACACAGACAGACACACACTGCTCTTCCTCTACTCGTAGCAACATACAGCTGAACTCTTTTTAAATTACATTAGATTAGATAAGATCAGATTTCCTCTACTATGTAACTAGCTACTCCACACACTGTCTTTGTCACTTTGGTCTGTTGTTAACATTGTCTCATCTCTTTGTTAAGACCTTCAAAGAAAGGTCTTTGAGTTGCTGTTATTTTACTATATTTTCATAGCTGGAGTCTGTGGATCAGCCCAAACTAAAAACCTAAACTAAATTTACACAAGAGAAAAAAATGTTTCAGAGGGCGACTATGAGGTAGGTGATGAGTATAATGTATGGTGATGAAGAGTGACCGAAAGAGAAGGAGGAGGGGGAACGAGGAGAGAGATAAATCAGCTGTTTGACATGGAAATTTGTTCAGAAAGCTGTGAGTGTTCAGCAGCTCCTCCTCTCTGATGATGGAGACACTGGATGAAGCTGAACTCTGTTTCCCACAGCTCCTCAACACTTCCTGCAAGAAACACACTCGTCCTCAATATGAGTCAATGCTCATTTACATTCTGCTGTCCTTCATCTCTCTGCTCACTGTGGTTCTTAATCTGCTGGTCATCATCTCCATCTCCCACTTCAGGCACAGATACATGATTTAAAGCTTTGGTGATATGTTGTTGTGCAATTGTTTAAAATATTTCATCCTGGTGGCTTGAAAAATGTTTCAAATGTCATTAGTGTTTCTATTAACCAGTTTTCTTTGTGGTAATGCTGTGGTTTGTAATATTCAATGATGATATTCTCTTCCTCCAGGCAGCTCCACACTCCCACCAACTTCATCATCCTCTCTCTGGCTGTCTCAGACTTCCTTGTGGGCCTCTTTGTGATGCCGTTTCAAATTGTCTTAACAGAACCCTGCTGGTTCCTGGGTGACCTGGTTTGTGTTCTGTACTATTTTATAGCCTTTATCTCTGTCTGTGCCTCAGTAGTAAACATGGTGCTGATATCAGTCGACCGTTATGTTGCTATCTGTGACCCTCTGCATTATTCCACCAGAATCACTCAGAAGAGAGTTCAGATCTGTGTTCTGCTGTGTTGGATTTACTCTGTTTTTTATAGTTTCATGATGTTATATGACAACCTGAAACAACCAGGCAGGTATAACTCCTGCTATGGAGAATGTGTGATTAACATAATTGGAGCTGTCGACCTTGTGATGAGTTTTATTATTCCCATTTCCACCATCATCATTCTGTATGTGAGAGTGTTTGTGGTGGCTGTGTCTCAGGCTCGTGCCATGCGCTCCCACATTACAGCTGTCAAACTGCAGAGATCAGTGACTGTAACTGTGAAGAAATCAGAGCTGAAAGCAGCCAGGACTCTTGGAGTTGTTGTTGCTGTGTTTCTCATGTGTTATTGTCCATTTTATTGTGTGTCTCTGTCTGGCTCTGACATCATGATGGCTTCTTCAACTAACATTTTTATAAACCTTCTGGTTTTTTTGAACTCCTGTCTAAACCCTGTGATTTATACCTTTTTCTATCACTGGTTTAGAAAATCTGTTAAACTCATTGTTACACTTGAGATACTGCAGCCTCAGTCCTGTCAGGCCAACGTACTGTAGAGACTAATTGTGAGGTTGCTGAAACGAGACACACGACCATTTCTGTAAAGGGACAAATAATATATCGAAATAATGCAACAATCAAAATAAAACAGCTGCTGAGTTTTGGAAGTGAAGTTGACTGAATCTGTTATTCTCCTCTTTTAATGCTGAGCACATATACTGCATGTAGTGTTTGTCCACTGACTGTAAGTTTTCAAATGTCCCCAAAATCCAGTCAGATTTGTTGCCTACTGCTGTGAAATATTTCTCTGCTATTTTTTATTTAGCTTTTACTGGCAGGAGAAATGATGAGGATAAGGAATATAAACTCCAGATACCAGCTTGATGAAAGCAAATAGCTGAGTTATACAAAGCACATGGAGAGCAGTGGTGTCACTTACAGATCTTCACCTCACTGCATGTCTGTTCTCTAAAATTAAAAATCACTAAATTAATATTTAGAAATCAATGTAGCACAAATACGCTCTTATATCAGTAGAACAGTCATTTACTCAGTGTAACCAGTTGACGTTTAGTGACATTTAGATGTTATTGGTCCTAGAAAAAACATTTTATTCTTTTTTCCTCCTTCGTCCAAGTGTTGCAAGTGTATATTGATATGATCCTTTCAGCTGGTTCATAGTTGGAAAGTAAATTACATTTACACACGTTTTGTGGTAGAGTGTAGATTGCAGATCCAGATTCCTAATACAAAACATAATCAACATTTGTATGTAAAGTCTGATGTTTTATAATAAACTCATTACCAAGTGGTTAATAAGTGGTTATTATCAGCTCCACCAATTATCTGCAACACTGTTATGTTCACATTAATGCAGGAATAAATAAAATTCAGTAATTTTACTTGGGCTGCTTTGCAGTGAAGCTGACTAATATCCTCTGCTAAGTTTTCACTACATGTCCAATTCCATTTTTAATGAGGTATCTCTATCACACAATTATCATAAAATAGCACTTTTACAATATGAAAAACATCAGTCCCACCATACTTTTACATAGTAATAGGTTAAGTACATACAATTTATAAATATACTGTATATAGAGTGAGCGAATAACATGTTATTGCTACTTGATGCGGTTTTAGAAGATAAACGTTGGGAGGAAAATTATTTTGAACCTTGTGTCATTATGTAATGGACGTCTAAATTTGACATTCTGAAGACGTCTTTAAAAAAGGTTGCATCAACAATCCTTTGAATCCTGATGTAGAATGACTAGTTGCAAAAACCTTCACGTTGTACAAAAAGAAAAATGGAACTTGAACTGTGGAACTGTGCGTGTCAGTATGTTGTCAGTTGGTCCCTGTTCCCTTCTATGTTTGAGACATGATGGATATTCAAAACTGTCTAGATTTAACTTTTTTCTATGTATTTGGACATTTAACACAAACAATACTGACATGAACCTCTTATTATGGCTGTTGAGGTCCATAGTAGATTGGGGGTCAGTAAACATTGAAAACTAATTTTAACCACCAAATACATAAATGGTGAATGTGAAACAAGGATAATGTGCTCTCTTTTCCTTGTTCTGGTTAACAAATGTGCAGTGGCATTTTCTACCAGCTGAGGACGGGACGGGGACGAGTGAGAGACACCAAAATAAAGGGAGCTACACTAATCCAGACGAATTGGAGCCAAAGCATGGATTACTCTCAAAGTGCTTTTGTGACAAAAGTGATTTAACTTTTGCCAAATGTCTCAACTGAAGCTGGATTTTACCACTGCACTAACCTGCTCATCCAAACCACTGTCCCCCTAAATCTGTGACTGTATGTTTAACAAATTGAGTCAAAGGACCTACATTCACAAGGGAGGACACAGCTGGTGCTACGACCAAAGACCTGTGTTTGGTTTTTTTATATATTACAATGGAGAAAATTAAGAGCAATCCAGGATCCTAATTCCTCAAATTACTACATCAGTGAGCTTTTGGAATAACCATCCTTCTGTTTCAGTGACACACATATCTGGGTGTCGTCTGCATAACAGTGGGAAAGACATTTGACTCTCTGAGAATAGAGCCAAGGATGAGCAGATAAAGAGAAAAAATCAGAGGCCCAGGAATTGAGCCCTGGCCCAGACTTCAACCTGCTGGATCATCTCTGGACAGATCTGAATATGGCTGTGCACTGACGCTCCCCATCCAACCTGATGGAGCTTGAGAGGTTCTCCAAAGAAGAATGGGAGAAACTGATGTGACAAGCTTGTAGCATCACAATCAAAAAGAGTTGAGGCTGTGATTAGTATTTAAGTTGCTTTCAACAAGTACATGTACATGTGAATTTTCTTTTGTTTTTTTATTTTTACTAAATTTGCAAAAGTCTCAAACAAACTTCTTTCACATTGTCTTTATGGGGTATTGTTTGTAGAACTTTGAGGACAATAATGAATTGAATCCACTTTGAAATAAGACTGTAACATGTCAACAATGTGAAAATGTGAAAAAAGTTCACCACTGGGAAAACTTTCTGGATGCACTGTAAGGAGCATGTCAGAGAGGCAGAGACTCTGGAATGTAAAGATGCACAGAGGTTCACCAATCTGTCACAAACTGCCTCTAAATTGTGGAACAATTTAAGAAACATGATCCTCAGCATGGCAAACGGTGGTTGACAATGTTGTTCAAGTCTGCAGCTGAGTGGAAGATGGAGGGAAAAAAAGGAAGACAACTAAGTTTTTGACCAGAATTTTTTCAGTCCTTAATTATCTACTCAGATGTTTGTTGTTTGCCAGATCTTTTGATGTTGATGGATCACTTTTACCTTTACACAACCCCAATTCCAAAGAAGTTCGGACGATGTGTAAAACGTAAATAAAAACAGAATGCAATGATTTGCAAATTTCATCAACCCAGATTTTATTTACAATAGAACATAAACAACATATCAGAAGTTGAAACTGAGACATTTTAACATTGCATGAAAAATATGAGCTTATTTTAAATTTAATGGCAGCAACACATCTCAAAAAAGTTGGAACAGGTTGATGTTTATCATTGTGTAGCATCCCCTCTTCTTTTACCAACTGTCTCTAAATATCTGGGAAATGAGTCGACCAGTTACTGGAGTTCGAGGAGAGGAATGTTTGTCCCTTTCTTGTTTGATGCAGGGTTCTTGCTGCTCAACAGTCCTGTTGCTGGATTTTCTGTTTAATGATGGACCAAATGTTTTCTAGTGGTGAAAGGTCTGGACTGCAGGCAGGTCAGTTCAGCACCCAGACTCTTCTCCTGGGAAGCCATGCTGTTGTGATGGATGCAAGATGTGGTTTAGCATTGTCTTGCTGAAACATGTGAGACCTTCCCTGAAAGAGACGTTGTCTGGATGGGAGCAGATGTTGCTCTAAAGCCTCTATGTACATTTCAGCATTGATGGGGCCTTTTACTTTTCCAGCCTTTTGTTGCCGTTTTGTTATTGTTTCAACTTTTGAAAAATATTTTGCTGCCATCAAATTCAAACTGAGCTAATATTTTCCTTGAAATGTTAAAATGTGATTTGTTGTTTATGTTCTATTGTGAATAAAATAAGGGTTGATGAGATTTGCAAATCATTGCATTCTGTTTTAAGTTATATTTTACACATTGTCCCAACTTTTTTGGAATAGGGGCTGTGTAAAAGTAAAAGTGACCCATCAACATAAAAAGATCTGGCAAACAACAAAAATCTGACTTGAGCTTTAAGGACTGAAACTTAGTTTTTTTTCTTTTTTTCGCTGCATCTTCCACTCAGCTACACAATTGAACAAGATTGTTAACAACCGTTTGCCATGACACCGGGTTCATTATGTGTTTGAATCCTCTTTATGATGCTGCATTGTTTTTTTCTTTCAACAACATTAGACTTGAGCCAAATTAATACTGTAGCTTGCAAATGTGACAAATTATCTGAGCACACCAGTGAATCCTGAGTTCATTTTAGTTATTTACTTTTTTATTATTATGTATGAATCAGTATGAATCATTGTTAAAACCTTTTCTCATTTACAAGTTTTACATGTTAAACTATTAGTCGAGATGGTCTGTTTTCAACCTACATATTTATTTTAACTTTTTTTGTAACTTCTACCAAGTGATTTCACCTCCCACACTAGTTATTCAGCTATAGAGTAAGATAATAATTCAGACTGGCCAGAGCAACAACAAAACCTGCATCAGATATTTCCTCTGTTCCTTTATTTGGATGGTTTCCTCTGCATACTTTTATA
Organism: Channa argus; assembly: GCF_033026475.1. Classification (NCBI taxonomy): domain Eukaryota; kingdom Metazoa; phylum Chordata; class Actinopteri; order Anabantiformes; family Channidae; genus Channa; species Channa argus. The sequence goes on from NC_090209.1 coordinate 24,124,040, forward strand.
GTCTGGGATTTATTATGTAAAGTGCCTTAGGATAACTTGGCGCTATATGAATAAAGTAGAATTGAATTGAATTGAATTTTTGGATGATTCTGTCACCAGGGCTACATTTGCATTTGTACCTATTTAATTCTACATTACAATCTTATCATTACACTAATTTTATTTTACTGTATGTTGCTTTTACTTCACTGCATTTATCTGAGAGACTGAAACACTTTGCAGATATAAATAAAATTAAATAGAATGAACTAATTAATATATTGTAATGTATTAACCACCTCAGTAAATAAATGTCCACTTAACCCATGTTTTGTTAATTTTATAATGTTAGTATTTTGCATGTTGTGGCTAATGTTGGCAACACACATTGTATGCATCTGCCAACCTCTTCATATTTCTACATATTCTCCCTCTCTTTTCCTTCACTGTTCTTATTTCTACACTTGTACAGTGCTTTTACCGTGACCTACCAAAATGCCTGCATTGAAAAAAGTCAACAAATGTCCAGCAATCCAGAGAATTTGAATTTTATTTGTCCAGAGCCCCATAGCACGGAATACATTTCATCCAACATGCTAAACTCTGCTGCACCACTAGTCTGGAGTTTACCACATTCAAATGTTTGATCAGTATTTTACAACTACTGTTCAGAAAAACACGTCATTGTGAGTTTCTGCATTAGACTAATTAAAACAAAACAAGCTTTTACACTAGAGAGAAAGAGGAGTGTGTGTGTGTGTGTGTGTGTGTGTGTGTGTGTGTGTGTGTTGGGGGGGTCACTAAAAGAGATAAATCAGCTGTATGAAACAGTGTTGTGCTCAGAAAGCTGCAAGTGTTCATCAGTTTCTCATTTCCTCTTCTTCTTCTGATGATGGAAACACTGGATGAAGCTGAACTGTGTTTCCCACAGCTCCTCAACACTTCCTGCAAGAAACACACACGTCCTCACTCTGAGTCGATGCTCATTTACATTCTGCTGTCCTTCATCTCTCTGCTCACTGTGGTTCTTAACCTGCTGGTCATCATCTCTATCTCCCACTTCAGGCACAGATTAATGTCTTAGCTGTGATGATATGTTGTTCTTTAATGAGACTAATTGAAATGAGTAGCTTCTAATCATGTTACTCTGGTTGGTAATAAGAATGTTGATGTCTTGTGTGTAAAATCAGCAAATATACAGACTGTGGAGATTCTCATATAGTTCAAAGCCATAATTTCTGTTCCTCTGCTTTATAATACGCTGTTGATTCGCTGATGTTTTAACTGTTATTTCTGCTTTTATAAAACTTATATAGGTGGTAATGTTTTCTGTGTTTAGAATATGATGATAATATTCTCTGACTGCAGGCAGCTCCACACTCCCACCAACCTCATCATCCTCTCTCTGGCTGTCTCAGACTTCCTTGTGGGCCTCATTGTGATGCCATTTCAAATTCTCCTAACAGAACCCTGCTGGTTCCTGGGTGACCTGGTTTGTGTTCTGTTTTATTTCATACCTTTTATCACTGTCTGTGCCTCAGTAGTAAACATGGTGCTGATATCAGTCGACCGTTATGTTGCTATCTGTGACCCTCTGCATTATTCCACCAGAATCACTCAGAAGAGAGTTCAGATCTGTGTTCTGCTGTGTTGGATTTACTCTGTTTTTTATAGTTTCATGATGTTATATAACAACCTGAAACAACCAGGCAGGTATAACTCCTGCTATGGAGAATGTGTGATTAATATAATAGGAGCTGTTGACATTGTGATGAGTTTTATCCTTCCCATTTCCACCATCATCATTCTGTATGTGAGAGTGTTTGTGGTGGCTGTGTCTCAGGCTCGTGCCATGCGCTCCCACATTACAGCTGTCAAACTGCAGAGATCAGTGACTGTAACTGTGAAGAAGTCAGAGCTGAAAGCAGCCAGGACTCTTGGAGTTGTTGTTACTGTGTTTATTATTTGTTACTCTCCTTATTATTGTGTCTCCATCTCAGGTTATGACATAATGATCGGTTCTAAATTGGAGGTCTTTATGATATTTCTGGTATATTTGAACTCCTGTCTAAACCCTGTGATTTATGCCTTTTTCTACCCCTGGTTTAGAAAAGCGGTTAAACTCATTGTTACACTTGACATACTGCAGCCTCAGTCCTGTGAGGCCAATGTACCGTAGAGAGAAACTGTGGTGTGACTGAAGAAACACTTTTCTGTGATGGGACTTGTTTTCTTGTAATGTTGCTTTGTCCCTAAAGTAAATAGGACTAATTCTTCAGAAAAAGAAGAAATGTTATTATGATAATGTGTATTTATTTTGATGTTAATTCGTCTGTAACTTTATTCACTGCATGTCATAATTCAGGAACAGGCTTTTCTTACTTGTTGATCTGTTTTGGGCACCACAATAAAAGAACTTGTACTTTCATTGTAATTATTTTGATAAAAAGTTGAAATATTCTATAAATAAATGATGTGTATTTGTGCAGTTCTTCAATGCCCTAAAAGTATTGATTCTTTTTTCTTTCTTTCCATTTCTAAAATGTAACAATTCGTAAATAGGATCACTCAGCTTGTTAGAACCCTGATTTTTCTTAGTTTATGGACTTGACCTCTGGCTCTTCCATAACTTGGTTTGTTTCCTGAGAAGAAATTGTAGACGATAAGTATAATGCATAGTGAGGGAGGAGAGAGGACACAGGAGGTGAAACCGAGGAGGGTGGGCAGTGCTGAAACCTTTCCTTAGAGATTAAAGTGTGTTTTGTAAAGACAACACCACACATCTGCTGCAGATTTATCTCCTGCTCTTTCACGATGCTACTCTCCCATTCCACCACTTTCCAATGGTGCTATATTGTGTGGAGATCTGGAGGCCATTTGAGTTTATTGTCATACTCCAGAAACCTATTTAAGATGATTTGAGCTTGATCTGTTAATCATAAGATGAGTGCATTGTGGTCATAAAGTGATGGACATGGTCACCAACAATAGTCAGGTATGAGTAGGCATGTAAACAATGACCGATTGGTACTAAGGGGTCCAAAGTGTGTCAAATACATTATTACTTCACCACCACCATCCTGAACCGCTGATACAAGGCAGGATGGATCCATGCTTTCATATTGTTTAAGCCAAACTTCTATCATCTGAATGTCTCAGCAGAAGTCAAAACCCATCAGACCATTTTTCCAAAACCTTTACTGTGTAATTATGGTGAGTCCTCGCAAATTGTGTGATCAGTTTCCCATTCTAGCTGGAGCACATCTTCTGCAAGACTGGATGTGCTGTGTGATCAGAGATGTTCTTCTGCTCCCCTTCGTTGTTATTGGAGTTACTGTTGCCTTTCTGGCAGCTCAAACCAGGCCATTCACCTCTGACCTCTGGCATCAACAAGCCATTTTAACCCAGAGATCTTCCACTCAGTGAATATGTTCTCTTTCTCAGATAATCCTCTATAAACCTTTGAGATGGCTATGTGAAAAATTCCAGTAGATTGGCAGTTTCTAAAGACCAGCCCGTCTGGCACCAACAACTAAGCTACGTCCAAAGTTACCTACATCCTCGTTCTGGATCTTGGCTGATCTGGTGCCTTTCTTGCAATTTTGGTTACCTGTCAACAGTAGCAAACATGCGGCTACATTAGTCAGTCGGGCAGGTATAACTCCTGCTAGAGGGCGGCTGTAGCTCAGTTATCAAGCCAGTCGTCCACGGATCACAGGATCAGTGGTTGGACTCACTGGCCCACCTGGCTATGTGTCAAAGTGTCCTTGGGCAAGACACTAAACCCAAATTGGTCCCAGTGCGTCAGGTGATCACCTTGCATGGCAGCCACTGCCAGCAGTGAGTGAGTGTGAATGGGTGATGACAAGCAACATTGTACAGAGCTTTGGAGAAAAGCACCATATAAGCAGGGCAGTTACCGTTTAGCATCTAAGGACAATGTGTGATTAACTCAGTTTGAGCTGCTGCTGTTGTCACTCAATGGAATCATGATGCACTGTAGCCCCTTTGTCAAACATCAGCATGTAACACAAAGGCACTGGACAAACAGGTTGGAAAATGCCAAACCTTAGTCAAGCAGCGATTCCAGTTTCCCTCTCGATGTGGGGAATCAGGTTCATCCAGCAGTTAGGCTCAAAGCAAGTCAGTTTATTTAGCATATTTGTTTATTTTGGCAGTTTCTGTAATTTGTTTTCCAGTGTCTCTGTCTCTGTCTCTGTCCTCTCTGTCTCTGTCTCTGTCTCAGTCTCTGTCTCTCTCGCTCACACACACACACACACACACAGACAGACACACACTTCTCTTGACTGCTCTTCCTCTACTCGTAGCAACATACAGCTGAACTCTTTTCTAATTACATTAGATTAGATAATATCAGATTTGCTCTACTATGTAACTAGCTACTCCACACACTGTCTTTGTCACTTTGGTCTGTTGTTAACATTTTCTCATCTCTTTGTTAAGACCTTCAAAGAAAAGTCTTTGAGTTGCTGTTATTTTACTATATTTTCACAGCTGGTGTCTGTGGATAAACCTAAACTAAATTTACACAAGAGAAAAAAATGTTTCAGAGGGCGACTATGAGGTAGGTGATGAGTATAATGTATGGTGATGAAGAGTGACCGAAAGAGAAGGAGGAGGGGGAATGAAGAGAGAGATAAATCAGCTGTTTGACATGGAAATTTGTTCAGAAAGCTGTGAGTGTTCAGCAGCTCTTCCTCTCTGATGATGGAAACACTGGATGAAGCTGAACTCTGTTTCCCACAGCTCCTCAACACTTCCTGCAAGAAACACACTCGTCCTCAATATGAGTCAATGCTCATTTACATACTTATGTCTCTCATCTCTCTGCTCACTGTGGTTCTTAACCTGCTGGTCATCATCTCCATCTCCCACTTCAGGCACAGATACATGATTTAAAGCTTTGATGATATGTTGTTGTACCATTGTTTAAAATAATCTCTGAGTATTTTATCCTGGTGGCTGCGAAAATGTTTCAAATGTCATTAGTGTTTCTATCAACCAGTTTTCTTGGTGATGATGCTGTGATTTATAATATTCAATAATGATATTCTCTTCCTCCAGGCAGCTCCACTCTCCCACCAACCTCCTCATCCTCTCTCTGGCTGTCTCAGACTTCCTTGTGGGCCTCTTTGTGATGCCATTTCAAATCCTCTTAAGAGAACCCTGCTGGTTCCTCGGTGACCTGCTGTGTGTTCTGTTTTATTTAATAATGTTTATCTCTGTCTATGCCTCAGTAGTAAGTATGGTGCTGATATCAGTCGACCGTTATGTTGCCATCTGTGACCCTCTGCATTACTCCACTAAAATCACTCAGAAGAGAGTTCAGATCTGTGTTCTGCTGTGTTGGATTTCTTGTGTTTTCTATAGTTTTATGTTTTTATATGATAATTTAAAACAACTAGGTAGGTATAACTCCTGCTATGGAGAATGTGTGATAAATGTAATAGGAGTTATTGACCTTGTGTTATGCTTTATCCTTCCCATTTCCACCATCATCATTCTGTATGTGAGAGTGTTTGTGGTGGCTGTGTCTCAGGCTCGTGCCATGCGCTCCCACATTACAGCTGTCAAACTGCAGAGATCAGTGACTGTAACTGTAAAGAAATCAGAGCTGAAAGCAGCCAGGACTCTTGGAGTTGTTGTTGCTGTGTATATTATGTGTTACTGTCCATCATATTTGGTAGCTTTCTCTGGCTATGAAATTCTTATTAGTTCTTCAAACAACTTTGTCGATTTTGTACTTTTATCAAACTCCTCTCTAAATCCCGTGATTTACACCTTTTTCTACCCCTGGTTTAGAAAATCTGTTAAACTCATTGTTACACTTGAGATACTGCAGCCTCAGTCCTGTCAGGCCAATGTACTGTAGAGAGAAACTGTGTGGTGGCTGAAACGAGATACACGACCATTTCTGTAAAGGGACAAATAACATATCGAAATAATGCCACAATAAAAATAAAACAGCTGCTGAGTTTTGGAAATGAAGTTGACTGAACCTGTTATTCTCCTCTTTTTATGCTGAGCACATGTACTGTATGTAGTGTTTGTGTCCCCCAGTCAAACACCTGTGGTGTGTCTGGTTCGGCCATTCATGCTTTTTGAATGTGCACAGTTTAAACAGATAGTCTTCTAGTCGTCTCTGTTGGGATGTTAACATCATAATGAAAGGAAACTGTGCCTTTATTGTATTTATTCAACTTCATTTTACACCTGTATTTCTGTGTTAAATACAAATCCTGTCAGATTTGTTGCCTACTGCTGTGAAATATTTCTCTGCTATTTTTTATTTAGCTTTTATTGGCAGGAGAAATGATGAGGATACGGAATATAAACTCCAGATACCAGCTTGATGAAAGCAAATAGCTGAGTTATGGGTTATACAAAGCACATGGAGAGCATTCCTTTATTTTAAAGGAGGTGAAACTTTCTATTCTTTTTTCCTCCTTCGTCCAAGTTTTGCAATTGTAACTTGATATGATCCTTTCAGCTGGTTCATAGTTGGAAAGTAACAAATTACATTTACATATGTTTGTGCTACAGTGTTTATACTGTCCTCACAAAGAGTGGAACTTGTTCTATGCTAGACAGTTAGCTAACATGGTGAGTGTGAAGTCCTCCAATAAGCACAAGGCGTAACTTTTCTTGAATCTTTTTTATTGAAGGCTCACTCTTCGTTTCTCTTGCTTTACTTTACTCACTTATTCACTGTAAAACTGAACACAAACAACAATAGAAATGAAAATAACACAACACACATCTTACAGGCACAATCCAAGTTTCCAAACATTGAAACAAAAAAATGCTGAGTCACAACAGCAATGAGCACCACAGTTTACCATAGCTCCAAATAAACGATTTTAAAGCAAAATAATAATGCAGCAGCCACAGTATGTTTACAGCATAAAAAAGGGTAATAAACAAAATACTTATGGACAAATAATGTCCAAGGCTACAACGTTATAAGAAATTTAGCGGCAGGCGACCAAAAACGCTCTCTCCTCTACCATGCTTCAGTAACTCCTAGGGGAATTCCAGCCTCTAAACTTACTACTACTAGCTGACCAGAGGGGGGCGCTGCTGCTCCCAAAACGCTGTACACAAAGCTATGGAAAGGTTTTTTAGCAGTTATAAATGCACTCAAACAGAGGGCAGAACAGTGTTTATGTAACTGACATTACAGATGCAGATTCCTAATAAAAAAGATAATCAACATTGGTACGTAAAGTCTGATGTATTATAACAAACTCATTACCAAGTGGTTAATGCAAGCAGTTAATGTCAGCTCCACCAATTATCTGCAACACTGTGAAGTTCACATTAATGCAGGAATAATAAAATTCAGTAACACAAAATAGGGTCTGTATTTTATTTGGGCTGCTGTGCTGTGAAGCTGACTAATATCCTTTGCTAAGTTTTCAATACATTTCCGATTCCACTTTTAATGAGGTATCCCTATCTCACAACTATCATAAAACAGCATTTTTTTAATAAGATAGACATCAGTCCCACCATAGTTTTTACATACTAAATGGGTTCACTACATACAATTTATAAATGTTCTGTATATAGAGTGAGCGAATAACATGTTAGAATCAGAATCACTACTTGATGCTGTGGAAGATTAGATGTCACCTGATGGACACAGTGGAATCTGCTTGGATGAAAAAAAAAAACATGTCACAAAAACTAAATTCAATGATATAAATTGTCCTGATAGGTGTTTCAAAACATTTGGAGGACAATCATTTGGAACCATGTGTCATTGTGTAATGGATGTTTAAATTTGACATTCTGAAGACGTCTTTAAAAAAGGTTGCATCAACAATCCTTTGGAACCTGACATAGATTTGTAATGACTGGTTTCAAAAACCTTCATGTTCTACAAAAAAAAAAATGGAACTGTGCTTTTTCAGTATGTTGTCAGTTGGTCCCTGTTCCCTTCTACGTTTGAGACATGATAGAGATTCAAAGATGTGGGAGCACAAGTATTTGGACATTTAATACAAACAATATTGAAATGAACCTCTTATTATGGCTGTCAATGTGCATAGTTGGTAGGGGGTCAGTAAGTCAATTCAACTTTATTTATATAGCACCAATTCACAAAAAAGTCATCTAAAGGCACTTTACAGAGTAAAGTCAAGTAAAGATGTATAGAGAGAACCCAACAATTCCCCCTGGAGCAAGCCATAGGCAACAGTGGAGAGGAAAAACTCCTTTTAAAGGAAGAAACCTCCAGCAGAACCAGGCTCAGGGTGGACGGCCATCTGCCTTGACCGGTTGGGGTGAGTGTAAAGTGAAAAGAGAAAAGAAAAAAAGCAACAAAAGCAACAAAACATCGTGCAGGTTGGTAGGATCAGTACCTGCACGCTGGAAGACACAGCTTCACAGCCAGGGACACCTGCAGAAATGGACAGAGAGAGGGGGACAGAGAAGGACATAGACAACTACGGGAGAAAACACACAGAGTTAATGACATACAGTGGTGAGAGGAGAGGAGAGAGGGTCAAGAGGAGGAAAGGAGCTCAGTGCATTGGGGGGTGGGTCCCCCAGCAGTCTAAGCCTATAGCAGCATAACTATAACTATATGCTTTATCAAAGAGGAAGGTTTTAATCCTAGACTGAAAAGTAGAGAGGGTGTCTGCTTCCTGAATCTGAACTGGGAGCTGGTTCCACAGGAGAGGAGCTTGATAGCTAAAGGCTCTGCCTCCCATTCTAACTTTGGAAATTCTCAGAACCATAAGTAGGCCTGCATTCTGAGATCAAAGTAGTCTACTGGGATGATATGGTGCTATGAGATCTTCCATATATGATGGAGCCTGATCATTCAGAGCTTTATATGTAAGAAGCAGGGTTTTAAATTCTATTCTAGATTTTATGGGAAGCCAATGAAGAGAAGGTAGTGAAGGTGAAATATGATCTCTCTTGCTAGTTCCAGTCAGCACTCTTGCTGCAGCATTTTGGATTAATTGCAGGCTCTTTAGGGAGTTACTGGGGCATCCTGAAAGTAAGGAATTACAGTAGTCCAACCTAACAAATGCATGGACCAGTTTTTAGGTGGGAGAAGGCTGTTCTAGAGATTTGTTTTATATGTGAGGTAAAGGACAAATCCTGGTTAAAATAACTCCAAGGTTCCTTGCAGTAGTACTGGAGGCCAGACTTATGCCATCTAGAGTAACAATATGGTTGGACAGAATATTTCTGAGATTTTTGGGCCCAAATACTATGACTTCAGTTTTGTCTGAGTTTAGAAGTAAAACATTGTGGGACATCCAGGCCTTTATGTCTTGTAGACATGCTTGAAGCTTTATTAACTGATTATTTTCATCTGGTTCCATAGATAAATATAGTTGGGTATCGTCAGCATAACAGTGGAAATTTATGGAGTCTTTTCTAATAATGTTGCCTAAAGGAGACATATATAAAGTAAAAAGTATTGGTCCTAACACAGAGCCTTGTGGAACTCCATAGCTAACCTTTGTGTGCATGGAGGATTCATCATTAACATGAACAAATTGAAATCTATCAGATAGGTAAGATTTAAACCAACCTAGTTCAGTTCCTTTAATCCAAATTTCATGTTCCAGTCTCTGTAATAAAATGTTGTGATCAATGGTATCGAATGCAGCACTAAGATCTAACAGAACAAGTACAGAGACGAGTCCATTATCTGAGGCCATGAGAAGATCGTTGGGGACTTTTACCAGTGCTGTTTCTGTACTATGATGAACTTTAAATCTAGTTTTGGGGTTTTGTTCTGTAAGAGGAGTAGTCTTAACTTTTATTAGGTTATTATGATTAACTCCTCTTGTTGTTGTTTTTAGTTTATGTAATTTAGTTGGTCGGGGAACAGACACAGTTTCTATAGGTATGTGGGAGTTGTGGGGGGGGTGACGGTTGTAAGGACACTGCAGAGAGGCGTGTAGGACTGGATCTCTGCATCCTAGGCTCAACTCTGGATTTTCATACTTTTGGTTGTCTAATGAAACCAGCCATATTTCTGGATAAGAAAGCTGCACCATCTAAAGTTGGATGGATGCCATCTCTCCTAATCAGCCTAGGTTTTCTCCAGAAACGTTTCCTAAGTACATTGTCTAAGTAGCCCACATCGTTTGCTGGGTACCACCTAGACAGCCAGCGGTTGAATGAAGACATGTGGGTGTACATGTCGTCACTGGTCAGATTTGGCAGGGGTCCAGAGAAAACTAGGGAGTCCGACATTGTTTTGGCAAAGTTACACACCGATTCAACGTTCATTTTAGTGACCTCCGATTTGCGTAATCGGGCGTCATTAACTCCCACGTGAATAATAATCTTACTGTATTTACGTTTATCTTTAGCCAGGAGTTTCAAATATGTTTCAACGTCGCCCGCTCTGGCCCCAGGGAGGCATTTGACTACGGCCGCTGGAGTCTCTATCTTCACGTTTCTGACTATAGAGCTGCCAATTACCAGAGTTGGTTTCTCAGCGGGTGTGTCGCTGAGTGGGGAAAATCGTTTAGAAACGTGAACCGACTGGTGGTGAACCTTGGGTGTCTGTTTAGCATTAGATCTCTTACCAACCGTCACCCCACCGGACTGGCTTCCCAGCTGCTCAGGAACTGCCAGCTAACAGGGTCTACGCTAGGTTGGCCCGCACCAGCTACCGGGGCCTGACTAGCTGAATTATTTTCCATGCTGCGGAGCCGCGCTTCCAATTCCGTGAGCCTCTTCTCCAAAGGTGCAAAAACCTTACACTTATTACATATACCATTATCACTAAAGGAGGCAGAGGAAAAACTGAACATGAGACACACCGAGCAAGAGAGAGAAGGAACGACAGAGGGAGACAGAGAAGCCATTGCTAGCGGATAACTGCAAAGCTAACGAAGCTAATATAGGTGAAATGTGGAATTTGTAAACGTTAGCTGGTTATGTTTTACAAGAGCAGGTGCTTGTGTAATAACAAGTCTATGTTACGACTCCACTATTAATTGTTGTGTGAAGAAATTACTTATTTAAGTAAAATAAGAGCTGCAATTAATCCATAAACAGTTCTTTGGGGAAATATGAGAGTGTGCAGAAACAGGAAGTGACGCAATACGCTTACCGCACGAGTCCACCCGAAACCTTGATAGATTGACATTGAAAACTAATTTTGAACATCATATACATAAATGGTGAATGTAAAACAAGGATAATGTGCTCTCTCTTCCTTGTTCTGGTTAACAAATGTGCAGTGGCATTTTGTACCAGCTGAGGATGGGACAGGGACGAGTGAGAGACACCAAAATAAAGGGAGCTACACTAATCCGACGAGTTGGAGCCAAAGCATGGATTACTCTCAAAGTGCTTTTGTGACAAAAGTGATTTAACTTTTGCCAAATGTCTCAACTGAAAGAAGCTGGATTTTACCACTGCACTAACTAGCTCATCCAAGCTAAAACCACTTTCCCCCTAAATCTGTGACTGTATGTTTAACAAATTGAGTCAAAGGACCCACATTCACAAGGGAGGACACAGCTGGTGCTACGACCAAAGACCTCTGTTTGGTTTTTTTTTTATAATAAAATGGAGAAAATTAAGAGCAATCCAGGATCCTAATTCCTCAAAGTACTACATCAGTGAGCTTATGGAATAACCATCCTTCTGAGTTGAGGCTGTGATTAATACTTAAGTCGCTTTCAACAAGTACATGTACATGTGAATTTTCTTTTGTTTTTTATTTTGATTAAATTTGCAAAGATTTCAAACAAACTTCTTTCATATTGTCTTTATGGGGTATTGTTTGTAGAACTTTGAGGACAATAATGAATTGAATCCACTTTGAAATGAGGCTGTAACATGTCAACAACGTGAAAATGTGAAAAAAGTTAAGCGCTGGGAAAACTTTCTGGATGCACAGTAAGGAGCATGTCAGAGAGGCAGAGACTCTGGAATGTAAAGATCCTCAACATGGCAAACGGGGGTTGACAATGTTGTTCAAGTCTGCAGCTGAGTGGAAGATGGAGGGAAAAAAAGAAAGACAACTAAGTCTTTAACCAGAAATTTTTCAGTCCTTAATGATCAACTCTGATTTTTGTTGTTTGCCAGATCTTTTGATGTTGATGGATCACTTTTACCTTTACACAACTCCAATTCCAAAGAAGTTGGGACGATGCGTAAATATAAACAGAATGCAATGATTTGCAAATATCATCAACCCAGATTTTATTTACAATAGAACATAAACAACAACAAGTTGAAACTGAGACATTTTAACATTGCATGAAAAATATGAGCTCATTTTAAATTTGATGGCAGCAACACATCTCAAAAATGAAACAGGGTGATGTTTATCATTGTGTAGCATCCCCTCTTCTTTTACCAACTGTCTCTAAACATCTGGGAAATGAGGAGACCAGTCACTGGAGTTCTAGGAGAGGAATGTTTGTCCCATTCTTGTCTGATGCAGGGTTCTTGCTGCTCAACAGTCCTGTTGCTTGATTTTCTGTTTAATGATGCACCAAATGTTTTCTAGTGGTGAAAGGTCTGGACTGCAGGCAGGTCAGTTCAGCACCCAGACTCTTCTCCTGGGAGGCCATGCTGTTGTGATGGATGCAAGATGTGGTTTAACATCGTCTGAAATATGCAAGACCTTCCCTGGAAGAGACGTTGTCTGGATGGGAGCAGATGTTTCTCTAAAGGCTCTATGTACATTTCAGTATTGATGGAGCCATTTGTTTTTGTTTTGCAGCAATTACTTTTCCAGCCTTTTGTTGCCCCGGTTCCAACTTTTTTAAGACGTGTTGCTGCCATCAAATTCAGAATGAGCTGATATTTTCCATAATATGTTAAAATGTGATTTGTTTTTTATGTTCTATTGTGAATAAAAAACAGGTAACGAAATTTGCAAATCATTGAATTCTGTTTTTCACATCGTCCCAACTTCTTTGGAATTGGTTTTGTGTAAAGGTAAAAGTGATCCATCAACATAAAAAAATTGAGCTTTAAGGAATGAAACTTTTTTCCACTTGAACATGATTGTCAACCACCTTTTGCCATGACACCGGGTTCATCTTTGCTAATTAGTCAGATTAAATACCTGCCTGTTTCCTTTAATCATGGTCAGATTGTTGAGTCCCTCTGTGTTCCTGTCTGCTCTCTTAGTTACCTGATTTCTGTTTTTTTCCTATTTTACTGTCACTTGCTTCACCTCACAATTTTGCCTCCTGCTTGCTTTTTAATTAAAGTGATTTATCCACTTATATCGTACTTATTTCTACACTTCTACAGTGTTTTTCCCATGACCTACCAATCTCATTTGTCCAGGGCTTCATAGCATGAAATATATTTGTGTAACCAATGTGCTGCACCACTAGCCTGGAGTTTACCACAATCAAATGTTTAATCAGTATCTTACGTATACTGTTCAGAAAAACATGTCATTGTGAGTTCAGACTAATTAAACGAATTAGACTAATTAAAACAAAACAAGCTTTTATACTGGAAAGAAAGTGGAGTTCAGAGAGTGATGAGAGGAACAGCAGTTTCCAATAGACACTTAAAATGAGAGGGTGGAGGGGGCGGGGGGGTCATTAAAAGAGATAAATCTGTTGTATTAGACAGAAATTTGTTCAGAAAGCAGTGAGAGTTCAGCAGCTCCTCCTCTCTGATGATGGAGACACTGGATGACGCTGAACTCTGTTTCCCACAGCTCCTCAACACTTCCTGCAAGAAACACACTTGTCCTCACTCTGAGTCAATGCTCATTTACATTCTGCTGTCCTTCATCTCTCTGCTCACTGTGGTTCTTAACCTGCTGGTCATCATCTCCATCTCCCACTTCAGGCACAGATACATGATTTAAAGCTTTGATGATATGTTGTTGTGCAATTGTTTAATATAATCTCTGAGTATTTCATCTTGGTGGCTTGAAAAATGTTTCAGATGTCATTATTGTCTCTATTAACCAGTTTTCTTGGTGGTAATGCTGTGGTTTATAATATTCAATGATGAAATTTTCTCACTCCAGGCAGCTCCACACTCCCACCAACTTCATCATCCTCTCTCTGGCTGTCTCAGACTTACTTGTAGGACTCTTTGTGATGCCGTTTCAAATTCTCGTCATGGAACCCTGCTGGTTCCTCGGTGACCTGCTGTGTGTTCTGTTTTATTTAATAATGTTTATCTCTGTCTATGCCTCAGTAGTAAGTATGGTGCTGATATCAGTCGACCGTTATGTTGCTATCTGTGACCCTCTGTATTATTCCACCAGAATCACTCAGAAGAGAGTTCAGATCTTTGTTCTTCTGTGTTGGATTTCTTGTGTTTTCTATAGTTTTATGTTTTTACATGATAATTTAAAACAACCAGGCAGGTATAACTCCTGCTTTGGAGAATGTGTGATAAATGTAATGGGAGCTGTTGACATTGTGTTATGTTTTATCCTTCCCATTTCCACCATCATCATTCTGTATGTGAGAGTGTTTGTGGTGGCTGTGTCTCAGGCTCGTGCCATGCGCTCCCACATTACAGCTGTCAAACTGCAGAGATCAGTGACTGTAACTGTGAAGAAATCAGAGCTGAAAGCAGCCAGGACTCTTGGAGTTGTTGTTGCTGTGTATATTATGTGTTACTGTCCGCCTTATTTAGTAACTCTCTCTGGCTATGAAATTCTTATTAGTTCTTTGAACAACTTCATCATTTTTGTACTTTTTTCAAACTCCTGTCTAAACCCTGTGATTTATGCCTTTTTCTATCACTGGTTTAGAAAATCTGTTAAACTCATTGTTACACTTGAGATACTGCAGCCTCAGTCCTGTCAGGCCAATGTACTGTAGAGACTAATTGTGTGGTGGCTGAAACGAGACACACGGCCATTTTTGTAAATGATAAATAATTTATCATAATAATGCAACAATGAAATAAAACAGCTGCTGAGTTTTGGAAGTGAAGTTGACTGAACGTGTTATTCTCCTCTTTTAATGCTGAGCACATGTACTGTATGTAGTGTTTGTATCCCTCAGTCAAACACCTGTGGTGTGTCTGGTTCAGCCATTCATGCTTTTTGAATGTGCACAGTTTAAACAGATATTCTTCTAGTCGTCTCTGTTGGGATGTAAACATCATAATGAAAAGAAACTCTGCCTTTATTGTATTTATTCAAATTAATTTTACACCTGTATTTCTGTGCTATTTTTGTGCTATTTTTTATTTAGCTTGTATTGGCAGGAGAAATGATGAGGATAAGGAATATAAACTTATACTCAGTGTACTTTTGAAGAATGTTTAAAAGAATGTATGTTGTTCAAACTTTGTCTCATATATATGTTTTGTCTTGAAGTGTTTGCAGAACTGCTCCAAGGTCAGTTATTGTCTAACAGCAGATCATCCCACACTGGCTCTGACCCAGAGTCACTCCATGCTCACAGGTGCTTATCAAAGTGCTGGAAAGGGATAAGGTTTCCATAAAAGGAGAAAAGGGCCAGGAGCAGTAGCTTGAGGGTAGACAATGTTCTGCCCAGCAACAGAACTGCATAAGATGGAGAACTGAAACTCTGTTGATGTTCTTCTCTCTTGCAACATAATAAAACCCTAAAAGACATCTTGGATGTTGAACCTTCTTTACCAATTAAACTTGGGGTGTTTAAGACCAGATATTGTAATTTTTGCCATGACAATTTGGCTTTGTCGGCAGAATCTGTGAGTGGTCACCAGAGGAGCCAGAGTGAACAGTGGTTTGCATGCACCCTGGAAAAGAACACTAATTCCAGTCTCAACCTCCACTTAAAGAATCAGTGTAGAAAAGGAGAACTGAGAACAGCAGCTCTTATGGTGACAGCTGCCAGATTTACAAACTAAAAATTAAAACTGGTCAACATGAAAACCGAAGAGTTGTAAAGAAGTTTCTAAATTAATTTTGTTAAGCTCAAGTTGCCATTCTTCATTGAATTATTTTCATTTTTCATTTTTGCCATGACACAAATTGAGTCAAAGGACCCACATTCACAAGGAAGGACACAGCTGGTGGTTGGCGCAAAGATCTCTGTTTGTTTTTTTGTTTTTTATTATTTTGTATTGTATTGTTTTTTTTAAATTAAAATTTGGAAAGCTAAGAGCAATCCGGGCTCTTAATTCCTCAAAGTACTCCATTAGTGAGCTTATGAAATAACCATCCTTCTGTTTCAGTGACACACATATCTGGGTGTCGTTTGCATAACAGTGGGAAAGACATTTGACTCTCTGAGAATGGAGCCAAGGCTGAGCAGATAAAGAGACAAAATCAGAAGCCCAGGAATTGAGCCCTGGCCCAGACTTGAACCTGATTGATCATCTCTGGACAGATCTGAAAATAGCTGTGCACTGACGCTCCCCATCCAACCTGATGGAGCTTGAGAGGTTCTCCAAAGAAGAATGGGAGAAACTGGTGTGACAAGCTTGTAGCATCACAATCAAAAAGAGTTGAGGCTGTGATTAGTATTTAAGTTGCTTTCAACAAGTACATGTACATGTGAATTTTCTTTTGTTTTGATTTCAAACAAACTTCTTTCAAATTGTCTTTATGGGGTATTGTTTGTAGAACTTTGAGGACAATAATGAATTGAATCCACTTTGAAATAAGGCTGTAACATGTCAACAATGTGAAAATGTGAAAAAAGTTAACCGCTGGGAAAACTTTCTGGATGCACTGTAAGGAGCATGTCAGAGAGGCAGAGACTCGGAATGTAAAGATGCACAGAGGTTCACCAATCTGTCACAAACTGCCTCTAAATTGTGGAACAATTTAAGAAACATGATCCTCAGCATGGCAAACGGTGGTTGACAATGTTGTTCAAGTCTGCAGCTGAGTGGAAGATGGAGGGAAAAAAAGAAAGACAACTAAGTTTTTGACCAGAATTTTTTCAGTCCTTAATGATCAACTCAGATTTTTGTTGTTTGCCAGATCTTTTGATGTTGATGGATCACTTTTACCTTTTCACAACCCCAATTCCAAAGAAGTTGGGACGATGCGTAAAACGTAAATAAAAACAGAATGCAATGATTTACACATCTCATCAACCCAGATTTTATTTACAATAGAACATAAACAACATATCAGAAGTTGAAACTGAGACATTTTAACATTGCATGAAAAATATGAGCTCATTTTAAATTTGATGGCAGCAACACATCTTAAAAAAGGTGGAACAGGTTGATGTTTATCATTGTGTAGCATCCCCTCTTCTTTTACCAACTGTCTCTAAACATCTGGGAAATGAGGAGACCAGTTACTGGAGTTCTAGGAGAGGAATGTTTGTCCCATTCTTGTCTGATGCAGGGTTCTTGCTGCTCAACAGTCTTGGGCCTTTGTTGCTGGATTTTCTGTTTAATGATGCACCAAATGTTTTCTATTTGTGAAAGGTCTGGACTGCAGGCAGGTCAGTTCAGCACCCAGACTCCTGTGAAGCCATTCTGTTGTGATGGATGCAGTATTTGGTTCAGCATTGTCTTGCTGAAATATGTGAGACCTTCCATGAAAGAGACGTTGTCTGGATGGGAGCAGATGTTGCTCTAAAGCCTCTATGTACTTTTCAGCATTGATGGAGCCATTTGTTTTTGTTTTGCAGCAATTACTTTTCCAGCGTTTTGTTGCCCCGGTTCCAACTTTTTTGAGACGTGTTTCTGCCATCAAATTCAGAATGAGCTGATATTGTCCATAATATGTTAAAATGTGATTTGTTGTTTATGTTCTATTGTGAATAAAAAACAGGTAACGAAATTTGCAAATCATTGAATTCTGTTTTTCACATCGTCCAAACCTCTTTGGAATTGGTGTTGTGTAAAGGTAAAAGTGATCCATCAACATAAAAAAATTGAGCTTTAAGGACTGAAACTTTTCCTCCCTCCATCTTATGATAATAATAATAATAATTCATTTTATTTATAAAGCACTTTACATTTGCTAACAAATCTCAAAGTGTTACACAAGCGGATTAAAACCAAGAATAAAACATAATAAACATGTAAAGCCTAAAAACATATAAAGCATAGAATAACACAGCATTAAAGTAAAAAGTAATGATCAATTTAAAATGTTTTTCTTTGAAACAGTCCACAGTCTGTGGTGCCCTCAGGTTCTCAGGCAGAGCGTTCCAGAGCCGTGGAGCAGCTGCTGAGAAGGCTCAGTCCCCCATTGTATGGAGTTTGGATCTGGGGGGGTAGAGGCGATAGGTGTTGGTGGAACGGAGGTGTCTAGTTGTTGATTGCAGTGTGAGGAGTTCCTTAAGATACTGTGGGGCATTTCCATGGATGCACTGGTGGGTGAGTAGACAGACTTTATAATCAATGCGAAGGTGGATGGGAAGCCAGTGAAGTGTCCGGAGGACAGGAGTGATGTGTTGGTGCTTCCGCACTCTCACAAGGATCCTGGCGGCGCTGTTTTGAACATATTGGAGCTTTTGAAGGCTCCTGCCGGGGATTCCAATGAGAAGTGCATTGCAGTAGTCCAGCCAAGAAGAGACAAAAGCGTGGACCAGCCTTTCAGCGTCACAGAGGGACAGAGAGGGGCGGAGTTTGGCTATGTTTCTCAGATGAAAAAATGCAATTTTGCAGAGGTGTTGGACATGTGTTTCGAATGACAGGTGGGAGTCGAACTTGACCCCCAGGTTGCTAACAGAGTTGGAGAGGGTAATGGTGTAGCCAGAAAAGGAGATACAATTTATGGGTGAGGAATGAAGCTGATGGGTGGTGCCAACTAGAAGAGCTTCGTTTTTTATGCTGTTTAGCTGAAGGAAGTTCTCTGTCATCCATGCCTTAATGTCCTCCAAGCAACAGGTGACAGTTGATGGAAGCGTTCGTGGGGTCGGGCTTAGTCTCGCGTAGAGCTGAGTATCATCAGCATAGCAGTGGAAGGAGACTCCATGCTTGCCAATGACGTGGCCCAGTGGGAGCATGTCGATGTTGAAAAGGGTCGGCCCAAGAACCTACCCCTGTGGCACCCCACAGGTGACCAAGTGTAACTGAGATTTGGCTTCCCCTAGGGCCACACACTCAGCTCTATTTGTGAGATAGGAAGCAAACCACCCCAAATCAGTGCCAGAAAAACCAATGGTATGCTGCATACGATGGAGAATTTTGTGGTCAACTGTATCAAAAGCGGCAGCGAGATCCAGAAGAAGGAGAAGAGATGGGAAGCCCTGTGGAGCAGCCATTAGGAGGTCGTTAGTGACCCTGACCAGGGCTGTCTCTGTGCTGTGGGAGGGGCGGAAACCGGATTGAAATGTTTCAAACAGATTGTGTCTTTTGAGGTGATCCTGGAGCTGGGCTAAGACCGTTTTTTCCAAGACCTTTGATAGGAATAGAAAATTGGAGATTGGATGATAGTTCAAGTGATCTTCCACTCAGCTACACACTTGAACATGATTGTCAACCCCCGTTTGCCTTGACACCAGGTTCATCTTGGCTAATTAGTCAGATTAAATACCTGCCTGTTTCCTTTGTTCATGGTCAGATTGTTGAGTCCCTCTGTGTTCCTGTCTGCTCTCTGATTTCTGTTTTTTTCCTATTTTACTGTCACTTGCTTCACCTCACAATTTTGCCTCCTGCTTGCTTTTTAATTAAAGTGATTTATCCACTTATATCGTACTTATTTCTACACTTCTACAGTGTTTTTCCCATGACCTACCAATCTCATTTGTCCAGGGCTTCATAGCATGAAATATATTTGTGCAACCAATGTGCTGCACCACTAGCCTGGAGTTTACCACAATCAAATGTTTAATCAGTATCTTACGACTACTGTTCAGAAAAACATGTCATTGTGAGTTTATGCGTTAGACAAATTAAAACAAAACAAGCTTTTACACTGGAGAGAAAGTGGAGTTCAGACAGTGATGAGAGGAACAGCAGTTTCCAATAGACACTGAGAATGAGAGAATGGAGGGGGCGGGGGGTGATTAAAGGAGATAAATCTGTTGTATTAGACAGAAATTTGCTCAGAAAGCTGTGAGTGTTCAGCAGCTCCTCCTCTATGATGATGGAGACACCGGATGAAGCTGAACTCTGTTTCCCACAGCTCCTCAACACTTCCTGCAAGAAACACACTCGTCCTCACTCCGAGTCGATGCTCATTTACATTCTGCTGTCCTTCATCTCTCTGCTCACTGTGGTTCTTAACCTGCTGGTCATCATCTCCATCTCCCACTTCAGGCACAGATTAATGTCTTAGCTTTGATGATGTGTTTTTCTTTAATGTGACTAATTGAAATGAGTAGCTTCTAATCATGTTACTCTGGTGGGTAATAAGAATGTTGATGTCTTGTGTGTAAAACCAGCATATATATAGTCTGTGGAGATTCTCATATACGTCAAAGATAATGTCATCTAGACCACTGCTTTATAATACATTGTTGGAAACTTGTTGGATTTGGTGATGTTTCAACTATTGTTACTGCTTTTCTATAAGTTATATAGGTGGTAATGCTTTCTATGTTTAGAATATGATGATGATTTTCTTTCACTCCAGGCAGCTCCAAACTCCCACCAACCTCATCATCCTCTCTCTGGCTGTCTCAGACTTCCTTGTGGGCCTGTTTGTGATGCCATTTCAAATTCTCCTAATAGAACCGTGCTGGTTCCTGGGTGACTTGGTGTGTGTCCTTCAATATTTTATAGCCTTTATCATTGTCCCCTCCTCAGTAGTAAACATGGTGCTGATATCAGTCGACCGTTATGTTGCTATCTGTGACCCTCTGCATTATTCCACCAGAATCACTCAGAAGAGAGTTCAGGTCTGTGTTTTACTGTGTTGGATTTACTGCATTTTCTATAGTTTTATCATTTTATATGATAATCTGAAACAACCAGGCAGGTATAACTCCTGCTATGGAGAATGTGTGATAAATGTAATGGGAGCTGTTGACATTGTGTTATGTTTTATCCTTCCCATTTCCACTATCATCATTCTGTATGTGAGAGTGTTTGTGGTGGCTGTGTCTCAGGCTCGTGCCATGCGCTCCCACATTACAGCTGTCAAACTGCAGAGATCAGTGACTGTAACTGTGAAGAAATCAGAGCTGAAAGCAGCCAGGACTCTTGGAGTTGTTGTTGCTGTGTATATTATGTGTTACTGTCCATCATATTTGGTAGCTCTCTCTGGCTATGAAATGCTTATTAGTTCTTCAAACAACTTTATCAATTTTGTAGTTTTATCAAACTCCTGTCTAAACCCTGTGATTTACACCTTTTTCTATCACTGGTTTAGAAAATCTGTTAAACTCATTGTTACACTTAAGATACTGCAGCCTCAGTCCTGTCAGGCCAACGTACTGTAGAGACTTGTGGTTGCTGAAACGAGACACATGACCATTTCTGTAAAGGGACAAATAATATATTGAAATAATGCAACAATCAAAATAAAACAGCTGCTGAGTTTTGGAAGTGAAGTTGACTGAACCAGTTATTCTCCTCTTTTAATGCTGAGCACATGTACTGTATGTAGTGTTTGTGTCCCCCAGTCAAACGCCTGTGGTGTGTCTGGTTCAGCCATTCATGCTTTTTGAATGTGCACAGTTTAAACAAATATTCTTCTAGTCGTCTCTGTTGGGATGTAAACAGCATAATGAAAGGAAACTCTGCCTTTATTGTATTTATTCAAATTCATTTTACACCTGTATTTCTGTGCTATTTTTGTGCTATTTTTTATTTAGCTTTTATTGGCAGGAGAAATGATGAGGATAAGGAATATAAACTCCAGATACCAGCTGGATGAAAGCAAATAGCTGAATTTTGCGTTATACAAAGAGGAGAGCAGTTATGTCACTTACTGATCTTCACCTCACTGCATGTCTGTTCTCTAAATTCAAAATCACTATATAATATTTGCTGTGAAGCTGACTAATATCCTCTGCTAAGTTTTCACTACATGTCCAATTCCAATTTTAATGAGGTATCTCTATCTCACAATTATCATAAAATAGCAATTTTTTTAATTCAAAAACATCAGTCCCAACATAGTTTTACATACTAAGTAGGTTAACTATGTACAATTTATAAATATATTGTATATAGAATGATCGAATGACGTGTTATGGCTACTTGATGTGGTCTTAAAAGATTAATGTCACCTCATGGACACAGTGGACTCTGCTCGGATGAGAAAAAATATGTCACAAAAACTAAATTCAATGATATAAATCGTCCTGATAGGTGTTGCAAAACTTTTGGAGGAAAATCTTTTGGAACCATCTTTTAAAAAGGTTGCATCAACCTTCCTTTGGAACCTGATGTAGATGTGTAATAACTGGTTGCAAAAACCTTCACGTTCTACAAAAACAAAACTGGAACTGTGCTTCTTCAGTATGTTGTCAGTTGGGCCCTGTTCCCTTTTACATTTGAGATATGATTGAGATTCAAAACTCAGATGTCTGGATGTAACTGTTTTCTATGTATTTGGACATTTAACACAAACAATACTGACATGAACCTCTTATTATGGCTGTTGATGTCCATAGTAGATTGGGGGTCAGTAGACATTGAAAACTAATTTTGAACATCATATACATAAATGTTGAATGTAAAACAAGGATAATGTGCCCTCTCTTCCTTGTTCTGGTTATTTAACTTTTATCAAATGTCTCAACTGAAAGAAGCTGGATTTTACCACTGCACTAACCTGCTCATCCAAACCACTGTCCCCCTAAATCTGTGACTGTATGTTTAACAAATTGAGTCAAAGGACCCACATTCACAAGGGAGGACACAGCTGGTGCTACAACCAAAGACCTCTGTTTGTTTTTTGTTTTTTTTAATTAAATAAAAAAGTAATGGAGAACGTTAAGAGCAATCCAGGCTCCTAATTCCTCAAAGTACTCCATCAGTGAGCTTATGGAATAGCCATCCTTCTGTTTCAGTTTTCCTTCACATTGTCAGAATCCCCGACTTCACTTCCACCCTCAGGACATTTATTTTTCAGTCACTTCCTGTTTCCTGGTCCCGTCTCGTTGTTCACCTGGTTTATATACCTCCTCAGTTCGTTCGCCAAGCTGCCAGATTGTCTGCTAATCACCGCAACTTTCCAGCCTTCATGAAAACTCTTCGTTCCTTCCACGGTTCAGACCACGCTATGTTTATCGGCCTGCCGCTCTGTATTCGTGAGAACCAGCCCCTATTGACTCTCTCTGTTATCGGCTTGGAGACATTACCCCACAGATACTCTATGTGGCTACAATACCATAGGGAACCAAGCGATCACCACGGACCTCTGTTACCATGCCATCAGGAAAGAGAACATTTTCCTTGTTATGCTCATGTTTAGTTTCATCCCACATTCATGTTAAATTCCACACTACATTCATGTTGAGTGTCATGCTATGTTCATGTTTAATTCCATACCTTGCTCATGTTTATGTTTCATGCCTTGCTCATGTTCTATATGTGCCAGGCGTAGTTGCCTATGGCCCAGTGTAACTTTCTGCCTGTGAGACTCTAGTTACTAATAAGGAACTATTTGATTATTGTACCGAGCATCACAGTCTACCTCAGGATAACCTAATACACTTGCTCACTGTATGGGATTTTGGATACTGTTGGAAATTGTCACCAATGGGTTTTGGAGTTTTGCTTCATACCAATGATTGGAAACCCACCACAACTGCTTCCCATGCGTTCACTGCCAGGACCACCACGCACAGCAACACCCCACGCACACACTGCCAGGATCACCACTCACAGCAACCCCCCATGCACACACTGCCAGGACCACCACTTCCCCCATTCCCCATAGGACCCTTTCCTCCCCTCCAGACTCAGCTCTCCTCCCCACGCACTGTCACTGGAGATCAGCACCACCTAGCGAGTTGGAGGGCTGATCACTTCAACATCCTACCTCGCCAACAATAACCTTCTTAATAAAATTAATTAACTCTCATGAATTATGTCAAGCACCTTTATTGAGTCCAATACAGAAACTAGCCCCTTACACACATATCTGGGTGTCATCTGCATAACAGTGGAAAAGACATTTGTGCTTTCTGAGAATGGATCCAAGGATGAGCAGAGAAAAACAAAAAAGCAGAGGCCCAAGAATTTAGCTCAGCGGGATGGCATACAAGGAAGAAACAGAAGAGGACTGGAAGTTATAAATTTGTACATAAAACGTTCTCCCTGTCAAGTACGACCTCAACCATTACACACGGTGCATGCAGAAAGTTTTCTCAGCACTTAACTTTTTCCACATTTAGTTATGTTACAGTCTTATTCCAAAATGGATGAAATTCATTATTTTCCTAACAATTCTACAAACTGTGCCCCATAATGACAATGAAAAGAAGCTTGTTTGAAATCTTTGCCAATGTATTAAAATTAAAAATGAAAAGAATTACATTTACATAACTATTCACAGCCATAAAGCTCAACATTGAGTTGTGGTGCATTTTGTTTTAGCTGATCAACTTTGAAATGATTCTACAACTTGAGAGGAAATTCCGTTGATTGGACATGATTTGGAGAAGCTTACAACTGTCTATATGAGGTCCCACAGTGCACTGTGGGAGACACAGATCTGAGGAGGGGTACAGAAACATTTCTGTAGCATTGAAGGTCCCAATGAGCACAGTGGCCTCCATCATCCGTAAATGGAGTAAGTATGGAATCACCAGGACTCCTCCTAGAGCGGGCTGGTAGGCCAATCTGAGCAATTGTCAGGGAGGTGACCAGAAACCCGATGGTCACTCTAATGGAGCGCCAGGTGCTCTGGGGATGTTTTTCAGCGACAGGAACTACGAGACTAGTCAGGATCGAGGGAAATATGAATGCAGCACTGTACAGAGAGATCCTTGTTGGAAACATTTACATGTAAAATTTAAATATAAGTGTTGAAGAGAGACTCGACCTTCTAACCAATCAGAGAAGAGCAACGAATTTGGCTTGATTAGTAAGTTTATTAGCATTCTTGTTTATTGCAGTTTGATCACGACGACCACCTGAAGGGCTGTGCAGAGCATAGATGTAGCATAAGGAGCAGAGTAAAGCTGCATAAGAGCATAGAGAGGAAGACCTGGGTAGAGCAGAGAGGACGATGTCTCATGTTAGCACTAGCTCAAATTGCACATTGCGGCTTTAAATCTACAATTCTCTAAAACTGAGAAGCCTGCTATTGTTCACTTCTGTCTGAATCAAAGCACCTAATAATTTGAGTGATGATACAGTCACAGCATTAACATTGTGATCTCCATGTATGCAATTCCCAATTTTTAAAAGCTAATCAGGACGGGCAGGATTTGGTGAATGGTCTATTATTAATTGGCTAAATAGCTATTAAGGTCTTGCAGTGGTGAGTAAAAAAAAAATGTAGTGACTAAAAACTGTGGGCATTTGTATTCTCAGGTGAACATGTGATGTGTAATTGACAGTCATGCACTCTACACTGGCTTCCTGTAGCTGCTCGCATCAGGTTCAAAGCTCTGTCTCTCACCCACAGGGAGATCACCTCAACAGTTCCTGCGTACTTCAACTCCCTCATTCAGGTCTAGAATCCCTCCCGTGCGCCAACGAACGAAGTCTGTTGGTCCCAGATCCGCACAGAAGACACCAAGCAAAACTCTTCACCTCAATGATCCCACGATGGTGGAACGAGCTACCAAACTCTGCACGCTCAGCAAATTCACCCCCAATAATCAAAAAACTGCTGAAAACAGAATTCTTCCACATCTTCTTATGCACTTAAATCTATTTTTTTTTAAAACAACCACCTTTCTTTCTGCTCTTTCTTGCACTTGCATCTCGTGAAATGTAAACACTTTTCTGATGGGACTTTGCTTTGACGATTTTCTTCTTGACTTAGATTTTTGCTTCCTTGTACCTCATGTGTAAGTCACTTTGGATAAAAGCTTATGCTAAATGACTAAATGTAAACGTAAAACCTGTTCCAGAGCACTCTGGACCCCAGACTGGGGTGACTGTTCATCTTCGAACAGGATAATGTCCCTGAATGTCCTTAAGTGGCCCAGCCAGAGCCCAGACTTGAACCTGATTGAACATCTCTGGATAGATCAGAAAATGGCTGTGCACCGACGCTCTGAACGAGCTTGAGAGGAACTTTAAAGAAGAAAGGGAGAAACTGCACAAAAATAGGTTTGCCAAGATTGTAGCATCATGCTCAAAGACTTGAGGCTATAATTGGTGTTAAAGGTGCTTCAAGAAAGTGTTAAACAAAAGGCTGTGAATACTTATTAGGTACAACAAAAAGTTAAGCGCTGGGAAACCTTTCTGGATGCACTGTAAGGAGCATGACAGAGAGGCAGAGCCTCTGGAATGTAAAGATGGGCAGAGGTTCACCAATCTGCCACAAACTGCCTCTAAATTGTGGAACAATTTCAGAAATGTGTTCCTCAACGTAAAATTGCGAAGACTTTGAAGCGCCCACAATCTACAGTTTATAATATCATCAAAAGATTGCACTGCATGGGCTCAGGAACACTTCCAGAAATCACTGTCTGTGAACTCAGTTCCCCGCATAATCCACGAATGTAAGTTAAAGCTGTATCATGCAAAGAAGAAGCCATATGTGAACACGATTCAGAAACGCTGCATTGTTTCTCTGGGCCAAAGCTCATTTAAAATGGTCTGAGGCAAAATGGAAAACTGTTCTGTGGTCAGATGAATCAAGATTTGAAATTATTTCTGGAAACCATAGACGCCGTGTCCTGTGGACTAAAGAGGAGAGGGACCATCCAGCTTGTTATTAGCGGACAGTTCAAAAACCTGCATCTCTGATGGTGTGGAGGAGCATTAGTGCCTATGGTGTGAGCAGCTTACAAATCTGGAAAGACGCCATCAGTGCTGAATAGTACTTAGAGGTTTTAGAGCCACATATGCTCCAGTCCAGACAACGTCTCTTTCAGGGAAGGTCTTGCATATTTCAGTAAGACAAAGCTAAACCACATACTGCATCCATCACAAGAGGATGGGTTCATCTGCGCATCAGCCAAAACAAAATTTACACAGGAGGAAAAAATATTTCAGAGGGTGGGGGAAGGTGATGAGTATAATGTATAGTGAGGAAGGAGGAAGATTATTGTTCAAGAGACCGACCGAAAGAGAAGGAGGAGGGGGAACGAGGAGAGAGATAAATTAGCTGTTTGACATGGAAATTTGTTCAGAAAGCTGTGAGAGTTCAGCAGATCCTCCTCTCTGATGAGGGAGACACTGGATGAAGCTGAACTCTGTTTCCCACAGCTCCTCAACACTTCCTGCAAGAAACACACTCGTCCTCACTCTGAGTCGATGCTCATTTACATTCTGCTGTCCTTCATCTCTCTGCTCACTGTGGTTCTTAACCTGCTGGTCATCATCTCCATCTCCCACTTCAGGCACAGATACATGATTTAAAGCTTTGATGATATGTTGTTGTTCAATTGATTGAAGTAATTGATCTCTGAGTATTACATCCTGGTTTGATGAAATGTTTTAAATGCCACTAGTTTTTCTATGAACCAGCTTTTTCTGTGGTAATGCTGTGGTTTATAATATTCAATGATGATATTCTCTCTCTTCAGGCAGCTCCACACTCCCACCAACCTCCTCCTCCTCTCTCTGGCTGTCTCAGACTTCCTTGTGGGGCTTCTTGTGATGCCGTTTCAAATTGTCTTAACAGAACCCTGCTGGTTCCTGGGTGACCTGATGTGTGTTCTGTATTATTTCTTACCCTTTATCACTGTCTGTGCCTCAGTAGTAAACATGGTGCTGATATCAGTCGACCGTTATGTTGCTATCTGTGACCCTCTGCATTATTCCACCAAAATCACTCTGAAGAGATTTCAAAGTTGTGTTCTGCTGTGTTGGATTTACTCCTTTTTCTACAGCTTTATGTTTTTATATGATAATCTGAAACAACCAGGCAGGTATAACTCCTGCTATGGAGAATGTGTGATTATTATAATTGGAGCTGTCGACCTTGTGATAAACTTTATTATTCCCATTTCCACCATCATCATTCTGTATGTGAGAGTGTTTGTGGTGGCTGTGTCTCAGGCTCGTGCCATGCGCTCCCACATTACAGCTGTCAAACTGCAGAGATCAGTGACTGTAACTGTAAAGAAATCAGAGCTGAAAGCAGCCAGGACTCTTGGTGTGACTGTAGCTGTGTTTCTCATTTGTTATTGTCCACCTTATTTGTTGTGTCTCTCTGGCTTTGAAATTCTGATTGGTTCTTCAAACATATTCATAATTTTTCTACTTTTTTCAAACTCCTGTCTAAACCCTTTGATTTATGCATTTTTCTACCCCTGGTTTAGAAAATCTGTTAAACTCATTGTTACACTTAAGATACTGCAGCCTCAGTCCTGTCAGGCCAATGTACTGTAGAGACTAATTGTGTGGTGGCTGAAACGAGACACACGACCATTTCTGTAAAGGGACAAATAGTATATCATAATAATGCAACAATCAAAATAAAACAGCTGCTGAGTTTTGGAAATGAAGTTGACTGAACCAGTTATTCTCCTCTTTTAATGCTGAGCACATATACTGTATGTAGTGTTTGTCCACTGACTGTAAGTTTTCAAAGTGTCTCCCAGTCAAACACCTGTGGTGTGTATGGTTCGGCCATTGATGCTTTTTGAACGTGCACAGTTTAAACAGATATTCTTCTAGTCGTCTCTGTTGGGATGTGAACACCATAATGAAAGGAAACTCTGCCTTTATTGTATTTATTCAAATTACTTTTATAATATTTCAGTGTTATTAAAGTCTAGTCTAGTCAGATTTCATTCTAAATTCTACTGTAATATTTCTCTGATATTCTTTTGTTTAGCTTTTATTGGCGGGGGAAATGATGAGAATACAAAAATATTAAAATCAGAATCAGAACACTGTTTATTGCCAGGAACAGCCAACAACACTTAACAGTATGAGGAATTAGTCTTAGTGTCAGGTGCAAATACATCTATAATATAAAGTTAAAAACCAAAGGTGTGGCACACAACAGATATCAAGTATGCACACATGTGCTGTGAGGTCCTGGTCTTAATGGACTGGAGCCTCTTCCCAGAGGGAAGGGAAATGAAAAGGGTCGGGTGCAATCCTGGCTGCCCTTTTTCGGGTCCTGGAGACGTACAAGCCCCTGGAGTGATGAGAGGCTGCAGCCAATCACCTTCTCAGCAGAGTGGATAATGCCGTCAGCCATAATTGTCATGGCCAGGGACAAGGCCATCTTCATCTGGAGGATGACGTGAAGGGATATTGTTTACAGCGTTTTGTAGGCAAACTACAGGGGATCGAGAAGGGAGTTTGTAATGTCCTTGAGGTGGGACAAGATGAGCCACTCAAAAGACTTCATGACCACAGCAGTTAGGGCCTGGGTCTGTAATCATTAAGCCCCATGATCCTGTCATTTTTAGTGGCTGGTACGATGGCCGAGGTCTTAAAGCAGGCTGGTACATATTTAGGTCCCCAGTGAGGTGACACCAGAGACAACTGATTGGCACAGTGCTTCAGGGTGACGGGGGAGACAGAGTTCCAGGGGTTCAGCCGTTTAAACCGCTCTATTCACATCTCACAGAACACTGTAAAATCTATCATCCGAAAATGGAAAGAGTGCGGCAAACCTGCCAAGACTTGGCCGCCCATGGTAACTCTGGAGGAGCTGCAGAGATCCACAGCTCAGGTGGGAGAATCTGTCCACAGGACAACTATTAGTCATTCACTCCACAAATCTGGCCTTTATGGAAGAGTGGTAAGAAGAAAGGCATTGCTGAAAGAAAGTCATGAGAAGACACAGCAAACATGTGGAAGAAGATGATCTGGTCAGATGAGACTAAAATTGAACTTTTTGGCCTAAATGCAAAACCCTACATTTGGCAGAAACTTAACACTGCACATAACCCTGAACACACCATCCAAACCGTGAAACATGGTGGTGGCAGCATCATGTTGTGGGGATGCTTTTCTTGAGCACAGACAGAGAAGCTGGTCAGAGTTGATGGGAAGATGGATGGAGCCAAATCCAGAGCAATGATAGAAAAAAAACATTAGTCTGCAAAAGACTTGAGACTGGGGAGGAGGTTCACCTTCCAGCAGGACAACGACCCTAAACATACAGCCAGAGCTACAATGGAATGGCTTAGATCAAAGCATATTCATGTGTTAAAATGGTCCAGTCAAAGTCCAGACCTGAATCCCGCCAAAAATTGCTGTTTACAGATGCTGTCCATCCAATCTGACTGAGCTTGAGCTATTTTGCAGAAGAAGAATGGGTACAAGTTTCATTCTCTAGGTGTGAAAAGCTGGTAGAAACATAACTCAAAAGACTTGCAAGGAATTGCTGTAATTGCAGCAAAACAGGGTTCTACAAAGCATTGACTCAGGGGGGCTGAATACAAATGCACAAATTAAAATCCCAATAAAACTCATTTGCATTTGTGGTTCTAACGTGACAAAATGAGGAAATTTACGATATGAAAACACAAAACAGTCAGGATCCATCTTTCCTTCATAGAACACCACCATTAAACATACATATGGTGATGGATTAGGGGTGAATGGAAAATGTCTGTCCCTCAGTGTTAACAATGATGCTTATTGACCATAATTGACCATCATGTGGCTATGACTCTGTGTTGTTGTACCAAAATCACTCAAAAGAGGGTTCAGACCTGTGCAGAGCTGAAAGCAGCCAGGGAACTTGCTATGATTATACCTGTGTCTCTCGTGTTAAAATAAATGCTGCTATGCTGAAGTTCTGTTTGCTAATTTAAACATTTACGCAGTAAGGTTGACTTTACAGAAGTATTTGAAAAGGTTTGTCTGTCATACTGTATTGACCAATAAAGCAATTGACCCAAACCGATGAAGCATAATATTAGGTTTTGGCCACCTGATGGATTTTAAATGGGGTGGGCAGTTGGCTCAGTTGTGAGAGAGAGTATTGATTTTGTGGGTCTTTTCACACAACTTAAAAAAATAGCAAAAGTTGAATATTACCAGTGTTATCCTTTAAAATGTCACGGATCCAACAAGTAACAAATGTTCATGTTCATGTTCTTGCTAAACAGCAAACTTGTGCCTCCAGGTAAAGGAGTTTGCTGTAGCTCAACTTGTCACAGTTGAAAACTTGTAAGTCTGATCTTCCTAATTGTGCTGTTTATTTAGAGCACAGGTGCACAGGGACTTCATAGCTCATTTGTGCCTGTCTACTGTGCATATGTGTTAGTTTGACTTTGGAAGATTTTTGTTTTATCGGTACATTATTGCCTAATCTTACCAGCGTGTTGGAGCAATAAACACTTCTGCAAAACACACATGCACACACACACCTTCTGGCCACTCCTCAGGCTTGCATCAAACTTGCCTCCGTGTCACCTGATGACGTCTTGGGCTCCAAGGATTCACTGCAATTAGAGGTGTTAAAACAACAAGCGCAGCATGATGCAGCCTCTTCACATGAACACATGATGCAATCTTTGCAAAGAGACGCACAGTTCACCAAAGTGCTGTTTCAGAGTTGAAGTCACTTCTACTTCCTGTTAACTGCATTCATCATTATACAGCCACACAATGGATTTAAGATTAAATGGCATTTCGCCTTCCGTCATCAACTAAGTTTTCATTGTAAAACATGTGATTCCCAGTCCCAGCACCTAACTTTGAATAGGTTTCAACACCTTCATAAAGAGGTTATCATCTTTGACATTAGGATTTATGAAGCACCTTCTTCCGATCTGTTGAGGTTAAACGGATAATAAAGTTCCGAAATTTCAGTCATTTTTCTTTTTTGTCGGCCTTTATGTGTAGGTTTATATTCGGGCAACTAATAAGCTACACGTGCAGCACTGGTGTAAAGATATGTTTACACGGTGTCTTATGGACACGGTCACTACTTACAATTAACTCTCCGGCTGGAAAGTAGATGGGATTTCAATGCGACACACATCCTTGTACCAATGCTAAAAGTTAAACTTGGAATAAATTTGACTGCTAGAAGAATCCCAGATAGCTTCTTACTTTAACTACAACAGGGAAACAGCAAGGTAGAAACCACAACCCAAACCAGTTCAGCATCCTGAATTAGCTTTTTTTTAAATTGGCTTTTGTACTGCATCAAAGGATTGAGGATTTTAGGGAGATGGAACAAAAGGGGAGTAAAGAAGCTGTGTGAGAGACTTACCTTAACTTGTAGAAAGGTAAGTAAGGCAAGACCAGGAAGCCATCAGCTCCTTTCCAACCAAGCAGGGTAGAAAAGAATTGTTCAGCCAGATCATTGTAGGAATCAGGACACTTCCAGCTCAAGGTTTGTCCAAGTAATTCGGCTGGTTCATAAACAAGGGTCACTCTTTAACCTTATGGTTTTCTAAACTTTCTTTTTTCTTAAGGATTAAGGCTTTTTTTCAAATCATGTCCTCTTTCAGTCACTCGCACTCCTCATTTGTGCTGCTGAACGTAATGGTGTCCCCTCCCCTTGCTAACAGAGGTGCCTTGCCTTCACATTCTTTACTGTCAAGACTCACTGTGATTACTGCTTCTCCTCAGTGTCCACGTGGTAAATAGTTGTTGG
Source organism: Channa argus (assembly GCF_033026475.1). Taxonomy (NCBI): domain Eukaryota; kingdom Metazoa; phylum Chordata; class Actinopteri; order Anabantiformes; family Channidae; genus Channa; species Channa argus. The sequence continues at coordinate 24,156,531 of NC_090209.1, forward strand.
ATTCTGTAAATATCATTGGAATTCTAACAATTTGTCCTTTGGCCCTACAACTATGAAACCCACCTCCTCCCATTTTCTAGTTCTAAAGCTGGCTGCTGGGTTGGGGTAAACCCACTAAAAACTTCACCCACGCTGATGCAGAATGAACATGTACTGAAGTATATTTTATACCAACTGCGCTGGGACAAAAACAGATACAACCCTCTGCAACTCTTTCTTCAGGCTCTGACGGGCTCATCATAAGTAAAATAAAGAAATCAGAATCCGCTTTATTGTCAGCTGTAACGAGTGATGTCAGGAGGAAAGAAACTGGTGGCTTTGGCAGAAAGAGCTCCGTACGCTGTGACAGAGGGGAGAAGCTGGAAGGGGTTGTGTCCAGGGTGAGAGGGGTCAGTGGCAATTTTCTTTACCCTGTTCCGAGCTCTCAATGTGTCAAATCCTGGACAGTAGTCAGGGGAACACCAGTGATTCTTTCTGCCTGCTGCCGCCTGTTCATGTCGTGTTTGGTGGATGCTTCAAGCCAAACTGTGAGCACAGGACAGTCTTAATGACAGCAGTATAGGACTGAATCAGCTTCTTCTGTTACAGGTTGAACTTCCTCAGCTGTTGTAGGAAGTACATCCTATACTGAGCCTTTCTGAGGATAGAATCAGTTTGGTTCTTCCACTTCAAGTCTTGGGAGAAACTGGACCCCAATAATTTGAAGGATTTCACAGTTCACACAGGCCTGCAGGATATAATGAAAGGAGGCTGTGTGAAATCCAGTGTTTTCTCCATATTCTTGCGGCTGACTGCACCACAGCACCAGCGAACTTCCCCACCTGCATCTCTTCCATGATGCAGTTGCGGATCCATAGAAAGCTGCTGCTCCCCCTAACGAAGATTTCGAAATAAATTTCTGGATGTATGAAGATTTTGGTGAAAGATTATGTGGAGTTTATGGTCTGATATTAGGAAGGTCATCTTTGGAATATGTTTTTTGGGTCTGAGTTGCCGCCTTCTTTTCTGTCATGAGCTGGCCCTGCGTTCCACCTCCTGTTTTAGACTTTTATTTTGTACCCTTTTTCCCTACTTCCTGTTCCCAATTCACTCCTGCAGCTTTGCCACTCATCATCATCATCTGATTGTTTTCACCTGTTCCTTGGTTCATTTATACCCTGCTCTCCCCACAGTCGCCTGCCAGATTCTCGTTGTTTCTCCTTGTGCTTCTGCCCATTTCCTGTTGGCCCCAAGTACTTAAAGTCCTTAAAGTACTTTTGCTCCCTGTAGCCTCACTGTTCCACCTGGGTCCCTCTCATTCACACACATATATTCTGTCTTATTGCGGAAAAGCTTCATTCCTCTGTTTTCCAGAGCAGACCTCCACCTCTCTAGATTTTCCTCCACCTGCTCCCTGCTCTCACTAAAAATCACAATGTCATATGCAAACATCATAGTCCATGGAGATTCCTGTCTAACCTCATCTGTCAGTCTGTCCATCACCCGAGCAAACAAGAAGGGGCTCAGAGCTGATCATTGATGCAGACCCACCTCCACCTTGAACTCCTCTGTCACACCTACAGCACCTCACCACGGTCTTACAGCTCTCATACATGTCCTGCACCACTCTAACATACTTCTCTGCCGCTCCAGACGTCCTCATACAATACTACAGCTCCTCTCTCTGCACCCTGTCATACGCTTTCTCTAAATCTACGAATACACAATGCAACTCCCTATGACCCTCTCTGTACTTCTCCATCAGCATCCTAGAAGCAAATACTGCATCTGTTGGACTCTTTCTAGGCATGAAACCATATTGCTGCTCACAAAAGTTTCCACTACTCTTTCCCACAACTTCATTGTTTGGTTTATCAGCTTTATTCCTCTGTAGTTCGCACAGCTCTGTTCATCTCCCTTGTTCTTAAAAATTGGTACCAGTACACTTCTCCTCCAGTCCTCAGCATCCTCTCACTCTCCAAGATCTTGGTAAAAAAACTATTCAGAAACTCTACTGCCACCTCTCCTAGACACTTCCATACCTCCACAGGTTTGTCATCAGGACCAACTGCCTTTCCACTCTTCATCCTCTTCAATGTCCTCCTCACTTCACTCTTACTAATCTTTGCTACTTCCTGCTCCACACCAGTCACCTCTTCTTCTCTTTGTTCCCTTTCATTTTCCTCATTCATCAACTCTTCAAAGTTCTCCTTCCATCTTCCCATCACACTCCTGGCACCTGTCAATAGAGTTCCATCCTTATCTTTAATCAGCCTAACCTGCTGCACATCCTCCCATCTCTGTCTCTCTGCTTCACCAACCTGTACAAATCTATCTCTCCAACCTAACAAACAAGTAACAAATAACTTCTAGTAAACTACTGTATCCTCATTCTGTTTAATATTGTAAGAATTGTTCGAAAGAACTGTGAATCCCACTGTCAGACATGTTGAATTTTACTCATTGTAATGTGAAGGCCATATGGGGTGGGGGGGTGGGGGGGGGGGTGACAGGAAAGATTATTAAGCTGTTTGACAACGAACTTTGTTTAGAAACCTGTAAGTGTTCAGCAGTTTCTCCTCTGTGCTCCATGTGGATGGAGACCCCAGAGGAAGCTGAACTCTGCTTCCCACAACTCCTCAACGCCTCTTGCAAGAAGCACATGCGTCCTCACTCAAAAGCAATGTTCTTTTACATTGTGCTTTCCTCTGTATCTGTGCTCACTGTGGCTCTCAACATGCTGGTCATCACCTCTATTTCCCACTTCAGGCACAGATAAATGTCTTAGTGATAATAATAGTTTGTTGTAGTGTGGTATGTTATTTGCTCACCACTGGTTTTGTAAGTCAACTATTTTTAATAGTAAGGATGTTGGTGTTGGTGCTTATAGTCTTCACATTGATGATTTTTCTATCCCTCCAGGCAGCTCCACTCTCCCACTAACCTTCTCCTCCTCTCTCTGGCTGTCTCAGACTTCCTTGTGGGCCTGTTTGTGATGCCGTTTCAGATCCTCTTAACAGAACCCTGCTGGTTCCTGGGTGACCTGCTGTGTGCGTGGTTTTATTTTGTACCTTTCGTCACTGTCTCTGCCTCAGTAGGACACATGGTGCTGATATCAGTTGACCGTTATGTTGCTATCTGTGACCCTCTGCATTATTCCACCAAAATCACTCAAAGGAGAGCTGAAGTCTGTGTTCTGCTGTGTTGGATTTCTTGTGTTTTTTATAGTTTTCTGATTTTATATGATAACCTGATACAACCAGGCAGCTATAACTCCTGCTATGGAGAATGCGTGATTATTATAATTGGAGCTGTCGACCTTGTGATAAACTTTATTATTCCCATTTCTGCCATCATCATTCTGTATGTGAGAGTGTTTGTGGTGGCTGTGTCTCAGGCTCGTGCCATGCGCTCCCACATTACAGCTGTCAAACTGCAGAGATCAGTGACTGTAACTGTGAAGAAATCAGAGCTGAAAGCAGCCAGGACTCTTGGAGTTGTTGTTGCTGTGTTTCTCATGTGTTACTGTCCATGTTACTGTGTGTCTCTTTCTGGCTACGACATCACAATCGATTCTTCAGCCAGTTTTTTTATGATCTTTCTTTTATTACTGAACTCCTGTCTAAACCCCGTGATCTATGCCCTTTTTTACCCGTGGTTTAGAGATTGTGTTAAACTCATTGTTACACTTCAGATACTTCAGCCTAACTCCTGTGAGGCCAAAATACTGTAGAGAGAAACTGTGGAGTGACTGAAAAGAAACAAGTTACTAGTTTTTGTGAAGAAGCAAATATGTCTATGTGCTGTTCATGAGTCACAGTAAGTGAAACATAGTCTGAAATCTTTTATATATATGTTTTTAGGCATATATGTAGTAATACATCAGTAATGATGGTTGTAGCTTTAATTATCACATGAGGTATTTCAAGGACCTGCATTACTCCAGTTATACTATGTGATATTTGCCTTAGTGTCTCTGTTTTAACCGAGAGGCTTTTTTTATGCTCACAGTATAATATGTGATTTTTTTCATGTCTGTCATATGCGTCTTAATAAAAGTTCATATGATCATAAAAACACAATTATAATATCTAAGTAATAGATCATTTCTCGTAACAGTATGTATGTAGCAGTTTGAGTTAATCAAATCAATCAAAATAGTATTTGTACTGTACCTTAAGTACAGATTAATGCATTTATAAGGGCTTTACAGACGACTGAAAGTTAAAGAAAGCTGTGAAAACACAAAATTTGATAATAATGTCCCTAAAACCAGAATATAGAAGTTGACAGAAAGCTATAAGACTATGAGAGTGAGACTAATGCACAAAAATAAAATAATTAATACACATAAGAGCTAAAACCAATGAATAAAATATGAAAAAAAACACAAAAGGAGAATAAAAGAAAATAGTAGATAAAATAATTAAAATGTAAAAGGTAGGTTTTAACTTTACTTTTAAAAACATCAAGCCTTTCTGTTGTGCTGAGAGCCGCAGGCAGACTGTTCCAGTGTCCCATAAATACTAAAAACCAGAAGATCTGAGAGCACTGACTAGTTCAAACCCTGGACGCATGTCAGACAGGAAGACTGGTGCAACACCGTAAGGTGCTTTAAAATGTGTGAAAGAATTTTACAATCAGTATGAAAACTGACAGAAAACCAGTGCACGGACTTAAAATAGGTGCAAAACGTTCTTATTTTGATTCTTGTCAGAACTCGGGCAGCTGAGTTCTCAATCAATTGTAACTGGTCTATGAGGTATTTGCGCCGACCAGAGAGGAGGACATTACCATAGTCCAGTCTGCTGGACATAAAAACCTGCATTAGTCTCTGAGAGAGAGAATTAGCCATAACTTAGCAATGTTTTTGAGGTGTCAATGATAGTTAAGACCCAAAATTGGGGCGGAGACAGAGCTGATGCTTTGGTGGGTATTTCTTCCAAAAGTTCAAAGGCATGAGCGGAAAAACAACTCAGGATGGGACTCGATAGCAGTTCTCTGTCAGAAATGATGTTAATGGGAAGTTCACTGATGTGGAAGAACTGCTGTCACAAGCTCTGCATGTTCTTTAAATAAGGCGAGCTTGGACAGGGGAAACACATTTCAGAAAAATCTGTCTATAATGCTTAAAATGGCCGCGTTAACTTCCAAGGGTCATAAGCCAGTATTGAAATCCAGCCACAGTTTATGAATGTTTGTGATTCCTGTCATACAGGTAGGAGGTGTAGGCCTGACCTAATACCCCAGGCTGCACTGAGGGCTACTTGTGTTGCCTGTCTGTTTGCCACATGCTCAGTAAAAATAAATTCTTCGCATTTTGTTTAAACTCCTTTCCTGCAACCTGCACTTGAGTTAAGCTAAAAACCTTAAATGTGACATCCTCGTTTATAAAACACCTGTCAGTGTAGTATCACATGATGTTAGTGGCAAATTAATATTTCATTGACTGTCGTCCTCTGGACTATTAAAAATCTTTATTATTAAATCCCTTGGACATGTAATTCTTCAGCTCTACAGGTATTAAGGGAGTTAGCTGAATCTGACATGTAGCACTCTTTTGATTAGGAAACATAAGAATATGAAGCCTTTGTTGCACAAGGCCCATTGACTTTTTTTCCTTAAGGTCATGAGTGACGCTGCTGTTTGTTTAGCAGCCAAAGCAAAACAAACTCAACCTGTTACACCAGGGATTCAATAGTTTCAGAGAGTGACAGAGAGCATCATGCTCTCTTTACACATGAGGGATGGCTAAGAGAAAGGAAGGAGGAGGGGGCTGGAGGGGGCTTGTATAACACATAGGTTTGCTCAGAAAGCTGCAAATGTTCAGCAGCTTCATCTTCCTCTTTCTCTCTGATGATGGAGACACTGCATGAAGCTGAACTCTGCTTTCCACAAATCAACACTTCCTGCAAGAAACACACTCGTCCTCACTCTGAATCAATGCTCATTTACATTCTGCTGTCCTTCATCTCTCTGCTCACTGTGGTTCTTAACCTGCTGGTCATCATCTCCATCTCACATTTCAGGCACAGATACATGTCTTAGCTTTGATGTTACTGTATGTTGATGTAGTAAAATTAATAGTAATAAGTGACTTCTAAACATCACATCCTGGTGGTTTGGTAAGATGGTTACTTGTAAACAGTCTTTAAAAACACTGTCATTTCTAATGTCATTGCTGTTCAGAAAACAATTTCTTATGTTAAAGATATTACTGACTGTAATATCACAGGAATAAATTTCTGTCCCTCCAGGCAGCTCCACACTCCCACCAACCTCCTCCTCCTCTCTCTGGCTGTCTCAGACTTCCTTGTGGGCCTCTTCGTGATGCCGTTTCAAATTCTCCTAATGGAACCCTGCTGGTTCCTGGGTGACCTGGTTTGTGTTCTGTTTTATTTTTTACCTTTTATCACTGTCTCTGCCTCAGTAGTAAACATGGTGCTGATATCAGTCGACCGTTATGTTGCTATCTGTTACCCTCTGCATTATTCCACCAGAATCACTCAGAAGAGAGTTCAGATCTGTGTTCTGCTGTGTTGGACTTATTCTATTTTCTACAGCTTTATGTTATTTGACAACCTTAAACCACCAGGCAGGTATAACTCCTGCTATGGAGAATGTGTGATTAATGTCATAGTAGCTCTTGACCTTGCATTAGGTTTTATTATCCCTGTTTCCACCCTCATCATTCTGTATGTGAGAGTGTTTGTGGTGGCTGTGTCTCAGGCTCGTGCCATGCGCTCCCACATTACAGCTGTCAAACTGCAGAGATCAGTGACTGTAACTGTGAAGAAATCAGAGCTGAAAGCAGCCAGGACTCTTGGAGTTGTTGTTGCTGTGTTTCTCACGTGTTACTGTCCATATTATAGTGTGTGTGTCTCTGGCTATGACATCATTTGGGGTTCCTCAAATAACCTCTTTATTGTTTTTCTTGTATTTTTTAACTCCAGTTTAAACCCTGTGATCTATGGTCTTTTCTACCCCTGGTTCAGAAAATCAGTGAAAGTCATTGTTACACTTGAGATACTGCGTCCCAGCTCCTATCAGGCCAACATACTTTAATGAAATTTCCAGGAGTGACTGATATGAGACATAAACTTAATTCGTTTTTGTTTGTTTTAGAATCTGTTTTTTAAAGTGTGCTGATCAATAAAAAAAATGTTATTATAGTTCCATATTTTAATATTATTTGTAGTGATGCCATTAAGTATTTTATCATTATAAACCAATCAGGCATAACACTATGACCACCTTTGCAAATTAATGCATCCAACACAGCAGCTCTGCCTCGAATTCTACTTTTACACTGGTATAATTTCTCAGTTTTTATGTTGAAACTGTCAGAAAGGTGATAATTCTGCTATGTGTTTATTATTGAGGTCAAAGTGGGAAGTGAGGTCGCACTGGAGATTATTGTAAGTAGAGATGGTTCTAATGTTTTATCCACCTCGTACATTTTAAATATGGCATTTTCAGCTCAGTGACCATTGAGTTACCAAACTCTAAATACTTAGCAGCCTCACTTCCAATATAATAAAAAACCGTGCTGAAAAAAGAACTCTTCTGAAGCTTTGTACTAAAATCTAAAAACCCAAAATCCTCTCTGTTCTTTCCTGCACTTCTTCTCATAGCACTTTGCTTTAATGATTTTTTTTTGTTCGCCTTTTACTTCACTTATAAGGTGGATGAACGCATCGCCCGAATGATTAAATTTAAATGTAAGTAGAGGTGCACTTTTTTTTTTCAGACACTGCAGAGAATGGGCACAGTATTTACAACAGTGTTGGTTTTTGAACAAACACTTTACCCACTGGAGCTGTGTGTCTGGCAACAATGGAGGCGTACGACTCCAACAAATAAATGAATCCAGGCTGCAGGCTGACAACTGACCAATTGTAAATACAGAAGATTCCAAACTCATCAGCCACTTGGGTTTCAGAGAGACTTTACGCCATAGCTCCAAGAATCCACATAGGGCTCAGTGACCTCAACCTTTTAGAAAAGTGAGCTCTCTCAAAAACACTTCGAAGCAAATATCTCTCCACTCTGCTGAAATGTTTAGTGAATCTGGGTTACAGGAGTCTTACCAGGCGTACACACATACAGCTACAATATATTTGGCTTCAGCTGGTCTGCGGTGATGATGTCATAGTAGAAAGAGTTCTTGTGGTATGTTGTGCTATCTGAACCAACAGTGGTGCTGAATGGTTTTTAAAAGTTATTCTTGTTTTTGTCTTTCCTGCAAACCAGCCTTTTCTCTTTTTACTTTATAAATACCCCCCTATATAATAAACTGCCTCTGTGTCAATGTCTGCTGGAGTCAAAATGCTACTGTTTGACTCTAGTTGAGCTGCATCACAGAATATTTGCATAAAGTTCTGCTTTCATCAACTTCCACAACTGAGATGCTGTTGTATCCGAAGCACAGGTACAGATACTTACAGTGCATCCTGAAAGTATTCCCAGCACTTAACTTTTAAGACTTAAGACTTCTATAGTTACCCTAACCCTTATACAAGTATGTATAGGCAACCCTTAATCCTCCCTTGAGCAAGCCCTAGGCAACAGTGGAGAGAAAAAACTTCCTTAATTGCAAGAAACCTCCAGCAGAACCAGGCTCAGGGTGGACGACCATCTGCCTTGATCAGTTGGGGTGAGTGGAAAGTGAAGAGAGAAAAGAAAAAGAGCAACAAAAGCAACAACAAAACATCGGGCAGCTTGGTAGAACCAGTAGCTACACAGTGGAAAACACACAGCTTCAAAGTCAGGGACACCTGGAAAGAAAAGGACAGGTAGAAGGAGACAGAAAAGGTGAAAGACAACTACGGGACACAACTACGCAAGAAAACACGGAGTTAATATTATATAGTGGTGACAAATAAATGTGGGGTGAGAGCAGAGAGGGACAAGAGGACAAAAGGGGCTGAGTGCATTGGGGGGGGGTCCCCTAGCAGTCTAAGCCTATAGCAGCATAACTATAACTTACTATAAGCTTTATCAAAGAAGGAAGGTTTTGAGCCTAGACTTAAAAGTAGAGAGGGTGTCTTCTTCCTGAATCTGAACTGGAAGCTGGTTCCACAAGAGAGGAGCTTGATAGCTAAAGGCTCTGCCTCCCATTCTACCTTTAAAAATTCTGGAAACCACAAGTAGGCCTACCTCCGCTCATATGTCAGCCAATGTTCCTGCCTCTTCTGGAAGAAGTTGCCTTATAAACATGAAACATACAAAAAAAGACAAAGTTCTTGAGAACATTGGACCAAGGTGATCGATCATGGCGTCATGTTCTTTTCCAGAGAGTAGCTCCTGTCGTCTTGTGCCACTTGCAGGTACAGTCATATGGTGTCTGTTACATGAACTCTCAGGTAGGATCTTTCGATTGTTGTATTCAAAATAAAAAATGATAATTTTTCTGACTTATTTTCCTGTCCTACAGAAATTACATTTCTGTAGGACATATAGGAAACATAAACACCTATATTAATCAACAAGTTATGCACATCTTAAAACGTGTTAGCACATGACTGAAAACAAGCAAAATAATACAGCATAACATGGTTTTAACATCCAGTTACACACGACTCAGTAGTTAGACACGGTTTTTCTAAACCTTTTGGTAATTTTCTTTACATGATCCCAACCATGAATAATCCAAAGTTTTTATGTATTTTTAAATTTTAACAAACACTTGACTTCTATTTCTTTACATACATCATATGTGTCAAACATAACTTCTAGTAGACTACTGTACCCTCATTCTGTTTAATATTGAAACAATTGTTCTAAAGAACTGTGAATCCCACTGTCAGACATTGAATTTTACTGTTTGTAATGTGAAGGCCATATGGGGTGGGGGGTGGAGGGGGTGGGTTGGTGGTGACAGGAGAGATTATTAAGCTGTTTGACAAAGAACTTTGTTTAGAAACCTGTAAGTGTTCAGCAGTTTCTCCTCTGTGCTCCATGTGGATGGAGACCCCAGAGGAAGCTGAACTCTGCTTCCCACAACTCCTCAACGCCTCTTGCAAGAAGCACATGCGTCCTCACTCAAAAGCAATGTTCTTTTACATTGTGCTTTCCTCTGTATCTGTGCTCACTGTGGCTCTCAACATGCTGGTCATCACCTCAATTTCCCACTTCAGGCACAGATAAATGTCTTAGTGATAATAATAGTTCGTTGTAGTGTGGTATGTTATTTGCTCATCACTGGTTTTGTTAGTCAACTATTACTAGGATTTTCTCTCCCTCCAGGCAGCTCCACACTCCCACCAACCTCCTCCTCCTCTCTCTGGCTGTCTCAGACTTCCTTGTGGGCCTGTTTGTGATGCCGTTTCAGATCCTCTTAACAGAACCCTGCTGGTTCCTGGGTGACCTGCTGTGTGCTTGGTTTTATTTTGTACCTTTCGTCACTGTCTCTGCCTCAGTAGTAAACATGGTGCTGATATCAGTCGACCGTTATGCTGCTATCTGTGACCCTCTGCATTATTCCACCAAAATCACTCAAAGGAGAGCTGAAGTCTGTGTTCTGCTGTGTTGGATTTCTTGTGTTTTTTATAGTTTTCTGATTTTATATGATAACCTGATACAACCAGGCAGGTATAACACCTGCTATGGAGAATGTGTGAATAAAATATTTGGAGTCGCTGACCTTACCTTGGGTTTTATTATCCCCATTTCCACCATCATCATTCTGTATGTGAGAGTGTTTGTGGTGGCTGTGTCTCAGGCTCGTGCCATGCGCTCCCACATTACAGCTGTCAAACTGCAGAGATCAGTGACTGTAACTGTGAAGAAATCAGAGCTGAAAGCAGCCAGGACTCTTGGAGTTGTTGTTGCTGTGTTTCTCATGTGTTATTGTCCACCTTACTGTGTGTCTCTTTCTGGCTACGACATCACAATCGATTCTTCAGCCAATTTGTTTATGATCTTTCTGATATTGCTGAACTCCTGTCTAAACCCTGTGATCTATGCCCTTTTTTACCCGTGGTTTAGAGATTGTGTTAAACTCATTGTTACACTTCAGATACTTCAGCCTAACTCCTGCGAGGCCAAAATACTGTAGAGAGAAACTGTGGAGTGACTGAAAACAGACAAACAGAATGTTGAGTATATGCTGTTGATGAGTCACAGAAGTGAAAGATAGTCTGAAATCTATTATATATCTATGTTTTTATGCATATATGTAGTAATACATCAGTAATGGTCACATGTGGTATTTTAAGGACCTGCATTACTCCAGTTATACAATGTAGTATTTGCTTCACTGTCTCTATTTTAACCGAACAGCTGTTTTTATGCTCACAGTATAATATGTGATTTCACATCTGTCAATAAAATAATAAAAGTTCATATAATCACAAAAACTCAATTGTAATATCTAAGTAATAGATCTTTTCTTGTTACAGTATGTATGTAGCAGTTGATTTGATCAATCAAATCGATCAAAATGGTATTTTTATTGTACCTTAAGTACAGATTAATGCATTTATAAGGGCTTTACAGACGACTGAAAGTTAAAGAAAGCTGTAAAAAGACAATAAAAGATAAAAAAAATTTTATAATAATGTCTCTAAAACCATAATATAGAAGTTGACAGAAAGCTATAAGACTATGAGAGTGAGACTAATGCACACAAATAAAATAATAAATACACATAAGAGCTAAAGCCAATGAATAAAATATGAAAAAAAAACACAAAAGGAGAATAAAAGAAAGTAGTAGATAAAATAATTAAAATGTAATGTACGTTTTGTATAAGGACAGACCCAAGTGAAGAGACGGCGAGAGGGAGTTAACTGATAAACAGGTTTATTAAGGGCAAACCTCTCAGGATTCAAGGAGGACATGGAAAAAAGCACGACAGGTAGTAAAACATTAAACACGAAGATATGAGGCTGAGATAACAAAAACAGAACAAAACCAAACCTTGGACACAGAACAATTCAAAAACGAGAATCAGGAATCCAAAAACACATGTCAGGTAAATCAGGGAGCAAGGTGCACTGTCCGGGAGTTAGACAGAGGATCTGGCAGGGGACTGTGGGGAGAGCTGGGTATAAATGAACCGGGGAACAGGTGAAAACAATCAGTGATGAACTAACACGAGGCAGGTAGCAGGTAAAGGGGGCTACAAAATAAAAGTCCTGGGCAGGAAGTGGAGCTGGCGGGCCGTTACAACTTCCTTGTATTTCGGCTGGTGAACTGCACTTGCTTGACATCTAAGGTCGAATTACAGACACTGCGAAGAATGGGCACATTATTAACAACAGTGTTGGTTTTTGAACAAACACTTTACCCACTGGAGCTGTGTGTCTGGCAACAATGGAGGCGTACGACTCCAACAAATAAATGAATCCAGGCTGCAGGCTGACAACTGACCAATTGTAAATACAGAAGATTCCAAACTCATCAGCCACTTGGGTTTCAGAAAGACTTTACGCCATAGCTCCAAGAATCCACATAGGGCTCAGTGACCTCAACCTTTTAGAAAAGTGAGCTCTCTCAAAAACACTTCGAAGCAAATATCTCTCCACTCTGCTGAAATGTTTAGTGAATCTGGGTTACAGGAGTCTTACCAGGCGTACACACATACAGCTACAATATATTTGGCTTCAGCTGGTCTGCGGTGATGATGTCATAGTAGAAAGAGTTCTTGTGGTATGTTGTGCTATCTGAACCAACAGTGGTGCTGAATGGTTTTTAAAAGTTATTCTTGTTTTTGTCTTTCCTGCAAACCAGCTTTTTCTCTTTTTACTTTAGAAACACCCCACTATATAAGAAACTCCCTCTTTGTAAATGTCTGCTGGAGTCAAAATGCTACTGTTTGACTCTAGTTGAGCTGCATCACAGAATTCTGCTTTCATCAACTTCCACAACTGAGATCCTGTTGTATCCGAAGCACAGATACAGATACTTACAGTGCATCCTGAAAGTATTCCCAGCACTTAACTTTTAAGACTTAAGACTTCTATAGTTACCCTAACCCTTATACAAGTATGTATAGGCAACCCTTAATCCTCCCTTGAGCAAGCCCTAGGCAACAGTGGAGAGAAAAAACTTCCTTAATTGCAAGAAACCTCCAGCAGAACCAGGCTCAGGTTGGACGACCATCTGCCTTGACCAGTTGGGGTGAGTGGAAAGTGAAGAGAGAAAAGAAAAAGAGCAACAAAAGCAACAACAAAACATCGGGCAGCTTGGTAGAACCAGTAGCTGCACAGTGGAAAACACACAGCTTCAAAGCCAGAAACACCTGGAAAGAAAAGGACAGAGAGAGGGAGACAGAAAAGGAGAAAGACAACTACGGGAGACAACTACGCATGAAAACACGGAGTTAATGTTATATAGTGGTGACAAATAAATGTGGGGGGAGAGCAGAGAGGGACAAGAGGACAAAAGGGGCTGCTTGCATTGGGGGGGGTCCCACCTTATAGCAGCATAACTATAACAGACTATAAAGAGGAAGGTTTTAAGCCTAGACTCAAAAGTAGAGAGGGTGTCTGCTTCCTGAATCTGAACTGGTAGCTGGTTCCACAGGAGAGGAGCTTGATAGCTAAAGGCTCTACCTCCATTCTACCTTTGGAAATTCTGGAAACCACAAGTAGGCCTGCATTCTGGGATTGAAGTGGTCTAATCGGGTGATACAGTACTATGAGATCTTCTATATATTATGGAGCCTGATCATTCAAAGTTTTATATGTAAAAAGCAGGGTTTTAAATTCTATTCTAGATTTAATGGGAAGCCAATGGAGAGAAGCTAGTGAAGATGAAATATGATCTCTCTTGCTAATTCCAGTCAGCACTATTGCTGCAGCATTTTGGATTAATTGCAGGCTCTTTAGGGAGTTACTGGGGCATCCTGAAAGTAGGGAATTACAGTAGTCCAACCTAGAAGTAACAAATGCAACCAGTTTTTCCATTGTATCAACACTAGAAAGGCAGCACGTTTCCCACATGCTACATCATAAAGAGGAATGACAGAGAGAGAGAGAGACAGAAGATGAGGGGTGCATTTATTTACCTCGACAGAACAACTATGAATTTAAATACACTGAACAAAATGTAGATAAATGTAGAGAAAAGCATATGACAATTTAAATGTGAATCCCTTCTGACAAACTGATGGCACATCCAGTGATCACTTAAATCACAAGTACAAGCACAACACCAACCTGGGAACAGGTGAAAGTAAAGATACTTTGTGCCATATGCTGCCAGTATTTACTGATACTTTAATGCAGATGAATGTGTTTATTATGTGACATCATTTCCTTGTTTTCATTGGCAAAAGATAAAAGTGCTGTACTGTGAAATGTGCACAGCAAAATGATGGCAACATGCAACACAACTTTACTGTGAACTGCAGAAGGGAAGAATGTCTAGATTGAAGAAAAAAGTTGGTTTACTTACTGATAAAAGACAGTTAATTGGAAAAAAGCCCAGGGACGACCAAGAGCCCACGTACACAGCTTAGCATAAGTGAAGATTCCTTTTCTCTAAACAGTTAGAGCCCAACTATATTGTAACATCCCAAAAAGCAGTGCTGCTTGTTACGTAAAATTTCCTAAATTGACCAGAAACTATGTCCACCAAGCACAGACAGTAGTTCTATCCATTTGTGTTGTGCCTGGCGGGTTTTTGGCCTCTACCTTCACCTTACGCTGTATCTCCCTGTAGTCCTGTCTACTCTCTTCAGTCCTCTCAGTGTCCCACTTCTTCTTACCTAACTTCTTTCTCTGTATACAATCCTGAACTTCCTCATTCAGCCACCAATTCTCCTTGTCCACTTTCCACTTTCCAGATCACACACCGAGTCACGTTAGCTGTAGGGGTCCATTCATCTGGAAGCACCTTCTGACCTCCCAGAGTCTGTCTCAACTCAACATTCTTCCCACTTTCCACTTCGTCCTCTGCTCTGCTTTAGTCCTCTTCATCTTCCTCACCACCAGAGTCATTTTACACACCACCATCCTGTGTTGTCTGGCTACAATCTCCCCTACCAATACTTTGAAGTCACTTCTCTCTTTTAGATTACAACATCTACACCAGATGTAGTCCACCCGAGTGCTTCTACCTCCGCTCATATGTCAGCCAATGTTCCTGCCTCTTCTGGAAGAAGTTGCCTTATAAACATGAAACATACAAAAAAAGACAAAGTTCTTGAGAACATTGGACCAAGGTGATCGATCATGGCGTCATGTTCTTTTCCAGAGAGTAGCTCCTGTCGTCTTGTGCCACTTGCAGGTACAGTCATATGGTGTCTGTTACATGAACTCTCAGGTAGGATCTTTCGATTGTTGTATTCAAAATAAAAAATGATAATTTTTCTGACTTATTTTCCTGTCCTACAGAAATTACATTTCTGTAGGACATATAGGAAACATAAACACCTATATTAATCAACAAGTTATGCACATCTTAAAACGTGTTAGCACATGACTGAAAACAAGCAAAATAATACAGCATAACATGGTTTTAACATCCAGTTACACACGACTCAGTAGTTAGACACGGTTTTTCTAAACCTTTTGGTAATTTTCTTTACATGATCCCAACCATGAATAATCCAAAGTTTTTATGTATTTTTAAATTTTAACAAACACTTGACTTCTATTTCTTTACATACATCATATGTGTCAAACATAACTTCTAGTAGACTACTGTACCCTCATTCTGTTTAATATTGAAACAATTGTTCTAAAGAACTGTGAATCCCACTGTCAGACATTGAATTTTACTGTTTGTAATGTGAAGGCCATATGGGGTGGGGGGTGGAGGGGGTGGGTTGGTGGTGACAGGAGAGATTATTAAGCTGTTTGACAAAGAACTTTGTTTAGAAACCTGTAAGTGTTCAGCAGTTTCTCCTCTGTGCTCCATGTGGATGGAGACCCCAGAGGAAGCTGAACTCTGCTTCCCACAACTCCTCAACGCCTCTTGCAAGAAGCACATGCGTCCTCACTCAAAAGCAATGTTCTTTTACATTGTGCTTTCCTCTGTATCTGTGCTCACTGTGGCTCTCAACATGCTGGTCATCACCTCAATTTCCCACTTCAGGCACAGATAAATGTCTTAGTGATAATAATAGTTCGTTGTAGTGTGGTATGTTATTTGCTCATCACTGGTTTTGTTAGTCAACTATTACTAGGATTTTCTCTCCCTCCAGGCAGCTCCACACTCCCACCAACCTCCTCCTCCTCTCTCTGGCTGTCTCAGACTTCCTTGTGGGCCTGTTTGTGATGCCGTTTCAGATCCTCTTAACAGAACCCTGCTGGTTCCTGGGTGACCTGCTGTGTGCTTGGTTTTATTTTGTACCTTTCGTCACTATCTCTTCCTCAGTAGTAAACATGGTGCTGATATCAGTCGACCGTTATGTTGCTATCTGTGACCCTCTGCATTATTCCACCAAAATCACTCAAAGGAGAGCTGAAGTCTGTGTTCTGCTGTGTTGGATTTCTTGTGTTTTTTATAGTTTTCTGATTTTATATGATAACCTGATACAACCAGGCAGGTATAACACCTGCTATGGAGAATGTGTGAACAAAATATTATTCTTATTGTTTTTTGCTGACCTTATCTTGGGTTTTATCATCCCCATTACAGCAATCATCATTCTGTATGTGAGAGTGTTTGTGGTGGCTGTGTCTCAGGCTCGTGCCATGCGCTCCCACATTACAGCTGTCAAACTGCAGAGATCAGTGACTGTAACTGTGAATAAATCAGAGCTGAAAGCAGCCAGGACTCTTGGAGTTGTTGTTGCTGTGTTTCTCATGTGTTATTGTCCACCTTACTGTGTGTCTCTTTCTGGGTACGACATCACAATCGATTCTTCAGCCAATTTGTTTATGATCTTTCTGATATTACTGAACTCCTGTCTAAACCCTGTGATCTATGCCCTTTTTTACCCGTGGTTTAGAGATTGTGTTAAACTCATTGTTACACTTCAGATACTTCAGCCTAACTCCTGCGAGGCCAAAATACTGTAGAGAGAAACTGTGGAGTGACTGAAAACAGACAAACAGAATGTTGAGTATATGCTGTTGATGAGTCACAGAAGTGAAAGATAGTCTGAAATCTATTATATATCTATGTTTTTATGCATATATGTAGTAATACATCAGTAATGATCACATGTGGTATTTTAAGGACCTGCATTACTCCAGTTATACAATGTAGTATTTGCTTCACTGTCTCTTTTTTAACCGAACAGCTGTTTTTATGCTCACAGTATAATATGTGATTTCACATCTGTCAATAAAATAATAAAAGTTCATATAATCATAAAAACTCAATTGTAATATCTAAGTAATAGATCTTTTCTTGTTACAGTATGTATGTAGCAGTTTGATTTGATCAATCAAATCGATCAAAATGGTATTTTTATTGTACCTTAAGTACAGATTAATGCATTTATAAGGGCTTTACAGACGACTGAGAGTTAAAGAAAGCTATAAAAAGACAATAAAAGATAAAAACTAAATTTTGATAATAATGTCCCTAAAATCAGAATATAGAAGTTGACAGAAAGCTATAAGACTATGAGAGTGAGACTAATGCACACAAATAAAATAATAAATACACATAAGAGCTAAAGCCAATGAATAAAATATGAAAAAAAAACACAAAGGGAGAATATAAGAAAGTAGTAGATAAAATAATTAAAATGTAAAAGGTAGGTTTTAACTTTACTTTTAAAAACATCAAGCCTTTCTGTTGTGCTGAGAGCCTCAGGCAGACTGTTCCAGTGTCCCATAAATACTAAAAACCAGAAGATCTGAGAGCACTGACTGGTTCAAACCCTGGACGCATGTCACACAGGCAGACTGGTGCAACACTGTAACGTGCTTTGAAAATGTGTCAAAGAATTTTACAATGAGTACAAAAACTGACAGAAAACCAGTGCACGGACTTAAAATAGGTGTAAAATGTTCTTATTCTGGTTCTTGTCAGAACTCGGGCACAGAGTTCTCAATCAATTGGACAAGCACATAGCTAGGACAGGAGATATACTCAACTAGTAAGTACTGTTTGAAAATTGTTTGTTGGTTTCAGAGGTAGCTGAGTTTCTGTCATTTTTCTTGAGTCTGCTGATTTAGTCTGGTTGTTTGTAATAGTTAAGAACTGTAGGTAGAAAGTTTTGCTCTTCTGGTGAAGTGGATATTTGGTCTGTTGTTGGTGGTAGTTTCAGCTTAGTAATCACCAAGCGTTCACACCTTTGACCTAACAAAGGCACAAGAGGTAGGTTGGTTTCAACGAGGGGGCGGTATTTTAAGTGGAGTGACCATTTAAAAACTTAGGTTTTTACTGGGTAAGCTAGGACAAGCACCAAGCCAGGACAGGAGATATACTCAACTAGTAAGTACTGTTTGAAATTTGTTTGTTGGTTTCAGAGGTAGCTGAGTTTATGTCATTTTTCTTGATTCTGCTGATTTAGTCTGGTTGTTTGTAATAGTTAAGAACTGTAGGTAGAAAGTTTTGCTCTTCTGGTGAAGTGGATATTTGGTCTGTTGTTGGTGGTAGTTTCAGCCTAGTAATCACCAAGCGTTCACACCTTTGACCTAACAAAGGCACAAGAGGTAGGTTGGTTTCAACGAGGGGGCGGTTTCGGCTGTAGCCAATTAAGACCATATTTAAGGCACCTGTTGGGCTGCCCTTGTTCAGCCCTCCTTGTGTGAAGACCGACGGTGTAAAGACAAGCGAGTCTACCTGCGCGAGTCCACCGAACGAGGACACTAGGTAGTTTATTTCAAACTTCTACTTCTATTTCTCTACTTTGCTCTACATTAACCCTTTCTACTCCGAAAAGCCTTTTCTTTGTTTTACTATGTGTTTTCAGCAGATCCCTGTTCTCCTTCGCAGACGTAGGACATGGCGCCCTACTAGGGGACGACATGTTTCTCACCGGCGCACTCTCACCTAGACCACTCTGCCACCAGCCTCTTTTTCTCTTGCCCTGTGGAACTGCCAGTCTGCAGTGAACAAGGCCGACTTCATTCCAGCTTTTGCTACACACTCAGCTGTTCACCTGCTTGCACTTACAGAAACCTGGATCATGCCACAGAACACAGCCACCCCAGCTGCACTCTCCACCAATTTTTCATTCTCTCACACTCCTCGCTCATCAGGCCGGGGGGGTGGGACTGGACTCCTCATCAATGACACCTGGAAGTTTTCCTCAACAGCACCACTCAGCAATCTGTCTTCTCTGGAATATCATGCCGTTAGGATTACAGCACCGATTGCAGTCATGGTGATTGTGATATATCGACCACCGGGCCAGCTGGGGAACTTCTGCGATGACATGGACATGTTGCTGTCCCACTTCCCAGAAGATGGCACTCCTCTCATCGTCATGGGAGACCTGAACATTCACCCAGAGAAACCACAGGCGGCTGATGTGTTTGCTCTTGTAAACACATTTGACCTGAATCTGGTCTCCACTCCTCCGACCCACAAAGCTGGCAACAACCTCGACCTCATCCTCACCCGGAACTGCACCACAGACAACATCTTGGTCACTCCTCTGCATGTATCGGATCATTTCTTCATTCAACTCACAGTCCTTATCCCGAGACCTTCGCAATCTCCTCCCACACTTGTAACATTCCGGCGCAACCTCAGGTCTCTCAACCCGGATCGATTCTCCTCGCTGGTCTCCGCAACTCTGCCCCCAACACAGGACCTCTCCATCTGCGATGCAGATGCAGCCACAGACAGTCTTTGCAATACACTTTCATCATGTCTGGATTGTCTCTGTCCTATGTCTTCGAGACCCGCCCGTCTCTCACCTTCTAATCCGTGGCTCACTGATGGGATCCGTGAACAACGCACCACGCTCAGGAGTGCTGAGAGGAAGTGGCGCAAATCCAAGACTCCATCTGCCCTTCCTGAGTATCAGAATCTCCTTGGACCTTTTTCTCACAGTGTCACCAGGGCAAAGATCAACTACTACCAGGAGAAGCTCAGCAACACCACGGACACCAGAAAGCTGTTCTCCACTTTTAAATCACTCATCTACTCACCTTCACCACCGCCATCTACCTCTCTCACTGCTGACAACTTTGCCAACTTTTTTACCAACAAGGTGGCAGCTATCAGCTCACAGTTCTCTCCTCCAGATGATGACATCCATCTAACCTCTTCCAACACTGCAATGCTCTCATCATTTGCAATTCTGACTGAGGATGACGTATCCACCCTCCTCCTCTCTAATCATCCGACCACCTGCACTCTGGATCCAATCCCTTCCGCTCTTCTTCAAGCAGTTGCACCTGCACTCATGCCAGCTATTACACAAGTCATCAACACATCTCTCAAAACAGGGACTTTTCCAACCTCTTTCAAGCAGGCCTTGATTACCCCACTGCTCAAGAAGCCTTCTCTTGATCCCTCTGTAGTGGAGAACTACAGACCTGTCTCCCTCCTTCCTTTTCTGGCCAAGACAATGGAACGAGCAGTCTTCAACCAACTCTCAGACTTCCTTTCCAAGAATAACCTCCTCGATGTCAACCAGTCTGGCTTCAAGAGGGGTCATTCCACGGAAACGGCACTCCTGACTGTTGTGGAATATCTTCGAGCTGCAAAAGCCACAGGTCAATCATCTGTCTTAATTCTTCTTGATCTATCATCAGCCTTTGACACTGTGAACCATCAGATACTCTTGTCCACACTCTCTGACTTGGGCATCTCTGGATCAGCTCTAGACTGGCTTTGTTCTTACCTATCAGGACGAAGCTTCAAGGTATCCTGGAGGGGGCATCTTTCTAACTCTCATAGCCTCTCTACCGGTGTGCCGCAGGGCTCAGTTCTTGGTCCTCTCCTCTTTTCTATCTATACTTCATCCCTAGGTGCCATCATTCACTCACATGGTCTTTCCTATCACTGCTACGCTGATGACACACAGCTCTTCCTGTCCTTTCCACCGGACGACTCCACTGTCTCATCGCGTATTTCTGCCTGTCTCTCAGACATCTCAGCCTGGATGAGTGAGAGACACCTTCAACTCAACCTCTCTAAGACCGAAGTCCTTGTCTTCCCAGCCAGACCTTTGATGCAACACAACATCAGCATCAACATTGGATCTACAGTGATTGTCCCCACTAACTTGGCCAAAAATCTGGGGGTCATCATCGACGACCAACTGAGCTTTAAGGACCACATCTCCTCAGTCTCTAGGGCTCGCAGATTTGCTCTTTACAACATCAGGAAGATCAGACCCTACATCACGGAATATACAACCCAACTCATTGTACAGGCGCTGGTCACATCTCGTCTTGATTACTGCAACGCTTTGTTGATGGGGTTACCAATATCCACAATCAAACCCTTGCAGATGATCCAAAATGCGGCAGCTCGCCTAATTTTTAATCAGCCAAAAAAGACCCATGTCACACCACTTTTCAGATCTCTACACTGGCTTCCTGTTGCTGCTCGCATCAGGTTCAAAGGTCTGTCTCTTGCTTACAGGGTTGTTAACTCGACAGCTCCCGCTTACCTCAACTCACTCATTCAAGTCTACAATCCTTCTCGCCCGCTGCGGTCTGCCAACGAACGACGTCTGGTGGTCTCAGCACCGCATAGAAGACACCAAGCAAAACTGTTCAGCGCAATGATCCCACGATGGTGGAACGAGCTACCAAACGCGGCACGCTCAACTGATTCTCTCCCAATATTCAAAAAACTACTGAAAACTGAACTCTTCCGAATCTTCCTATGCACTTAAATCTTTAATATATATATATAAAAAAAAAACGCTTTCTGCTCTCTTGCACTTGTATCTCGTGAACTGTGAACACTTTTCTGATAGGACTTTGCTTTGATGTTTTCTCCTTGACTTAGATTTTTGCTTGCCTTGTACCTCACTTGTAAGTCGCTTTGGATATAAGCGTCTGCTAAATGACTAAATGTAAATGGAACTGTTCTATGAGGTATTTGGGCGACCAGAGAGGAGGACATTACCATAGTCCAGTCTGCTGGAGTCTGTCAGAGAGAGAGAATTAAACAACTTAGCAATTTTTTTGAGGTGATGAGAAGCAGATTTGACAGACACAGTGTGACAATGAGAGTTAAGACCCAAAATTGAGGCGGAGACAGATTTGACGCTTCGGTCGCTATTTATTCCAAAAGTTCAAAGGCATGAGCGGAAAAACAACTCAGGATGGGACTCGATAGCAGTTCTCTGTCAGAAATGATGTTAATGGGAAGTTCACTGATGTGGAAGAACTGCTGTCACAAGCTCTGCATGTTCTTTAAATAAGGCGAGCTTGGACAGGGGAAACACATTTCAGAAAAATCTGTCTATAATGCTTAAAATGGCCGCGTTAACTTCCAAGGGTCATAAGCCAGTATTGAAATCCAGCCACAGTTTATGAATGTTTGTGATTCCTGTCATACAGGTAGGAGGTGTAGGCCTGACCTAATACCCCAGGCTGCACTGAGGGCTACTTGTGTTGCCTGTCTGTTTGCCACATGCTCAGTAAAAATTCTGCCCATTTTGTTTAAACTCCTTTCCTGCAACCTGCACTTGATTTAAGCTAAAAACCTTGAATGTGACATCCTTGTTTAAAAAAGACCTGTCAGTGTAGTATCACCTGCTGTAAGCAGAAAATTAATATCTCATTGACCGTCGTCCTCTGGACCACATTGAAATTCTTCTTTTTACTCTTAAATGATCATTTTGTGAATGGAACTTGATATCAATCAAAGCAGAATAGGCAGCCTCAGGTGTCAATAGTAGGACTATTGAAAATTTTAATTATTAAATCCCTTGGACATGTAATTCTTCAGCTCTACAGGTATTAAGGGAGTTAGCTGAATCTGACATGTAGCACTCTTTTGATTAGGAAACATAAGAATATGAAGCCTTTGTAGCACTAGGCCCATTGACTTTTTTTCCAAAGACCAGGGATTCAAGGGTCTCAGATAGTCACAGAGTGCATTATGCACTCTTTACACATGAGGGATGGCTAAGAGAAAGGAAGGAGGAGGGGGCTGAAGAAAAAGAGAGAGAGAAAATACTTGGTTGTATGATACATAACTTTGCTCAGAAAGCTGCAAGTGTTCAGCAGCTTCATCTTCCTCTTTCTCTCTGATGATGGAGACACTGCATGAAGCTGAACTCTGCTTTCCACAAATCAACACTTCCTGCAAGAAACACACTCGTCCTCACTCTGAATCAATGCTCATTTACATTCTGCTGTCCTTCATCTCTCTGCTCACTGTGGTTCTTAACCTGCTGGTCATCATCTCCATCTCACATTTCAGGCACAGATACATGTCTTATCTTGGATGTTACTGTATGTTGATGTAGTAAATTTAATAGTAATAAGTGACTTCTGAGCATCACATCCTAGTGGTTTGGTAAGATGGTTACTTGTAAACAGTCTTTATAAACACTGTCATTTCTAATGTCATGGCTGTTCATAAAACAATTTCTTATGTTAAAGATATTACTGACTGTAATATCACAGCAATGACTCTCTCTCCCTTCAGGCAGCTCCACACTCCCACCAACCTCCTCCTCCTATCTCTGGCTGTCTCAGACTTCCTTGTGGGACTCTTTGTGATGCCGTTTCAAATTCTCCTAATGGAACCCTGCTGGTTCCTGGGTGACCTGGTTTGTGTTCTGTTTTATTTTTTACCTTTTATCACTGTCTCTGCCTCAGTAGTAAACATGGTGCTGATATCAGTCGACCGTTATGTTGCTATCTGTTACCCTCTGCATTATTCCACCAGAATCACTCAGAAGAGAGTTCAGATCTGTGTTCTGCTGTGTTGGACTTATTCTATTTTCTACAGCTTTATGTTATTTGACAACCTTAAACCACCAGGCAGGTATAACTCCTGCTATGGAGAATGTGTGATTAATGTCATAGTAGCTCTTGACCTTGCATTAGGTTTTATTATCCCTGTTTCCACCATCATCATTCTGTATGTGAGAGTGTTTGTGGTGGCTGTGTCTCAGGCTCGTGCCATGCGCTCCCACATTACAGCTGTCAAACTGCAGAGATCAGTGACTGTAACTGTGAAGAAATCAGAGCTGAAAGCAGCCAGGACTCTTGGAGTTGTTGTTGCTGTGTATATTATGTGTTACTGTCCATATTATTGTGTGTGTGTCTCTGGCTATGACATCATTTTGGGTTCCTCAAATAACCTCTTTATTGTTTTTCTTGTATTTTTTAACTCCAGTTTAAACCCTGTGATCTATGGTCTTTTCTACCCCTGGTTCAGAAAATCAGTAAAACTCATTGTTACACTTGAGATACTGCGTCCCAGCTCCTATCAGGCCAACATACTTTAATGAAATTACCAGAAATGACTGAAATGAGACATAAACTTAAATAGTTTTTGGTTAGCTTTTTAGGTGTTGTTTTTGAAGTGTGATGATCAATATTTTTCTTTTATTATAGTTCCATATTTTAATGTTATTTGTAACTATGTCATTCAGTATTTTATCATTACAAACCAATCAGGCATAACATTATGACCACCTTTGCAAATTAATGCATCCAACACAGCAGCTCTGCTATGAATTCTACTTTTACAACGTTATAATTTCTCAGTTTTTTGGTTGAAACAGTCAGAAAGGTGATAATTCTGCTATGTGTTTATTATTGAGGTCAAAGTGGGAAGTGAGGTCGCACTGGAGATTATTGTAAGTAGAGATGGTTCTAATGTTTTCATTTTAAATATGGCATTTTCAGCTCAGTGACCACTGAGTTACCAAACTCTAAATACTTAGCAGCCTCACTTCCAATACAATGAAAGAAAACTGCTGAAAACAGAACTCTTCTGAAGCTTTGTACTAAAATCTTAAAGCCCAAAATCCTCTCTGTTCTTTCCTGCACTTGATTCTCATAAAATGAAAACACTTCTTCTCGTAGCACTTTGCTTTAATGATTTTTTTTTTGCTTGCCTTTTACTTCACTTATAAGGTGGATGAACGCATCGCCCGAATGATTAAATATAAATGTAAGTAGAGGTGCACTTTTTAATGAATTCCCACCTCAGGCACCAATCACACTTCAAGTGAGAACATCTGTACTATATCCAGCCCTGCACACCTCTACCATAGACTGTCTATGGCTTATCTATGCAAATTAGAAATACAACAGCATCAACAGATTTATTAATTCCAAAACTGCTGACATTTATATTTTTGAACAAACATCAACGTCCAATTTGGCACTTCTGTCACGTTTTGCATAAGGACAGACCCAAGTGAAGAGACGGCGAGAGGGAGTTAACTGATAAACAGGTTTATTAAGGGCAAACATCTCAGGAGTCAAGGAGGACATGAAAAAAAGCACGACAGGTAGCAAAACATTAAACACGAGGATATGAGGCTGAGATAAGAAAAACAGAACAAAGGGAAACACATTTCAGAAAAATCTGTCTACAATGGTTAAAATGGCCCCGTTAACTTCCAAGGGTGATAAGTTAGTAATGAAGTCCAGGCACAGGTGCAACCAGGGAGGGAGCAGAGTAGGCCAATAGGAGCTTGGAGGGAGTCCTTGTTTAGCGTGTAGACATGGCAGTTTTAAAAACTGTAATATTAAACCTGTATATCAGCAGCAAATACATTAGATTACAATCTACATTCAGAAACTGCAGGTCCATTTTCTCATGGATCTGTTTTTATATGAATGTTTGTGATGCCTGTCATACAGGTACGAAGTGTAGGCCTGACCTAATACCCCAGGCTGCACTGAGGGCTACTTGTGTTGCCTGTCTGTTTGCCACATGCTGAGTAAAAATAAATTCTTCCCATTTTGTTTAAACTCCCTTCCTGCAACCTGCTATTGAGTTAAGCTAAAAACCTTAAATGTGACATCCTCGTTTATAAAACACCTGTCAGTGTAGTATCACATGATGTTAGTGGCAAATTAATATTTCATTGACTGTCGTCCTCTGGACTATTAAAAATCTTTATTATTAAATCCCTTGGACATGTAGTTCTTCAGCTCTACAGGTATTAAGGGAGTTAGCTGAATCTGACATGTAGCACTCTTTTGATTAGGAAACATAAGAATATGAAGCCTCTGTTGCACAAGGCCCATTGAGTTTTCCCTAAAGGTAATGAGTGAGGCTGCTGTTTGTGTAGCAGCCAAAGCTGAACAAACTCAACCTGTTACACCAGGGATTCAATAGTTTCAGAGAGTGACAGAGAGCATCATGCTCTCTTTACACATGAGGGATGGCTAAGAGAAAGGAAGGAGGACGGGGCTGGAGGGGGCTTGTATAACACATAGGTTTGCTCAGAAAGCTGCAAGTGTTCAGCAGCTTCATCTTTGTGTTTCTCTGATGATGGAGACACTGGATGAAGCTAAACTCTGTTTTCCACAGCTCCTCAACACTTCCTGCAAGAAACACACACGTCCTCAATCTGAGTCGATGCTCATTTACATTCTGCTGTCCTTCATCTCTGTGCTCACTGTGGTTCTTAACCTGCTGGTCATCATCTCCATCTCCCACTTCAGGCACAGATACATGTCTTAGCTGTGATGATATGTTGTTGTAGTAAAATTAATAGTAATAAGTGACTTCTGAGCATCACATCCTAATGGTTTGGTAAGATGGTTACTTGTAAACAGTCTTTATAAACACTGTCATTTCTAATGTCATTGCTGTTCATAAAACAATTTCTTATGTTAAAGATATTACTGACTGTAATATCACAGCAATAACTTTCTGTCCCTCCAGGCAGCTCCTCACTCCCACCAACCTCCTCCTCCTCTCTCTGGCTATCTCAGACTTCCTTGTAGGACTCTTTGTGATGCCGTATCAAATTCTCTTAACAGAACCCTGCTGGTTCCTGGGTGACCTGATATGTGTTCTGTACTATTTATTAATGTTTATCACTGTCTATGCCTCAGTAGCAAACATGATGCTGATATCAGTCGACCGTTATGTTGCTATCTGTGACCCTCTGCATTATTCCACCAAAGTCACTCTAAAGAGAGTTAAAATCTGTGTTCTGCTGTGTCGGATTTACTCCTTTTCCTACAGTTTTCTGTTTTTAAATCATAATTTGAGACAACCTGGCAGGTATAACTCCTGCTATGGAGAATGTGTGATTAATATCTCTGGAGTTGTTCACCTGGTTTTTGCCTTTATCCTTCCCATTTCCACCATCATCATTCTGTATGTGAGAGTGTTTGTGGTGGCTGTGTCTCAGGCTCGTGCCATGCGCTCCCACATTACAGCTGTCAAACTGCAGAGATCAGTGACTGTAACTGTGAAGAAATCAGAGCTGAAAGCAGCCAGGACTCTTGGAGTTGTTGTTGCTGTGTTTCTCATGTGTTACTGTCCATGTTGTTGTGTCTCAGTCTCTGGCTATGACATCATTTTGGGTTCCTCAAATAACCTCTTTATTGTTTTTCTTGTATTTTTTAACTCCAGTTTAAACCCTGTGATCTATGGTCTTTTCTACCCCTGGTTTAGAAAATCAGTAAAACTCATTGTTACACTTGAGATACTGCGTCCCAGCTCCTATCAGGCCAACATGCTTTAATGAAATTACCAGAATTGACTGAAATGAGACATAAACGCAATGTTATAACTTCTCAGTTTTTAGTTTGAAACTGTCAGAAAGGTGATAGTACTACCATGTGTTTATTATTGAGGTCAAAGTGGGAAGTGGGGTCGTACTGGAGAGTACTGTAAGTGGAGGTGGTTCTAATGTTTTGGCCACCACATTCATTTTAATTATGGCATTTTCAGCTCTGTAACCATCAAGTTACCCAACTTAGCAGCCTCATGTCCAATATATAAAAAAAAAAAAACAGAACTCTTCCGAAGCTTTGTACTGAAATCTTAAAACTAAAACTTTCTATCTGTTCTTTTTTTTGCGCTTGAATCTCATAAAATGGAATTGTTTTTAAAAGTTATTCTTGTTTTTGTCTTTCTTGCTAATCAGCTTTTTCTCTTTTACAATATAAATACTCCACTTATATAGTAAACTGCCTTTTTGTCAATGTCTAATGAAACAAGGAAAACCAGCTGATGAAAATGAAGAGGAGATATGATTACGGGAGAGAAAAAAGCATGAAAGTGGTAAGTGGAGCAGATAACAAATTTAAATATAATGCTAGATAGTAATAACTATATGCTGCTAGTGTGGACTTAATTGTGGTGAAAAGACGGTTGGGTACCATTACTTTGATATTTGAAGTTTTGTTTACTTTGATATTTAACATGAGCTAACTTAGCGAACTACGTTAGCAGAGCAGCCTGATGTGTCCAGCTTTGCTGGAGTCAGAGTCAGGACACCAGAAGGCAACTTGTTAGCTTAGCTACTAGGCTGCAAATAATCAGCCAATTAGGACAATACTTTAGTAAACTGAAACAAAGCTGTGTACTACTAAGCTAACTGTCAAGCTAAGAATGCTAAATTATGAAATTTAGATGCAAAGAAATTTGGAAAGGCGTGCTATAAATCAATCATAAAGTTATTGTGTGGTGTGTATTTTATTTTCAATATCTTAAGCAGAGCATTTTTATGACGCATACATTTTTACCTAGAGCCCCAACAAACTGTTCAGGTCCCTAAATTGTCCTTTTGAAAACTGTTGTTCCTTGTCTGAGGAAAAACAAGTTCCCCTAAACCAGTCATTCAGATTCTGAATATCATTGTAGCCCAGTGATAAATTTAAATATTTTAAATATTTTATTAACTGATTTAAATAAATAAACAAGGTTTGTTAGATAAATAAATATGTTAAAATGCACAGATAAATAGGTAAAACTGGGTCAAATTATATATATATATATTTTTGTTGTAAAATGTTTCTGATTTAAAATGTTGAATTCATGGGTTAAAATGTTTCAAATGTTTTGTATGTGGTATCTTTTTGAGGCGATAACGTGGGATTTTATTTTGTTAACGGAAGTGGATGCTGAACTTGCACTGAGAGTGTTGATCGGGAGAGAGCGAGAGGACGTTAACGAGCTAACGAGTTAAGTGTGAAGGAAAAAGTTAGAAGCTGTGTACTAGTAACCTGTAGTCACAGAGTTAGATTGTCAGCTCGATAATCTGTAAGTGTACAGTTTTTTCTGATGGACTTAAGTATTTCAGCTAGAAATACGAAGCGTTTATCAGGAGAGGACCTGCTCGTCAATCCGATGAGGAGTAGTAACAGCGTCAACCGAGGGAGGCAGCTAGCTAACCAAGCTAACCAAGCTAACCCAGCTACACGCGCCGTGTTGAACTGTTGCTGATCTGGAGATCATAGAAACCTTTGGACAGGCTCTACAGACGTCTAACTCGGAAACGGAGACGGAGACAGAGGGAGTAGCAGGATTGGTTGGGCATATTGCTGACACCTGTCAGAAAAGGTCAGAAAAGGTATCACATTTTATTTATTTTATTTTGTTTGTTGCTCTTGTTGGAGTGAAAACGGCCACTGAGTTTTTGGTCACAACGTCCCCGAGCATCGAATCAGGTCTGCAACTATTTTTTTGGTTGATAAAAGGACAGTTAAAGCATTTGTGACTCAGGTTAAACAGTCCTGAAGGGTAAATGTATCTTTTGTTCTGATACTCTGCCATGTATTTGAGAATATATTTTATTTGGGAATAAGGAATGTAAACATTTTAAGACTTTTCAATTAAATAGGGATTTAAGTTTAAACTATAACTGTTTTGTGATGTTATTGTTTTAATAATTTCAGATAAATATCCCAGTTCTAAAAAGAAGTGTTAAAGGGTGGGTAAACTAATTATTAGTAATAATCTGCTTTTACAGGTGTAATAAAATACCCAGCGAAACCCATATAAAAACAAAAATATTCAAGTAATTAAAAATGTGTTTAGAGCTAAGTAAAAGAACTCAGGGCCCCTCATACACCTAAAGGAGAGTAGACGGGCTGCATAAATGGAGGCACCGCTGGGATTAGTCTTGGGTATTCAGTAAGAATAAATACATATTTGAATAATATTCCAAAACCATGACAGATACCCCTGACTTAGTTTTTGAGCTGAAAAGATGGTGCAGAAGTGACGGTTTGGATAAGGCTCATGGACTATTAGTAATTGTCCCAAAAGAGGTGGAAATAGCATGTATTGAAGAGACTCTTGAGACCATCAAGTGCCTCAGTAGAGTGAGTGTAAGGGGAAGAATCTTTAATGAAGAACTTAACAGCCTTATGGTTCTGTGTGAATGTAAAGAAGCCCTAACTGTAGCAAGTGTTCCACCTGATGTGCACCTTCCTGAAGGTGGAGAAGCATGGACATTAGTAACTATAGATAACGCCCCAGCTGTGGAAGAGAACTTTCATAGCAACTTAAAATTGCTGTTGCAGGCTGAAGAGAAAACAATGGAGGACATTATAGCTCTACTCCCAGGTGGACAGATGTCAACAAGTACAGCTGATTTAGTGCTACAGGCTTTTGGTGATATTTTGGTAAAAACTAATAAACCTCTGTCTGAAGGTGGATATCGCAGACTGCGCATCTTCTCAGGAACACATCCTGTTACAGCAGGTGAAGAGCAGCTTGATCATTGACTGGAGCAAGCATGGCTCATGGTAGAGGAGAGTGAATGTACAGACAGAGAGAAAAAACGCAGGTGATGGAAAGTTTAAAGGGTCCAGCACTATAAATAGCTAAAGCCATACGAGTCAGTAATCCTGATGCTAGCCCTGCAAAGTACTTACAGGCAATCGAAAGTGCCTTTAGGACAGCAGAATCAGTTGATGATCTGTACTTTGCTTTTCAGCTGATGCAGCAACAGCCTAAAGAGAAACTGTCAGATTTTCTCCGACGGTTGGAGCTCTTTCTCTAAGGTTGTTAAGAGAGAAGGTCTTCCTCACAGTAACGTGAATAGAGCTCAATTACAACAACTTCTAAGAGGAGCAGTTGCTGCTAACTTAATGTTGATCCAGCTGCATTTAAGGGAAAGAAAGACTGATCCACCCACCTTCTTACAACTCTTGAGTGAAATACATGCTGAAGAGGAATATGAGGCTTCACGAAGGAAAATCAGCACTTCTGCACACCATATAAATACAAGACAGACCAGACCGCTGATGTAAGACAAACAGAGATCCAAAGCCTTAAAGCTGAAATTAAAGAGCTCAAGTCTATTGCTGCATCGGTTGTTGTTTCACCGGCAGAAACCCAAAACGACAGTGATAGTAGACTTTCAGTCTCATCCCCAGCAGGTGAAAAAGATCAAGACAGTGAGCTCAGAGCTTTACAAAAAGATTACAACTTAAGCTCAGTAAGAATGTCACAACAGCAGATAGTCCACTCAGCCCAGCTATTGCTTCAACAGTAGAAGTTGCCCCCGAAGTAGCCAATCTCTCCACCCAAACCTCAAGACCATCTGAGGAGCAGTTTTACTACCGGTGTGGAGAAAATGAACATTTTGCAGCAAGGTGCCACTATCAAGAGAATTAAAGCAAAGTTATTAAAAGACTGATTCAGGCCCTTAAAGTGTCTAAAGGAAGTCAGCCATCTACAAACCTGCCAGGGGGTGATAGGAACTGCAGTGTCAAGAAAGGCCTGGTGATAACACCAGAACATGCAAGCCTACCTGAAGGATTGATTGGCCCACCCAGCATAGTCCAGTTAATGGGCATCTCTATGATGGTCTGTTTGACGGTGGCTCTCAGGTTACTGTTATCTTTAAGTCATGGTATCAAAAGCACCTGTGCGATGTTCCAGTACATCCTGTGGCTGGATTGGCTCTCTGGGGTTTGAGTGAATCTGAAGACAGCTACCCTTACCGTGGTTGACCTTGAGTAATCAGCCAAAGTCACTGGCAGCTGTAAAACTGTAACTGTTCTGGCACTTATCTGCCCCAGTCCACGGACTACAGAACAAACCCCTGTTACTGTTGGAACAAATACCAGTCATGTCAGAAGTTTAGTGAAACAATGCAGAGGCAATGGCTTGGACATCACACAGACACTAGGAATACAAGCAGACAGTGTTGGGGAAATTGCTGATACTGATGCAGATGACAGCTGTTCCCCTTGACATGACACCACCAGTAGGTTTTGATGTCGGCATGATTAATTTTGGAGACTCAACAGTTTCAGAGGATTGGAAGGAGAGGCTGAAGCAGAAGCTGTCCCAAAGAACAAATGTATTTTCTCTGACTGAATGAGATGTAGGATTAGCTAAAGGGGTGGAACACACCATTCCACTGTCTGACCCCAGACCCTTCCGACAGCGTTCTCGCCGCTGGACTGCTGCAGACATCGATGATGTGAGAAAGCACCCCCAAAAGCTCCTATGTGCTGGTAATTTTGAAGAGTCTCGCAGCCCCTATGCTTCACCCATAGTTATCGTCAGAAAGAAAAATGGGACCACAAGGATGTGTATTGATTACCGACTACTGAACAGCCGTAAAGTGCCAGATCAGTACACTACACCTTGCATTGATGATGTACTGGACTCTTTGTCTGGAAGCAAGTGGTTCTCTGTTCTTGACTTGAGAAGTGGCTATTAATAAATAACCATGGCTGAGGAAGACAAGGAGAAGATGACATTCATCTGCCCCCTGGGGTTCTTTCAGTTTGAACGAATGCCACAGGGCATTACTGGAGCCCCTGCTACTTTCCAATGATTAATGGAAAAAACGGTTGGTGACATGAACCTGCTTCAAGTTCTTGCTTACCTTGATTACCTGATTGTCTTTGAAAAGACTTTAGAGGAACATGAGGAGAGACTTCTCAAAGTTCTTGACCGACTTGCGGAGGCTGGACTGAAAATATCTCTTGATAAATGTCAGTTTTGTCAGTCAAAGGTGAAATATCTTGGACAGTTGTGTCTGCAGATAGTGTCTCACCCGATCCAGCGAAGATTGAGGCTGTTACTAACTGGCCACAACCTATTGACCTGAGAACCCTAAAATCATTTTTGGGATTCTGTGGGTATTATCGGAGGTTTATAGCGAACTATGCCTCCATTGTCAAGCCACTGAACGAGCTAACCAAAGGTTATGCCCCAACCCAAAAGAGCAGGAAGCACAACAATGACCCTACTAAGAGCTATCTGAGAGAGTCAGAGCCATTTGGTGACAGATGGGACCAGTCTTGTACTGATGCATTTCATCAGATCATCTACTGTCTGACCCATGCACCTGTAGTAGCGTTTGTTGATCCTCATCGACCCTACATCCCCCATGCGGATGCTAGCTTAAAGGGGATTGGAGCTGTTCTCTACCAAGAGTATCCTGAGGAAGTAAGACCGGTTGCATTTGCTAGCAGTAAGCTGAGGCAGTCTGAAAAGCGCTATCCAGTACATCAGCTTGAATTCCTGTATTCTTAAGTGGGCCGTTGTGGACAAGTTCCATGATTACCTGTATGGGGCTCAGTTCACAGTATGTTCTGACAACAACTCTTAATGTGGTAGGACACAGATGGCTCGCCGCCTTATCAACCTATGATTTTTATTTACGATAATGACCAGGTAAGCACAACATAGATGCTGACCTCCTCTCCAGAAACTTTCCTGATGAAGATGACTGCTTGGAATGGGAGACCATCCCACAGGATGGGGTAAAGACTATCTGTCAAAGAGTCTGCACCCCTAGAGCTATAGACGGTCCAACCAGATATGTGGATCAGTTGGGAGAATCCCCCGATTGTGTTCCTGACATCTACACTTTCCTAATGCACGTGAACTTAAGGTCATTAGAGCACCTGTCAAAGCCAGAACTCCTACATGCACAGAAAGCTGACTCAGTTATTGGGCCCTCTATTCAAGCAGTTGAGCAACAGAAATGGCCTGAGAATACCCTAAACGATCCAGAACTTTCACAGTTGAAACGAGAAGCGGACAAATTGATCCAGAAAGAAGGGATACTTTATCGGATGGGTAAACGGCCATCAGGTGAAGAGTTCACTCAGCTTGTCTTACCAAAAGAATTTCATGGGACTGTGTTGAAGTCCTTGCATGATGATTTAGGACACCTTCCCAAGGAATGAGCAATGTGTTAATTGTCACAGACCATTTTACATGTTATGCCCAAGCTTTCCCCACCAAAAATAAGAAGGCTCAGACTGTGGCAAAGATCTTAGTGGACAGGTATTTTGTCACCATGGTCTGCCTGCAAGGATTCATTCAGACCAGGGTAGAGACTTTGAGAGTCACCTGATCAGAGATCTTTAGAAGGTGATGGGAGTGCGAAAGTCACGGACTACTCCACATCACCCACAAGGGGATCCTCAGCCGGAGAGATTCAACAGAACTTTACTCTCTATGCTGGGAACTTTGACCCAAGAAGAGTAATGTCATTGGGGCCAGCATGTGGCTTATTTGGTCCATGCATACAACAGTACTAAGTGTGATGCTACAGGGTTTTCACCCTATTTCTTGATGTTTGGCCAAGAAGCTAGACTTCCTGTAGATGTGTGTTTTGGAACGTCTTCAGACGGGAAGGGAGATGGTCATTCAAGATATGTAGCAAGGTTGCAGGGGGACTTGCAGAGAGCGTACCAATTAGCCTCTTAAGCAGCAGACAAGACTCACCAAAGAAATAAAAGATCATGTGACAAAAGAGTTAGTTTTCAGTCCCTGGAAGTCGGTGATAGAGTCCTGTTCAAAAACTTGGTGCTGAAAGGCAAACACAAGCTGCAGAGTTGATAGAATTCTATTCCTTACATTGTAGAGGGAAAGATGCCCAACCTTCCTGTTTATTAGGTCAAGCTTGAGAATGGAAGAGGAGATATCAAAACAATCCACAGAGACCACATCCTACCAACAGGGTAACATGTGGTTTCCTGAGACCAAGAAGGATGATGATTCACCTGTCAGGCCAAAGACCAGAGCAGAAACTCACGGGAAATGAAAGCAAACCTCACCAGACGTACAGACAATTTTGCAAGATGTTCTAGATTCAGACTCGTCCACTCTGAGTACTGCAGACCTCTCAGACACTTCTGTACATACTCAGGAAACGGAGCAAAATACTAGGAGCCCTGTTTATCCCTCAGCTTGTCTAGAAGAAGAGGTAATTGCTCAGGCACAATCAGATGAAAGTCACAAGGAGACTGGTTCTGAGGTGGAATCTCTTGATGAAGAAGAGCATGAGCCTGGCCAAGATTCTTCAGAAAGTGAAAGTGATCCCGACCAAGGAAATTGTGAGAAAGATGAAGACCCTATTTGTAATTAATTAAATTAATTGCCCTATTTGAGGGCTGGACTCACGATCCAAGAGAGCAGTGAAACCGGTTGTTAGGTTGACATATGATGAGCCAGGAAACGGCCGAGATCAGCCAATTACCATTATACATAGAGGTGTTTGTAATTAAGATTGGAAAGGGTTAGAAAAATGTGGAAGGACACTCTGTACTGTCTGTTGTTGTTCTAAAAAGAAGTGTTAAAGGGTGAGTAAACTAGTGTATTTGAAGTTGGTAATAATCTGCTTTTACAGGTGTAATAAAATACCCAGCGAAACGCAAGAGTATAAAAAAAAAAAAAAAAATTCAAGTAATCACAAATGTGTTTAGAGCTAAGTAAAAGAACTCAGGGCCCCTCATACACCTAAAGGAGGGTAGACGGGCTACATTTTCTATCATGTTCA
The DNA here is from genome assembly GCF_033026475.1 of Channa argus. Classification (NCBI taxonomy): domain Eukaryota; kingdom Metazoa; phylum Chordata; class Actinopteri; order Anabantiformes; family Channidae; genus Channa; species Channa argus. The sequence continues at coordinate 24,192,034 of NC_090209.1, forward strand.
TTTGCAAATATAATTTTCTTGTGTCTTTGAAGATGTCTCATTTGAAGCCTTGACATGTATGGAGACACTGTGGTGTGGTTCAGTAGTTGACACTTCGATGGTGTCCTGGTGGTTGGTTGTCCGCTCAGTTCTGATGTGTTTTGATGGAGTCACCGGAGTGTGAAAGAAGCTCATTGTAAGTGCTTAATAAGAGTTGTTGTAGGCCACCTCCTCTGTTGAGAGGGTCATTCAAGTCTGACATAAGTCAATTCCTTGGCACCTCATTCGAAATAATGGCCGTCCCTCTCCGGAATGTGGACATGGGCTTTCAGATGCAGATAAGTCTTGTCCTGTGGAGCTGGCTTTTCTGTGTTGTGCCTTGTCTTTGTGAAGTGGTTGATTAGCTTCTCCAATGTTCAGATCTGTAAATTACTTAGTACATTGGACATAGACTGCATTGCTCTGCTTATTTCTGGGTGTTTTGTCCTTGAGGTGGACCAGCTTCTGGCTCAGCATGTTACTGGGTTTGAAACGTGCAGGGATGTGGTGTTTATTGAAGATTCACCTGATTTTTCAGATACTGCAGCAACTTATGGAATAATGATGTCGTTCTGTTTGTTGTCCTTGTTTTTCCTGTCTGTTGTGAGCTTGCTGCTACTGGATCTTTTTGTGGACGCGACAAAGGCCCAGTTTGAGTAGCTGGAGGTTTTCTGTGTAAGTTAATATTCAAAGAGGCCAGGCAATTCCCTGTTAGCTTAATGTTTTTCTCCATTGTATTAATGTGTTTTGTGACAGTTTCTACTTCTGTGTTTTCATTTTGACTCTGGAGTCGTTCACATGCCTGAATCAGTAGCTTGGTGTTCCTCAGTGACATTATAGTGCTGTATTTATTCACATTGCAAACACCCACAAAAACAAAACCAAACAAAAAACTATCTTAGGTCCCCAAAGTAGATAGGGCCAGCGGCCTCAGGAAGATCTGAGAGGACATGGGTTACTAAGAAGTGTAATGCACCACATCGGTGCACATTGATCTATGTATGTGAGACTGGAACTGATAACAAAGAACTATAAGTACATGTAAACTGGCCGTGATAGAGGCTTTAGTCAGTAAAGTACTTGCATCAGCCAAAAGAGAATAAAAACAACCTGTTACTCCAGGGTAAAATAGGGGAGGGAGGTGGGGGGAAAGAAGAGAGAAAAATCTGTGGGATAATAAAGAACTTTGCTCAGAAAGCTGCAAGTGTTCAGGAGCTTCAGCTCCTCGTCTTTCTCTCTGATAATGGAGACATTGGATGAAGCTGAACTCTGTTTCCCACAGCTCCTCAACACTTCCTGCAAGAAATGCACTCGTTCTCACTCTGAGTCGATGCTCATTTACATTCTGCTGTCCTTCATCTCTCTGCTCACTGTGGTTCTTAACCTGCTGGTCATCATTTCCATCTCCCACTTCAGGCACAGATACATGTTTTAGCTGTGATATAATGTTGTTGTAGTAGAAGTAATAGTAAGTGAATTCTGAGCATCACATCCTAGTGGTTTGGTAAGATGGTTACTTGTAAACAGTCTTTATAAACACTGTAATTTCTAATGTCATTGCTGTTCATAAAACAATTTATGTTAAAGATATTACTGACTGTAATATCACAGTAATAACATTCTCTCCCTCCAGGCAGCTCCACTCTCCCACTAACCTCCTCCTGCTCTCTCTGGCTGTCTCAGACTTCCTTGTGGGCTGCTTTGTGATGCCGTGTCAAATTCTCCTAGCAGAACCCTGCTGGTTCCTAGGTGACCTGGTTTGTGTTCTGTTTTATTAATTACTTGCTATCACTGTCTGTGCCTCAGTAGTAAACATGGTGCTGATATCAGTCGACCGTTATGTTGCTATCTGTGACCCTCTGCATTACTCCACTAAAGTCACTCTGAAGAGAGTTCAGATGTGTGTTCTGCTGTGTTGGATTTACTGTTTCCTTCAGCTTTCTGCTGTTATCTGATAACCTAAAACAACCAGGCAGGTATAACTCCTGCTATGGAGAATGTGTGATTAAGATAATGGGAGATGTAGACCTTGTGCTAGCCTTCGTCTTTCCCGTTTCCACCATCATCATTCTGTATGTGAGAGTGTTTGTGGTGGCTGTGTCTCAGGCTCGTGCCATGCGCTCCCACATTACAGCTGTCAAACTGCAGAGATCAGTGACTGTAACTGTGAAGAAATCAGAGCTGAAAGCAGCCAGGACTCTTGGAGTTGTTGTTGCTGTGTTTCTCATGTGTTACTGTCCTTATTATTGTGTGTGTCTCTCTGGCTATGGCATCATTTTGGGTTCCTCAAATAACCTCTTTATTGTTTTTCTTGTATTGTTTAACTCCAGTTTAAACCCTGTGATCTATGGTCTTTTCTACCCCTGGTTTAGAAAATCTGTAAAACTCATTGTTACGCTTGAGATACTGCGTCCCAGCTCCTATCAGGCCAACATACTTTAATGAAAATACCAGGATTGACTAAAATGAGACAGTAAGTGCTGACCAATAAAAAAAAAAAAATGCTATTATTTAACATGTTATTTGTAGTGATGTGGACTAATGGACCAAATCTGTTTTCTTTTTAACATCATTTTTATTGTAAGAATTTAAAATGTGGCAAAGGATCCACTGACCAGTCAGTTGGGCTGCATTCAGACAATTCTTTTTTAAACTATTCAATTAAAATATTTCTTCCACTTCCTGAAAAAAGAAACAGAAACATCAGTAAGTTCTCTTCATGTTACACTGTATATTATCTCTTATGATATGAAACAATAAAATACATAAACATATATATTAATTTATTATAGAGCATTAACGTAAGACTTAAGATTTAAATGTTAAAAGATTCATATAAATTAAATTGAAATGCCAAATGGCTTTACATCAAAACACTTATTAGAACCTTCTCATTTGTGAAGATCTCGTTATTTTATGGATTTAATTTATAAAATCCACAGCAGTCATCGTCAGATGTCCTTTAGAGAAGTTACCTTTGTTTGACATATTTATCTGAACATAGAGAGAATGATTCAACGTGTCTTTCTTTTTTTTCTTTTTTTTTTTTAAATTCTGGATTACTGTAGACTTGTAATTAAAAAAATGACATTATGACATAGAAAGAAGGGCGAAATAGCTTTATGAATTTCAGTCAAACTTTAGAAAAAGTGCATTTTGAAATGTAAATACAGTGCAGATCTACTGTCATCATAATATGCAAGATTGGATTTCAGCTGGTGACCTTTGTTCAATGTTGTCACCTCCTCTCTCTGCTTACTACATGCAGTGTTTACCTTCTAATAAAGCCTGATCATTCAAAGTTTTATATGTAAAAAGCAGGGTTTTAAATTCTATTCTAGATTTAATGGGAAGCCAATGGAGAGAAGCTAGTGAAGATGAAATATGATCTCTCTTGCTAATTCCAGTCAGCACTATTGCTGCAGCATTTTGGATTAATTGCAGGCTCTTTAGGGAGTTACTGGGGCATCCTGAAAGTAGGGAATTACAGTAGTCCAACCTAGAAGTAACAAATGCAACCAGTTTTTCCATTGTATCAACACTAGAAAGGCAGCACGTTTCCCACATGCTACATCATAAAGAGGAATGACAGAGAGAGAGAGAGACAGAAGATGAGGGGTGCATTTATTTACCTCGACAGAACAACTATGAATTTAAATACACTGAACAAAATGTAGATAAATGTAGAGAAAAGCATATGACAATTTAAATGTGAATCCCTTCTGACAAACTGATGGCACATCCAGTGATCACTTAAATCACAAGTACAAGCACAACACCAACCTGGGAACAGGTGAAAGTAAAGATACTTTGTGCCATATGCTGCCAGTATTTACTGATACTTTAATGCAGATTAATGTGTTTAATATGTGACGTAATTTCCTTGTTTTCATTAGCAAAAGAAAAAAGTGCTGCACTGTGAAATGTGCACAGCAACATGATGGCAACATGCAACACAACTTTACCTTGAACTGCAGAAGAGAAGAATGTCTAGATTGAAGAAAAAAAGTTGGTTTACTTACTGATAAAAGACAGTTAATTGGAACAAAGCCCAGGGACGACCAAGAGCCCACGTACACAGCTTAGCATAAGTGAAGATTCCTTTTCTCTAAACAGTTAGAGCCCAACTATATTGTAACATCCCAAAAAGCAGTGCTGCTTGTTACGTAGAATTTCCTAAATTGACCAGAAACTATGTCCACCAAGCACAGACAGTAGTTCTATCAATTTGTGTTGTGCCTGGCGGGTTTTGGCGTTTGCCACCTCTACCCCCCAAAACTTTTCCAATTATCTATGTTGCCCACATCATTTGCTGGACACCACCTAGACAGCCAGCGGTTGAATGACAACATGCGGGTGTACATGTCTGTCAAAAATGAACTAAACGAGGACTAAACCAAGATCCTGAAAAATAACACTGGAAAAACTAAACATTCATGAAATTCTCAACTAAACCTGACCACACTAGAAAACCAGTCATACCCTCACCTGACAGAACATACACACAGGGAATGACTGACAAAAGGTGAAAAAACCAAGTCAAACCTTGAACCAAAAACAGGTAACGGAGTCAACAAGAAACGGGGTGAAGAGTCCAACACTGTTTTGGCAAAGTTACACACCCATTCAACGTTCACTTCAGTGACTGTAATCAGTAGTGAGTTGCGTAATCACTCTTCATTAACTCCCGTGTCAATAATAATCTCACTGTATTTACGTTTATCTTTAGTCAGGAGTTTCAAATATGATTAACCGTCGCCCGCTCTGGCCCCAGGAAGACACTTGACTATGGCCGCTGGAGTCTCTAACTTCACGTTTCTCACTATAGAGCTGCCAATTACCAGAGTTGGTTTCTCAGTGGGTTTGTCGATTTGAAACGTGAACCGACTCGTGATGAACCTTGAACTTCTGTTTAGCATTAGATTTCTTATGAACCGTCACCCCTACTATACTAAACTATACTATACTATACTATACTATACTATACTATGCTATATTTTAAATTTATAAATTTAATTTAAAAATAAAGTTTTCCTTTGAACCATCAAGATTTCTACCTTGTTTTTTTCATTAACTCAATCAAACTGAGCAATAACTTTTAATGTTTTCATTTTCTAAGAATCTCACACTCCCAAAAGAAACCAAAAGTGAACTGTTGCATCATAAAAAAAGGGGGTTTCAGGGTGACAAAGTTGCAGGTGATGAGTATGATGCATAGCCTGAGGGAGGAGGAAGATCGGTGCAAGAGAGAGAATTAAAGACGAGAGAAAAGAGGCAGTGGGATAACAGGAGAGGTAACTCTCTCTTCTATGTGTTTGACACATACCTCACAAAGCAGCTGCTCACCTCCTCCTCTCTCCATAATGATAAGATCTTTGGATGAAGCTGAACTCTGTTTCCCACAGCTCCTCAACAAGTCTTGCAAAAAACGCATGCATCCTCAGTCTGGGTCAATGTTCATTTACATTCTGCTGTTGTTCGTCTCTCTGCTCACTGTGGTTCTTAACCTGCTGGTCATCATCTCCATCTCCCACTTCAGGCACAGATACATGTTTTGGGATTAATGTGTGGTTGTACTTAAATCCATTTGAATAACTGACCGTATATATATTACCTAACACTGTTATGGTTGCTATGAATAAGAAACTGTTGGTGATAATGTTGTTGGTGTTTGTAATATTCACAGTGATGATATTGTGTCATTGCAGGCAGCTCCACACTCCCACCAACCTCATCATCCTCTCTCTGGCTGTCTCAGACTTCCTTGTGGGCCTCTTTGTGATGCCGTTTCAGATCCTATTAACAGAGCCCTGCTGGTTCCTGGGTGAACTGGTTTGTGTTTTGTATTTTCTGTTACCCTTTATCACTGTCTCTGCCTCAGAGGTAAACATGGTGCTGATATCAGTCGACCGTTATGTTGCTATCTGTGACCCTCTGCATTATTCCAGCAGAATCACTCAGAGGAGGGTTCAGATCTGTGTTCTGCTGTGTTGGAATTACTCTGTTTTCTACAGCTTGATTTTTTTATATGACAATCTGAAACAACCAGGCAGGTATAACTCCTGCTATGGACAGTGTGTGATTAATATAAACACATCAGTTGACCTTGTATTTGACTTCATCATCCCCATTTCCACCATCATCATTCTGTATGTGAGAGTGTTTGTGGTGGCTGTGTCTCAGGCTCGTGCCATGCGCTCCCACATTACAGCTGTCAAACTGCAGAGATCAGTGACTGTAACTGTGAAGAAATCAGAGCTGAAAGCAGCCAGGACTCTTGGTGGTGTTGTTGCTGTGTTTATTATGTGCTATTGTCCACCATATTGTGTGTCTCTTTCTGGCTATGACATCATGATGAATTATTCAACCTACAGGTTCATTTTATTTCTGGTATTTTTTAACTCCTGTCTAAACCCTGTGATCTACGCCTTATTCTACCCCTGGTTTAGAAAATCTGTTAAACTTATTGTTACACTTAAAATACTGCATCCCAATTCTTGTGAGGCCATCCTATTGTAGAGAGCAACCATGTGCACATTAAGAAGAAACATAACCTTTTCTCTGAAGTGTCAGATTGCCAATAAGGAAATGTTATTGTTTAATTCTGTCAGTTTTGACTTTGTTCATGTAGTAATTAGGTGCAGGCTGTACACCGATTTGAGTTTGTAATTGGTGCAGAAGAGACTCACTCTTTCTGCAGTGAACATGTTGTTTTCATAAAGAGGTGTTCATCACATATATAATGAGCACTTGATATTCAGTTATTGCATATATTTTAATGCATTTTTTTTAGAATTTCAGTGGCAATGAAGTCAATAACAGTTGTTTTGCATCAGCGGGGTATAATCATTCACCTAGGCTAAATAATGACATGATCTATTTATTATGATGTATATACAGTGCATGCAGAAAATGAGACTTGCTGTAGTAACGCAGAGTAATATTCAGTAATGGAGTAATAAGTGAAAAGGACATACAGAAAAACTAGCATATTGCACCACATACACACCAGTTCATTCATTTCAATACACTAAGAATAATGGTAATATTTACATGGCACATTTCACGAAAACCATCACAACTGGCTGTACAACAGTCAGGAGTAAGAATACAAGAATAAGTAGATAATTGTTAAATAATATACTATAAAATAGAAGAACAAGCAAAAGGATAAGACCTAATGGAGGATGCTGTGTAAATATGTGCTACATATTGAGGATGTGCTACCCATTATTTATAGTGATTTGGTGGTTAGGGGTAGGGGCTTTGCACTGCAGTAGGAAATTCTGAAAGGGTAGGACCGATCATTATAAAACCAGCACATTGGAGTGCTGCTGAAGATCTGTGTGCCGCCACCAGAAAGGAGTTTGATAATAACACTGAAACAAAAAAACAATCAGTTAATTTAGATCAATATCCATGTTGAGATCAAAGCGGTCTAGGGGGGCTGAAGTCTATCCCAGCTGTCATAGGGCGAGCAGCAGGGTCCACTCTGGACAGGTCTCCTGTCTGTTTCAGGGCCAACATTCACATTCACACCTGTGGTTAAATTAGAGTCACTAGTTAACCTAACATGCATATCTCTGGGCTGTGGGAGGAAACCCATGCAAGCAAGGGGACAACATGTCACACTTCCTGAGTCTATAGTTATTAAGTGGACCCAGAGTAAGAGACGGGACCAAGCAATAGATGTGGTGAAAGGCAGTTTATTGAAAGCACAAATTGTGGACACCTGTCTGACATGATGTCACAGGGGTTGCCATGAAGGTAGAATACATGCTGGACAAGTAGATGAGTGGTTTCTGTGGTTGTGGGCAGTTTTGGTAGGGTGCTGAAGTGGGCTGCTTTGGAGAAATGGTCTACACTTACAATGGTCAACACTTCTTGTCACTGGAGGAGGTCTATGGAGCGGTCTGCCCGGGGTGACAGGGGAGTTTTGAGCAGTGGGCCCACTGGAGAACTTGGGATCAGACCAGAGATGGAATGAACAGGAGGCCAGGGGGTCAGGTACCGGGGTCTGGCTCCCGCTGCTGGGCTGTTCGCTGGATCGCCTACAAAAGGGGAGAGAACGGGCTCAGGGTCATGGGAAGAGCTTTCCAGGGTGTGGATGCAGGACAAAGCATCAGGATTGATGTTTCTTGACTTGGCTCAGTAGGTGAGGGAAAAATTGAAGCGATCGAAGAAGAGTGACCATCAGGCTTGGCGTGAGTTGAGGCGCTTAGCATTTCTTATGTGAGCGAGGTTCTTGTGATCAGTCCAGATGATAAATGGTTGTGGCGCCCCCTCCAACAAATGGCGCCACTCTTCTAGTGCCAGTTTCACAGCCAGAATCTCGCGATCACCCACTGGGTAGTTCCTCTCTGCAGATGAAGGCACAGGGCCACAGCGTCCGGTTGCGCCCATGCCAACCTCTGAGCCGTTTACCATTTGTCAGGCCGAAAGGCATAACCAGGTATTCGAACTGGCCGAGAGGGGTGGTTGAAGGCGGTCTTCCACTAATCTCCTTTTTGGATCCAAACCAGGTGGTAAGCATTTCTGAGATCTGATTTAGTAAAGATGGATTAAACTTGTAGACATTTAAACACCTAATTCAACAGAGGGAGAGTTTTTGTTTTTGATTGTGATATTATTTAGTACTCGATAATCATTGCGTGGGCGGAGGGTTTTGTCCTACTTGACAAAGAACCCAGCAGCGACTGGGCTAAAGGATGGAAGGATAAGGCCAGCCTGCATGGACTCCCGTATGGCTTCTTTCTCAGGGCCAGAGAGGTTGCTAAGCGGCTTGTGGGTAATGATGCTCCAGGCTGAAGATTTATGGCGCATTCATAGGGATGGTGGGGAGGGAGTGAACGTGCTCCCGATTTATTGAAGGCTGGTGCGAGGTTGTGAGAGGCTGGGGGAATGAGAGACAAATCAGGTGTGGGCGGATTGTTGGTGGTGGTGGGTGATGACCAGGAAACGGGACTGAGAGTAGACAGCAATAATAACACGACATTCCACAGCCAATGATTTTGAAGGATCAGTTTATGTGAGGATTATGTTTCTTTAACCAGGAATAACCAAGGACTATGGAGTTTTGGGGAGAGGACATTATGAAAAAGGATACATTTTCTTGATGATTAGTAGACACTAACAGGAGCAGAGGGGCTGTCTTGTTGGTGATCTCAGTGACCAATAATCCACCTTATGTTCTGTCTCTTGATGTCCAGCCTAGAGGAATAAAAGGGAAGGAGAACTGTTTAGCTAGAGAGGTGTCAAGTAAACTATGCTCTGCACCAGAATCAATTAGGGCCTGCAGGGGAAGAGAAACTGATGGATTTAAAGGAGTGGTGGAGACTAGCAGTCGGGTCTGGGGATTGGTGGGGAGTGTTGCTCCGCTCATCAGTACCTCCAAGCCTACTGACGAGCTCCCCTTTTGCTGCTATGGGCAATGAGCAATGAAGTGTCCGACCAAGCCACAGTAAAAGCATTTATCGCTCAGTGGGGGACAGGCGTGTGTGGGCCAACTCCATTGGCTCCGCTGGTGGTTTAGGAGGCAGCAGAGAACTAGATCCAGGCAAGGAAAGGGGCAATGGGCTGAGGGGAATCTCGCAGGTCTTGGAAGGCGGGTGCTGGTCTCAGGCCCTTTCTCTCTCCGCCTCTCGCGGTTGTGGATGTCTAGTTTAATGAACTCGTCCAGGGAATTGGGTGGATCCCTGCATGCAAGCTTGTCCCTCACATGATGATTCAGACCTTGACAAAAAAGTTTGCAGGGCAGCGTTGTCTCTGTGGGCCTGGTCCCAAGCGAGCACTTGAAATTCCACTGAGAAGTTCAAAACCTCAGGTCATCAGCATGTGTCAGCCTCCTACGTCCAGTAACCTTAACTCTCCTGTTAATCACCTCCCCCTGACCCCTCTTCTTCTCTCTCTCCTGGTTCAAAAGATTCTCTATCAGCTTCTGCGACCTGTCCCTTATTAAATAGCCTGTTAGCCCGTTTCAGACTCTGATCCTGTTCCTTTCACTGGGCCGGCCGACGCCTGTCCTGGTCCTGACCGTGCTCCGGCACCTGCCTCTGGGTTGGTCGACGCCCCGCCTGTCCCCGACTCTGATCCTACTTCGGTTTCTGCTCCCGAAAGCGTCAACGCCACCTCTGGTTCTGACTGATCCTTTTTCCGGGCCTGCTGACGCTTCGCCGGGTCCTGTGCCTGCCCCTGCCTTCGGGTCGGCCACCATCTATTCTGCTTTAATGTATCATGATTATGTCATACACTTATAAGCATCAAAGTGAGCCTTCCTGTTTTTGTATACAGAATGGGTCAATGACCAAGTCAAATGTTTACTCTTGAAGAGGGCACTCAGTGTGACAAATCCACATAGAATTATTATGCAACTTTGCAGTTTCTCTTGACCATTTTAGGTTTTTTCAACTCATTGCTTCATCCATTTATCCATTATCTGTAACCATTTATCCTGTTCAGAGTCACAGGGGGCTGGAGTCTAACCCAGCTCATAGGGCGAGAGGTGGGGTCCACCTTGGACAAGTCTTCAGTCTATCTCATCTTAGCTGTGAGGGCACACAATGGTGTTATCTGATGGGCTTTGTTAGATACAAATCTTCCTTACTGTAATTGTATAACTGAACGTAAAACGTAACAAATACAAACTGGATTAAATAATAATCTTGGATATGCTGTTTTGTTTTTTGTTTTTTACTTTTTACATTATCTTTGAAACAAGGCCATGACTAATGATGCAATAACAGGAGTCCTTGTATCAGCCAAAGCAAATCAAGAGCAACCTGTTACTCCAGAGAGAAGTGGTGGTGGTGATGATGATGATGAAGAGGCCTACAGCATGTGGGAGAAAGAAGATCAGTGTCCAAGGGAGAAACTGAAACACGGGAAGGGATGTAGGAGAGAACATGTGGAGAGATATATATATATATCAGCTGTATGAAACAGAGCTTTGCTCACAAAGCTGCGAGTGAGCAGCTTCTTCTCTTCTCTCCCTGATGATGGAGACACTGGATGAAGCTGAACTCTGTTTCCCACAGCTCCTCAACACTTCCTGCAAGAAACACACTCGTCCTCACTCTGAGTCGATGCTCATTTACATTGTGCTGTTCTTTATCTCTCTGCTCACTGTGGTTCTTAACCTGCTGGTCATCATCTCCATCTCCCACTTCAGGCACAGATACATTTGATTTGATTTGAAGTTTTGTTTGTAAGCATTGCATACAACCACCACATTTTCTGTGTATGATGTTCAGATTCTACTGTGAGACACTGTAGAACAAACTGTCTTTACAAAATATTTTCTCGTGGTAAAAATGAGGCAAATGTAGTTGGTTAGATTTAGCTGTTATTACTGCTCTAAAACAACAATAGCTTCTTCTGGTGATAATGTTGTTGCTGTTTTTAATCTTCACAGTGATCATATTGTCTCATTGCAGGCAGCTCCACTCTCCCACCAACGTCATCATCCTCTCTCTGGCTGTCTCAGACTTCCTTGTGGGCCTCATTGTGATGCCGTTTCAAATCCTCTTAACAGAACCCTGCTGGCTGGTTGGTGACCTGGTTTGTGTCCTTCAGTATTTTATAGCCTTTATTATTGTCTATGCCTCAGTAGTAAACATGGTGCTGATATCAGTCGACCGTTATGTTGCTATCTGTGACCCTCTGCATTATTCCACCAGAATCACTCATAAGAGAGTTCAGATCTGTGTTCTGCTGTGTTGGAATTATGCTGTTTTCTACAGTTTTCTTGCCTTATTTAATAACCTGATAGAACCAGGCAGGTATAACTCCTGCTATGGAGAATGTGTGATTAACATACTGGGAGATGTTGACATTGTGTTATGCTTTATATTTCCCATTTCCACCATCATCATTCTGTATGTGAGAGTGTTTGTGGTGGCTGTGTCTCAGGCTCGTGCCATGCGCTCCCACATTACAGCTGTCAAACTGCAGAGATCAGTGACTGTAACTGTGAAGAAATCAGAGCTAAAAGCAGCCAGGACTCTTGGAGTTGTTGTTGCTGTGTTTCTCATATGTATCTGTCCATATTATTGCGTCTCACTCTCTGGCAATAGCATCATGATGGGTTCTTCAATAAATGCTGTCATTGTTTTTCTGGTATATATTAACTCCTGTCTAAACCCTGTTATCTATGCATTTTTTTATCCCTGGTTTAGAAAATCTGTCAAAGTCATTGTTACACTTGAAATACTTCAGCCTTGCTCCAATGAGAGAAATGTACTGTAGAGAGAAACTGTTGAGTAACTAAAAAAAGAAACTTTCAAATATGTTAAAATTTATTATTACACTCTTTTGCTGCGTTAGTGACTGAGGAGGATTCTACATCTGTAAACGTGTTTATAAAGAAAAGTTCATCTTATCTACAGTTTATTAATGTTGTGCATATTCACTGGTATTTTACAAACAGCTTTTCAGTTTCTGTCTGCCACAGATAATTTATGACTGTACGATGATCAATATATGGTTTTCTCTTCATCAGCCGTTAAAGGCAGTACAGTGAAAGACAACTTGATAAATCAACATACCGATTATAAAATGTCCTGTGTCCTAAAAATTCTGTTCCTATGCAACTTAACTACAAACTACAGAGACGAAGTCATGAACAAGACCTTAGTGTATCGAGACCGAGACAATCTCTAGAGAAAGACCCCGAGACCAGAGCAATCAAATCAATTTATTTTATACACCGATCAGGCATAACATTATGACCACCCGGACAATTTCATGCCATGATTTCTTCTTTTTATAATTATGTAGGTTATAATTTCTCTGTTTTTAAGTTGAAAAGATTAATTTAGTATAACCTACTTATTTAGTCGTCTCTGTTTGGTTAATAAATGCATCACTGCAAAACTACACAGCCTGCTAATTCTAACCTTCCGATTGACTGTGATGGATATTTATTGTACATAGAATTTGAATACGCAGTTTAATTTACTGTAGTTTAAATACTATAAAAGCTAAAACTGTGTTATGTAACCAGTGGTACATTTGTGCTGGACAAAATACTAGAAAAAAAACAATCTGCACTGCAGTTCAACAGCAGCACAAAAAACTGAATCAACTGAATCAACTCCTCTGAGTCTGAACAAAAACTGAGCATTATCAACTTCATGAAGGAAGATTTACTGCAGAACTGTGGGGTTAGATGGAGTTTGAGTCAAATAAACTCACAACTAAGTGAGAATTTCTTCATACATATCTACAACAGCAAAGTCCACAGATGGACTCAATGTCTCCTTAATCAAATGGAAACTAGGTGAATTTAAGAAGAATGAGCGTGAAATCAGCCTCTATCCCTGATCTCTGTTCTCCTGTTTGCTGCTGATGGGGACTCACAGCTCATAGCTGGTTTGGGACCGTGGCTGTCTCAGTGTCCACCAGAACCTGTGACACATTTGGTTGTACACTTTTGGATCGTTTAGCGAGTGTTTTCATCGTTTCCTCTTATAGGTCGTTAATTTGCAGAGCATTTTTATGCCGGTACCCGAGTTTTTTTATTGTGTCAGATCTCAAATCTTTGTGTTCCAGGTGCAAATTGTGCTGAAATGTTCATTTCAAGCCGTGGCCACTTGGCCTAGTTTCTGACTGCTTCCTTTCCAAGTATCCCTGTGACGCAGACCTCTTTACCGAGCAGTAAGAGTGAAGGGGTGTAGAGGTGACGGGCAATTATTTCCACTCTGAAATAAGTGAAGGAGGCTAGTTGACTTTTTACATCAAATCACAATAAATACTGAGGCAGTTCATAATGTTATGCCTGATTGGTGTATATCAACACTAGAAAGGCAGCACGTTTCCCACATGCTAGATCCTAAAGAGGAATGACGGAGAGAGAGAGAGACAGAAGATGAGGGGTGCATTTATTTACCCCAACAGAACAACTATGAATTTAAATACACTGAACAAAATGCAGATAAATGTAGAGAAAAGCATCTGACAATTTAAATGTGAATCCCTTCTGACAAACTGATGCCATATCCAGTGATCACTTAAATCACAAGTACAAGCACAACACCAACCTGGGAACAGGTGAAAGTAAAGATACTTTGTGCCATATGCTGCCAGTATTTACTGATACTTTAATGCAGATGAATGTGTTTATTATGTGACATCATTTCCTTGTTTTCATTGGCAAAAGATAAAAGTTCTGTACTGTGAAATGTGCACAGCAAAATGATGGCAACATGCAACACAACTTTACCGTGAACTGCAGAAGGGAAGAATGTCTAGATTGAAGAAAAAAGTTGGTTTACTTACTGATAAAAGACAGTTAATTGGAAAAAAGCCCAGGGACGACCAAGAGCCCACGTACAAAGCTTAGCATAAGTGAAGATTCCTTTTCTCTAAACAGTTAGAGCCCAACTATATTGTAACATCCCAAAAAGCAGTGCTGCTTGTTACGTAGAATTTCCTAAATTGACCAGAAACTATGTCCACCAAGCACAGACAGTAGTTCTATCAATTTGTGTTGTGCCTGGCGGGTTTTGGCGTTTGCCACCTCTACCCCCCAAAACTTTTCCAATTATCTATGTTGCCCACATCATTTGCTGGACACCACCTAGACAGCCAGCGGTTGAATGACAACATGCGGGTGTACATGTCTGTCAAAAATGAACTAAACGAGGACTAAACCAAGATCCTGAAAAATAACACTGGAAAAACTAAACATTCATGAAATTCTCAACTAAACCTGACCACACTAGAAAACCAGTCATACCCTCACCTGACAGAACATACACACAGGGAATGACTGACAAAAGGTGAAAAAACCAAGTCAAACCTTGAACCAAAAACAGGTAACGGAGTCAACAAGAAACGGGGTGAAGAGTCCAACACTGTTTTGGCAAAGTTACACACCCATTCAACGTTCACTTCAGTGACTGTAATCAGTAGTGAGTTGCGTAATCACTCTTCATTAACTCCCGTGTCAATAATAATCTCACTGTATTTACGTTTATCTTTAGTCAGGAGTTTCAAATATGATTAACCGTCGCCCGCTCTGGCCCCAGGAAGACACTTGACTATGGCCGCTGGAGTCTCTAACTTCACGTTTCTCACTATAGAGCTGCCAATTACCAGAGTTGGTTTCTCAGTGGGTTTGTCGATTTGAAACGTGAACCGACTCGTGATGAACCTTGAACTTCTGTTTAGCATTAGATTTCTTATGAACCGTCACCCCTACTATACTAAACTATACTATACTATACTATACTATATTTTAAATTTATAAATTTAATTTAAAAATAAAGTTTTCCTTTGAACCATCAAGATTTCTACCTTGTTTTTTTCATTAACTCAATCAAACTGAGCAATAACTTTTAATGTTTTCATTTTCTAAGAATCTCACACTCCCAAAAGAAACCAAAAGTGAACTGTTGCATCATAAAAAAAGGGGGTTTCAGGGTGACAAAGTTGCAGGTGATGAGTATGATGCATAGCCTGAGGGAGGAGGAAGATCGGTGCAAGAGAGAGAATTAAAGACGAGAGAAAAGAGGCAGTGGGATAACAGGAGAGGTAACTCTCTCTTCTATGTGTTTGACACATACCTCACAAAGCAGCTGCTCACCTCCTCCTCTCTCCATAATGATAAGATCTTTGGATGAAGCTGAACTCTGTTTCCCACAGCTCCTCAACAAGTCTTGCAAAAAACGCATGCATCCTCAGTCTGGGTCAATGTTCATTTACATTCTGCTGTTGTTCGTCTCTCTGCTCACTGTGGTTCTTAACCTGCTGGTCATCATCTCCATCTCCCACTTCAGGCACAGATACATGTTTTGGGATTAATGTGTGGTTGTACTTAAATCCATTTGAATAACTGACCGTATATATATTACCTAACACTGTTATGGTTGCTATGAATAAGAAACTGTTGGTGATAATGTTGTTGGTGTTTGTAATATTCACAGTGATGATATTGTGTCATTGCAGGCAGCTCCACACTCCCACCAACCTCATCATCCTCTCTCTGGCTGTCTCAGACTTCCTTGTGGGCCTCTTTGTGATGCCGTTTCAGATCCTATTAACAGAGCCCTGCTGGTTCCTGGGTGAACTGGTTTGTGTTTTGTATTTTCTGTTACCCTTTATCACTGTCTCTGCCTCAGAGGTAAACATGGTGCTGATATCAGTCGACCGTTATGTTGCTATCTGTGACCCTCTGCATTATTCCAGCAGAATCACTCAGAGGAGGGTTCAGATCTGTGTTCTGCTGTGTTGGAATTACTCTGTTTTCTACAGCTTGATTTTTTTATATGACAATCTGAAACAACCAGGCAGGTATAACTCCTGCTATGGACAGTGTGTGATTAATATAAACACATCAGTTGACCTTGTATTTGCCTTCATCCTCCCCATTTCCACCATCATCATTCTGTATGTGAGAGTGTTTGTGGTGGCTGTGTCTCAGGCTCGTGCCATGCGCTCCCACATTACAGCTGTCAAACTGCAGAGATCAGTGACTGTAACTGTGAAGAAATCAGAGCTGAAAGCAGCCAGGACTCTTGGTGGTGTTGTTGCTGTGTTTATTATGTGCTATTGTCCACCATATTGTGTGTCTCTTTCTGGCTACGACATCATGATGAATTATTCAACCTACAGGTTCATTTTATTTCTGGTATTTTTTAACTCCTGTCTAAACCCTGTGATCTACGCCTTATTCTACCCCTGGTTTAGAAAATCTGTTAAACTTATTGTTACACTTAAAATTCTGCATCCCAATTCTTGTGAGGCCATCCTATTGTAGAGGGCAACCATGTGCACATTAAGAAGAAACATAACCTTTTCTCTGAAGTGTCAGATTGCCAATAAGGAAATGTTATTGTTTAATTCTGTCAGTTTTAACTTTGTTCATGTAGTAATTAGGTGCAGGCTGTACACCGATTCGAGTTTGTAATTGGTGCAGAAGAGACTCACTCTTTCTGCAGTAAACATGTTGTTTTCATAAAGAGGAGACCTGATGTTCAGTTATTGCACATATTTTAATGCATTTTTTAGAATTTCAGTGGCAATAAAGTCAATAACAGTTGTTTTGCATCAGCGGGGTATAATCATTTACCTAGGCTAAATATTCACATGATCTATTTATTATGATGTATATACAGTGCCTGCAGAAAATGAGACTTTTCAGTAATGGAGTAATAAGTGAAAATGACATACAGAAAAACTAGTATATTGCACCACATACACACCAGTTTATTTGATTCAATACACTAAGAATAATGTTATTATTTACATGGCACTTTTCACGGAAACCATCACAACTGGCTGTACAACAGTCAGGAGTAAGAATACAAGAATAAGTACATAATTGTTAAATAATATACTATAAAATAGAAGAACAAGCAAAAAGATAAGACCTAATGGAGGATGCTGTGTAAATATGTGCTACATATTGAGGATGTGCTACCCATTATTTATAGTGATTTGGTGGTTAGGGGTAGGGGTTTGCACTGCAGTTGGAAATTCTGAAAGAGTAGGACCGATCATTATAAAACCAGCACATTGGAGTGCGGCTGAAGATCTGTGTGCCGCCACCAGAAAGGAGTTTGATAACACTGAAACAAAAAAACAATCAGTTAATTTAGATCAATATCCATGTTGATATCAAAGCGGTCTAGGGGGGTTGAAGTCTATCCCAGCTGTCATAGGGCGAGCGGCAGGGTCCACTCTGGACAGGTCTCCTGTCTGTTTATGGGGCAACATTCACATTCACACCTGCGGTTAAATTAGAGTCACTAGTTAACCTAACATGCATTTCTCTGGGCTGTGGGAGGAAACCCATGCAAGCAAGGGGACAACATGTCACACTTCCTGAGTTATTAAGTGGACCCAGAGTAAGAGACGGGACCAAGCAATAGATGTGGTGAAGGGCAGTTTTGGTAGGGTGCTGAAGTGGGCTGCTTTGGAGAAATGGTCTACACTTACAATGGTCAACACTTCTTGTCACTGGAGGAGGTCTATGGAGCGGTCTGCCCCGGGGTGACAGGGGAGTTTAGAGGAGTGGGCCCACTGGAGAACTTGGGATCAGACCAGAGATGGAATGAACAGGAGGCCAGGGGGTCAGGTACCGGGGTCTGGCTCCCGCTGCTGGCCTGTTCGCTCGATCTCCTACAAAAGGGGAGAGAACGGGCTCAGGGTCATGGGAAGAGCTTTCCAAGGTGTGGATGCAGGACAAAGCATCAGGATTGATGTTTCTTGACTCGGCTCAGTAGGTGAGGGAAAAATTGAAGCGGTCAAAGAAGAGTGACCATCAGGCTTGGCGTGAGTTGAGGCGCTTAGCATTTCTTATGTGAGCGAGGTTCTTGTGATCAGTCCAGATTATAAATGGTTGTGGCGCCCCCTCTAACAAATGGCGCCACTCTTCTAGTGCCAGTTTCACAGCCAGAATCTCGCGATCACCCACTGGGTAGTTTCTCCCTGCAGAAGGCACAGGGCCACAGCGTCCGGTTGCGCCCATGCCAACCTCTGAGGCGTTCACAATTTGTCAGGCCGAAAGGCATAACCAGGTATTCGAACTGGCCGAGAGGGGTGGTTGAAGGCGGTCTTCCACTAATCTCCCTCGTGGATCCAAACCAGGTGGTAAGCATTTCTGAGATCTGATTTAGTGAAGATGGATTAAACTTGTACACATTTAAACACTCCTCGGTAATCAATGCGTGGGCGGAGGGTTTTGTCCTACTTGACAAAGAACCCAGCAGCGACTGGGGAAAAGGATGGAAGGATAAGGCCAGCCTGCATGGACTCCCGTATGGCTTCTTTCTCAGGGCCAGAGAGGTTGCTAAGCGGCTTGTGGGTAATGATGCTCCAGGCTGAAGATTTATGGCGCATTCATAGGGATGGTGGGGAGGAAGTGAACGTGCTCACGATTTATTGAAGGCTGGTGCGAGGTTGTGAGAGGCTGGGGGAACGAGCGATAAATCGGGTGTGGGCGGATTGTTGGTGGTGTTGGGTGATGACCAGGAAACGGGACTGAGAGTAGACAGCAATGATAACACGAATTTCCACAGCCAGTTATTTTGAAGTACCAGTTTATGTGAGGATTATGTTTCTTTAACCAGGAATAACCAAGGACTATGGAGTTTTGGGGAGAGGACATTATGAAAAAGGATACATTTTCTTGATGGTTAGTAGACACTAACAGGAACAGAGGGGCTGTCTTGTTGGTGATCTCAGTGACCAATAATCCATCTAATGTTCTGTCTCTTAATGTCCAGCCTAGAGGAATAAAAGGGAAAGAGAACTGTTTAGCTAGAGAGGTGTCAAGTAAACTGTGCTCTCCACAAGAATCAATTAGGGCCTGCAGGGGAAGAGAAACTGATGAATTTAAAGGAGTGGTGGAAACTAGCAGTCGGGTCTGGGGGTTGGTGGAGAGTGTTGCTCCGCTCATCAGTACCTCCAAGCCTACTGACGAGCTCCCCCTTTTGCCGCCATGGGCAATGAGCAATGAAGTGTCCGACCAAGCCACAGTAAAAGCATTTATCGCTCAGTGGGGGACAGGTGTGTGTGGGCCAACTCCATTGGCTCCGCTGGTGGTTTAGGAGGCAGCAGAGAACTGGATCCAGGCAAGAAAGGGGCAATGGGCTGAGGGGAATCTCGCAGGTCTTGGAAGGCGGGTGCTGTTATCAGGCCTATCTCTGTCCGCCACTCGCAGATGTGGATGTCTAGATTAATGAACTCGTCCAGGGAATTAGGTGGATCCCTGCATGCAAGCTTGTCCCTCACATGATGATTCAGACCGTGACAAAAAAAGCTTGCAGGGCAGCGTTGTCTCTGTGGGTCTGGAACCGCTGTCAAAAGCAGCATGGCACTAGCTCCCCTGGACTTCAATCCTGCAAGAATCCTAACAACCTTCCCAGTGTCACTGCAGGAACTCATTACTATTCACCATCACCAACTGAATCTGCTTTGGATCAAACATAACAACAATAATGGTCAGTAATCAATCAGTTATTGCTAAGTGTCCTCAACAACGTGGAGACCTCCAAGGACCCTAATGCTCGTTGAGCCATGGCCCTCTAGATGGAAGGAATCATCACCTCCAAACCCTGGTTTTTAAATCTGCCTGGGGTGGCCAAGGAGCTGAGGGATTTGAACACCTTTAGGAAGGTGCTTGAACAGGCTCAACCCATTCCTGTCCAGGACTCCTCACCTGCGGGCTACAAAGCTGTTTGCGAGATGGGCAACAGTTCGCCCGTTTCAGGCTCTGATCCTGTTCCTGTCTCCGGGCCGGCCGACGCCTGTCCTGACCCTGCTCCAGCACCTGCCTCTGGGTTGGTCGACGCCCCGCCTGGCCCTGACTCCGATCCTACTCCGGATCCTGCTCCCGGAAGCGTCAACGCCACCTCTGGTTCTGACTCTGATCCTTTTTCCAGGCTTTTTCCTTGTGCCTGCCCCTGCCTTCGGGTCGGCCACCGTCTATTCTGCTTTAATGTATCATGATTATTTCATACACTTATAAGCATCAAAGTGAACCTTCCTGTTTTTGTATACAGAATGGGTCAATGACCAAGTCAAATGTTTACTCTTGAAGAGGGCACTCAGTGTGACAAATCCACATAGAATTATTATGCAACTCTGCAGTTTCTCTTGACCATTTTAGCTTTTTTTAGCTCATTGCTTCATCCATTTATCCATTATCTGTAACCATTTATCCTGTTCAGAGTCACGGGGCTGGAGTCTAACCCAGCTTATAGGGTGAGAGGTGGGGTCCACCTTGGACAAGTCTTCAGTCTTTTTACATTATCTTTGAAACAAGGCCATGACTAATGATGCAATAACAGGAGTCCTTGTATCAGCCAAAGCAAATCAAGAGCAACCTGTTACTCCAGAGAGAATTTCAGAGTGGTGGTGTGATGATGATGATGAAGAAAACTACAGCATGTGGGAGAAAGAAGGTCAGTGTCCAAGGGAAACACTGAAACACGGGAAGGGATGTAGGAGAGAACATGTGGGGAGATATATATATCAGCTGTATGAAACAGAGCTTTGCTCACAAAGCTGCGAGTGAGCAGCTTCTTCTCTTCTCTCCCTGATGATGGAGACACTGGATGAAGCTGAACTCTGTTTCCCACAGCTCCTCAACACTTCCTGCAAGAAACACACTCGTCCTCACTCTGAGTCGATGCTCATTTACATTGTGCTGTTCTTTATCTCTCTGCTCACTGTGGTTCTTAACCTGCTGGTCATCATCTCCATCTCCCACTTCAGGCACAGATACATTTGATTTGATTTGAAGTTTTGTTTGTAAGCATTGCATACAACCACCACATTTTCTGTGTATGATGTTCAGATTCTACTGTGAGACACTGTAGATCAAACTGTCTTTACAAAATATTTTCTCGTGGTAAAAATGAGGCAAATGTAGTTGGTTAGATTTAGCTGTTATTACTGCTCTAAAACAACAATAGCTTCTTCTGGTGATAATGTTGTTGCTGTTTTTAATCTTCACAGTGATCATATTGTCTCATTGCAGGCAGCTCCACTCTCCCACCAACGTCATCATCCTCTCTCTGGCTGTCTCAGACTTCCTTGTGGGCCTCATTGTGATGCCGTTTCAAATCCTCTTAACAGAACCCTGCTGGCTGGTTGGTGACCTGGTTTGTGTCCTTCAGTATTTTATAGCCTTTATCATTGTCTGTGCATCAGAAGTAAACATGGTGCTGATATCAGTCGACCGTTATGTTGCTATCTGTGACCCTCTGCATTATTCCACCGGAATCACTTAGAGGAGAGTTCAGATCTGTGTTCTGCTGTGTTGGATTTACTCTGTTTTCTACAGTTTCTCACTTTATTTAATAACCTGATAGAACCAGGCAGGTATAACTCCTGCTATGGAGAATGTGTGATTAACATACTGGGAGATGTTGACATTGTGATAAGTTTTATTATCCCCATTTCCACCATCATCATTCTGTATGTGAGAGTGTTTGTGGTGGCTGTGTCTCAGGCTCGTGCCATGCGCTCCCACATTACAGCTGTCAAACTGCAGAGATCAGTGACTGTAACTGTGAAGAAATCAGAGCTAAAAGCAGCCAGGACTCTTGGAGTTGTTGTTGCTGTGTTTCTTATGTGTTACTGTCCTTATTATTGCGTCTCACTCTCTGGCAATAGCATCATGATGGGTTCTTCAATAAATGCTGTCATTGTTTTTCTGGTATATATTAACTCCTGTCTAAACCCTGTTATCTATGCATTTTTTTATCCTTGGTTTAGAAAATCTGTCAAAGTCATTGTTACACTTGAGATACTTCAGCCTTGCTCCAATGAGAGAAATGTACTGTAGAGAGAAACTGTTGAGTAACTAAAAAAAGAAACTTTCAAATATGTTAAAATGCATTATTACACTCTTTTGCTGCGTTAGTGACTGAGGAGGATTCTACATCTCTAAACATGTTTATAAAGAAACGTAAATCTTATCTACAGTTTATTAATGTTGTGCATATTCACTGGTATTTTACAAACAGCTTTTCAGTTTCTGTCTGCCACAGATAATTTATGACTGTACGATGATCAATATATGGTTTTCTCTTCATCAGCCGTTAAAGGCAGTACAGTGAAAGACAACTTGATAAATCAACATACCGATTATAAAATGTCCTGTGTCCTAAAAATTCTGTTCCTATGCAACTTAACTACAAACTACAGAGACGAAGTCATGAACAAGACCTTAGTGTATCGAGACCGAGACAATCTCTAGAGAAAGACCCCGAGACCAGAGCAATCAAATCAATTTATTTTATACACCGATCAGGCATAACATTATGACCACCCGGGCAATTTCATGCCATGATTTCTTCTTTTTATAATTATGTAGGTTATAATTTCTCTGTTTTTAAGTTGAGAAGATTAATTTAGTATAACCTACTTATTTAGTCGTCTCTGTTTGGTTAATAAATGCATCACTGCAAAACTACACAGCCTGCTAATTCTAACCTTCCGATTGACTGCGATGGATATTTATTGTACATAGAATTTGAATACGCAGTTTAATTTACTGTAGTTTAAATACTATAAAAGCTAAAACTGTGTTATGTAACCAGTGGTACATTTGTGCTGGACAAAATACTAGAAAAAAAAAAACAATCTCCTGTCTGCACTGCAGTTCAACAGCAGCACAAAAAACTGAATCAACTGAATCAACTCCTCTGAGTCTGAACAAAAACTGAGCATTATCAACTTCATGAAGGAAGATTTACTGCAGAACTGTGGGGTTAGATGGAGTTTGAGTCAAATAAACTCGCAACTAAGTGAGAATTTTTCTTGATACATATCTACAACAGCAAAGTCCACAGATGGACTCAATGTCTCCTTAATCAAGTGGAAACTAGGTGAATTTAAGAAGAATGAGCGTGAAATCAGCCTCTATCCCTGATCTCTGTTCTCCTGCTTGCTGCTGATGGGGACTCACAGCTCATAGCTGGTTTGGGACCGTGGCTGTCTCAGTGTCCACCAGAACCTGTGACACATTTGGTTGAACACTTTTTGATCGTTTAGCGAGTGTTTTCATTGTTTCCTCTTATAGGTCGTTAATTTGCAGAGCATTTTTTACATCGGTACCCGAGTTTTTTTATTGTGTCAGATCTCGAATCTTTGTGTTCCAGGTGCAAATTGGGCTGAACTGTTCATTTCAAGCCGTGGCCACTTGGCCTAGTTTCTGTCTGCTTCCTTTCCAAGTATCCCTGTGACGCAGACCTTTTTACCGAGCAGTAAGAGTGAAGGGGGGTTTAGAGGTGACGGCCAATAATTTCCACTCTGAAATAAGTGAAGTAGGCTAATTGACTTTTTACATCAAATCAAAGTAAATACTGAGGCAATTTAGGGATTTTGCCACAGTTGTGGTCTTGAAAAAAATCTGTCTGAGACCAAGTGAAAATGCGGCCCAGACCTTAAAAAAGTTTTTTTGAGACCAAGACCAATCTCAATATCCCAATCGCAATACGTTTGTTATGTAGAGCTCTAAGGAGGTGGTTTGAGAGAGTAGGGGTTGTACCAAGTGCTGGACTGTCATCCTGGAGACTGCGGTTTTCATCCAAATTGCTTTAAACCCTTCCCCTTTATTAGATCACTTCTTTATTCACTTCACTCTCTTTAGACTTTCCAATACTCCCATACTACTTCTTACTTTCAGCTGCAAACTCCAGTTTCTCAGTGTTGGGCAGTTTTCTTCTATTGTGTCTCCAGCCTAACCGTGACCACATGTCTTCTCCTCCACAGACAACCATTGACACCTTCTGCACTACACATCCAAACCTGTCTGGGTAGTCTCTGCTGCCTCTTTTCCAAGGCCTACCTGCCCTTTATCTCCTAATCCCTGCCTCACTTATCTGATTTGTGAACAAAACACAAGGTCATAGCTGCTGAGAGAAAGTCCCACAAGTCCAAGTCTCCATTTTCTTATGGATGAATATATATTTTTCTCAAGCTATATAGCAATATGAAGCGTTCACACAGTGAACCCCCAGATCCTGCTGTCTGCACTCTCTGACTTGGACTTGGGCATCTGTGGTAGAGCTCTGGCCTGGCTCAGGTATTCTAACTCTCACTGCATCTCCACCAGTGTGCCGCATGGCTTAGTTCTTGGCTTCTCTTATTTTCTTTATCTATACCATATCCATTAATTCTATAATCTGCTTACAAACCTTTTCCTATCACTGCAGTGCTGATGATAAACAGTTCTTCTTGTCATTTTCAACAGATGACTCCTTGGTCATTGTGCATTTCTGCCTGCTTGTCTTACATCACTGCTTGGATGAGAGAGACATCCTCAACTCAATCTGTCCAAGACAGAGGTCACTCTCCCAAGCAGGGCTTTCAATACACTGCATTAGGATCAACTTAGGTTCTTCATTGATTGTCCCCACAAAGTCTGCCAGAAAACTGGTTGTCATTGTTGCCGCCCATGGAGCTTTTCTCATCACATCTGTCAGGGATGTAAATTTGCGACGCACGTAAGAAGACGGCAATAGGAGTTTCAAAGTAAAAGGGCATTTATTATAAGGAATTGGGGGAATGAACACAACTAAAAATCAGTCCACAAGGATGACAAGCTCCTTACAGACAAGATAAATGAATGATAAAGTAACTAGACAAAATAAATCCAAAAAGAAACTTAAATACACGAAAGGGGAGAACAAATTAGATGGTGACTGTGCCAGGGGAGCAGGGAAATAGACTATATACTTAAATTATCATATTTACCAAAATTAGCAACTAAACGGAGTGCACACATTTAACAGACTGGATACAGAGAACTAAACGTAGTACATCCAGGGACCTAACAGAACCGTAACTAACATTAACACACAGGTAAAACAGGTAAATTAATGAACAGAACTCTAAACAGAAACTGACAGACAGGGTTAAATAATAAAAGCTGAGGGAAAAATAAAGCAAACAACATAACAAAAGAGTAACTAAACCACTGACCAAAACCCGACAGAGTCTAAAAACGGGCATCAGGCAGGGCAAAGAGACAAGAGACCAAAGAGCGGAGATCTAGGAGCCTGCAGCACAACAAGGCATGTGGCAAAGCGACAGGCAGTAACGAACAAAGAACACAGGACAAACTGGCAAAGGACTGAGGGTTAAGGCGGGTTTAAAAGGACAGGAGCAGGTGAAACTAATCAGGACAAATGAGGAAGGTAAAGAAACCAAACGTACTATTAACAGGAAGTAGCACTGGAGGAGCAACAAAATAAAAGCCCAGGGCAGGAAATAAAGCTGGGAAAAATGGGGACAACTAAACAGGAACAGGGTTGTGACACACAGGCAGGCTAAGAAAATGCAATATGCAGTAGTTTGCAGACCGGATGCTGATCATCTATGTTTACTTTAATGGGAAAACATTGAGAGGATAACATTGCAAAAATGCTACACAATGAGCTGCACCAATAATGGAATCTATAATAACGTCAAATCAATAACTTGAAAACAATGTCTTGGAATCTCTTTTGATACATTTTGGTATCAGATGCAAATTGCCAACCAAATCAAAGGAAGAAGTGGAAGAATTATTGAGTGCCATGAGGCAGCAACTTGTACAGGAAACATGTAGATTAATTCCATCTCTCTCAGGTTGCTTTGCTATAGTATCATTGCAAAGTATTTAGTAGCTTGCCAAGCTACACTTTCAAAGTAACTTTCCAAACACACTTTTTGCCAACAATTTACTCAAGTTTTGATATTGTGATAAGTTCCAAGGTCGCATTAGTGTCAGATGAGGACATCTCAGCACTAAAATCAGACATGCAAAAAAAACTTCATGCAGCCTCTTCATATTAACGTGATGCAATTATTGCAATAAGACACACTCCCCTGACAGTGAAATTACGCCAGTGCACAGTATCTTACACTGAGAGTTTACAATTTGAATATTGTGTAGTCACCGGAGTCTATGAAGCCATCAAAGAGCAGAGGCACCAGAAGAGGACGAATAAGAGGAGAGAGAAATCAGCTGCATGACAGAGATTTGATCAGAAAGCTGTGAGTGTTCAGCACATTTTCCTCTCCTCATCTTTTTGATCTAATGATGGAGACATTGAACGAAGCTGAACTCTGTTTCCCACAGCTCCTCAACACTTCCTGCCAGAAACACACTCGTCCTCACTCTGAGTCGATGCTCATTTACATTCTGCTGTCCTTCATCTCTCTGCTCACTGTGGTTCTTAACCTGCTGGTCATCGTTTCCATCTCCCACTTCCGGCACAGATACATGTTTTAGCTTTGATGATATGGTGTTATAGTGATTAATTGAAATAAGTGATCTCTGAGCTCTATATGCTGGTGCAATGTCATTGAAATGAGTGTTTTTAGTTTATGCACAGGGTTTACAGCATCACAGAGATAAAGTGTAGTTTCACTTGTTATTACTGCTTTCAAAAAACAACGGTTTCTAATGATTATATTCACAGTGATGATGTTCTCTCACTCCAGGCAGCTCCACTCTCCCACCAACCTCCTCCTCCTCTCTCTGGCTGTCTCAGACTTCCTTGTGGGCCTCTTTGTGATGCCTTTTCAGATCCAATTTTTAGAACCCTGCTGGTTCCTGGGTGACCTGTTTTGTGTTCTGTATTATTTTATTCCCTTCATCACAGTTTATGCCTCAGTAGTAAACATGGTGCTGATATCAGTCGACCGTTATGTTGCTATCTGTGACCCTCTGCATTATTCCACCAGAATCACTCATAAGAGAGTTCAGATCTGTGTTCTGCTGTGTTGGATTTACTCTGTTTTCTGTAGCGTTGTGTTTTTACATGATAACCTGAAACAACCAGGCAGGTATAACTCCTGCTATGGAGAATGTGTGGTGAATATAATAGGAGCTCTTGACATTGTAATCAGTTTTATTATCCCCATTTCCACCATCATCATTCTGTATGTGAGAGTGTTTGTGGTGGCTGTGTCTCAGGCTCGTGCCATGCGCTCCCACATTACAGCTGTCAAACTGCAGAGATCAGTGACTGTAACTGTGAAGAAATCAGAGCTGAAAGCAGCCAGGACTCTTGGAGTTGTTGTTGCTGTGTTTCTCATCTGTTACTGTCCTTCGTATTGTGTCTCTCTCTCAGGTTCTGATCTTATAATGGGTTCTTCCAATAACCTCTTTATTATTTTCATGATATATTTTAACTCCTGTCTAAACCCTGTGATCTACGGACTTTTCTACCCCTGGTTTAGAAAATCAGTTAAACTCATTGTTTCACTGCAGATCCTGCAGCCTCACTCTTGTGAGGTCAACATACTATAAAGAGAAAACCTGCCTGGACTGAAAAGAGACACCTGACCATCTTTGTGAAATTACAAATATGTTGTGCTGTTGTTCAGTAACTAAATTAAAAAGCGTTGCATTTATAAACATTTATATTAATTTGTGCAGTGATTTTACACTATCTCCTTCAATGTTTATAGCAATTTAAGGACTGAGTGCTACTCAGTTCAATATGAAATTTTCTTAACATAATTTTAAATAATATCACAATGACCCTGCCTGCTTCTAGTTAAAATGTTATTCTTCTGAACATAGTATCACATAATTTCAAGAGTCACCAGTTACAAAGACCTTAAATTCACACAGCTGTGTATGTTTTATTGTAAGCATGGTGCATCTTCATTTTATTTCCTATGTAATGACAGGGTTTATTTAGGCAGCAACACTACAATTAGGAAACAATTGAAAAGCACTGACAAGAGGAATGAGACAGGGTTAAAGATTCCCAAAAATATTTTGTCTGGGAGAAGTGAAATGGTTACATGTATTACTTCTTTTGAAGGTGTAAAAAAAAAAAAAAGTGTGTGGCATTTCACTGAAATTTAGAGCCCCACCGAATGATTTCCAGATGTCTCTCAGAGGGGTTCCTGAAATATCTGTTGTTGGAAATATCTGTCTGTGCCAAAATAAATACAAAAATTTAATTTATTTCTTTTTCGTGATTAACAAAGACTTGGTGATTAAAAGTGGACTTTTAAATTGCATCAGACTAAACAGTTGAGAGAATACAGGAACATTTCTGGTTTGATTTCCTTGTCTCTCCACTCTTTTACAGCAATCAGCCATTACATTATGACCACTGACTAGTAATGGGATTAAAGAAGTTCATTGCAATGGCACTTTTAAGTGGGTGGGTTTTAAATCGTCTGAACATTTGAACGCATGTACACTGCGAGACCAGGACAGGAGTCGGATCCATGGAGGCCCAATCGCACAAGTCAGAGACAGGGCCTCCATGGACCCCACAAGACCTTCAGAGGTCTATTTGGGTCTATTCTCTGATATGTCAGAAATGCTTTTTTGTGGTAAAGGGGAACTCACTCAATGTCAGCCCGGTGGTGAAAATGTTATTGCTGATCCTTGTATATTTTTACATTATACATATATATTGCGATTGGTAAATTTAATGCTAATTTTAATTTTGATGCCAGCAACATGTTTAAAAAGTTTGGCACAGGGACAAGCATTACAGCACTTTACATGTATATCTGTCCTGGTATATGTAGTAAAGACTTTGAGAAATTTTAATGAAATTTATTTTTTAATGGAAATTGTTGTTATATTGACATGTAACATTGTACTACATTTTCTTCACTCAGAGTATGAGAGGACTATTGGATAAGTTGGGTTACTGGGACTTTTTTTCATAAATGTACACATATATTAGGTTCTTCCCAAGCCAACGGCTGCTGTAGTCAGAGAAGTCATTGCATCAGCCAAAAAATAAATAAACCAACCTGTCACTCCAGAGTAAAAAGTGTTTCTTTGAAGAAAAAGTTTCACACAAGGCGAACAGGGGAGGGAGGTGGAGGAAAGGAACGAAGAGATAAATCTGTATGACAGAGAATTTTGCTCACAAAGCTGTGAGTGTTCAGCAGTTTCTCCTCCTCTCTGATGACGGAGACACAAAACTGGAGGTAGGAGGGAACATGTGGAGAGACATAAATCAGCTGTATGAAACAGAGCTTTGCTCACAAAGCTGCAAGTGAGCAGCTTCTTCTCTTCTCTCCCTGATGATGACACTGGAGGAAGCTGAACTCTGTTTTCCACAGCTCCTCAACACTTCCTGCAAGAAACACACTCGTCCTCAATCTGAGTCGATGCTCATTTACATTCTGCTGTCCTTCATCTCTCTGCTCACTGTGGTTCTTAACCTGCTGGTCATCATCTCCATTTCCCACTTCAGGCACAGATTAATGTCTTAGCTGTGATCATTTGCTGTATTGCTGTAGTGAGATTAATTGAAATACCTCAATCTGTGAGCAAGACATCCTGGTGTTTTTAGGAGATTTTAAACAATGATCACAACAACCGCATTTATTACCTATTTACACTGTAGTTTCATTCATATTTTTCCATTATTTCTTACATAAAGCAGCTTTATCTATGTAACAATGCTGTAATATTTACTGTGACAATATTGTGTCCCTCCAGGCAGCTCCACACTCCCACCAACCTCCTCCTCCTCTCTCTGGCTGTCTCAGACTTCCTTGTGGGCCTCTTTGTGATTCCCTCTCATATCCTTCTAACAGAACCCTGCTGGTTCCTGGGTGACCTGGTTTGTGTTCTGTTTTGTTTTTCACCCTTTATCACCGTCCCTGCCTCAGTAGTAAACATGGTGCTGATATCAGTCGACCGTTATGTTGCTATCTGTCACCCTCTGCATTATTCCACCAGAATCACTCAGAAGAGAGTTCAGATCTGTGTTCTGCTGTGTTGGATTTACTCTGTTTGTTACAGTTTTATGTTTTTATCTGACAACCTGAAAGAACCAGGCAGGTATAACTCCTGCTATGGAGAATGTGTGATTAACATAATTGGAGCTCTTGACATTGTGTTAGGTTTCATCCTTCCCATTTCCACCATCATCATTCTGTATGTGAGAGTGTTTGTGGTGGCTGTGTCTCAGGCTCGTGCCATGCGCTCCCACATTACAGCTGTCAAACTGCAGAGATCAGTGACTGTAACTGTGAAGAAATCAGAGCTGAAAGCAGCCAGGACTCTTGGAGTTGTTGTTGCTGTGTATATTATGTGTTACTGTCCATCTTATTGTGTCTCTCTTTCTGGATATGACCTTATAATGAGTTCTTCAACTAACCTCACTATAGTTTTTCTTGTATTTTTTAACTCCTGTCTTAACCCTGTGATCTACGCCCTTTTCTACCCCTGGTTTAGAAAATCTGTTAAACTCATTGTTACACGCAAGATACTGCAGCCTCACTTCTGCAAGGGCAATGAACAGTGAAAGTACCTGCAGTGACTTAAACGAAACATTTTCTGTAAAGTTAAATGTTTTTTGATAGATAAACCTTATAATCACAAAAGGGACTTCTGGTGTTAAAGTAGCCATTAGAAAATACACAGAAAATTTGAGACAATTAAGTCAATAGGGAACAATGCACTTAACCTAAGTGTAATAATAATGTATGTAATGTCTAATAATGTAAAGCAAAGAATGATACACTGCATTGGTTCAAGTCAGGTGGACACTTTGGGAGTAAGGTGTATCATATGAATGAAGGATGTCATATGTAAATAAGTAATAAACATTCAGGTGAGCAGACTGTCCTGTTAGAAGATGACTAACTCTGTCCTTTCACAGGTTAGAGCCATCATACAGCGTGATGGATATTGGGAGGAATGACCTCCTGTATCATTGCTTGTCACTGCCGAGCTGAAGAAGCCTCTTATTACAGGGGCTTCACTGTTAGACAGGAGGTCATAGCGAGGACACTTCCCTGTTTATGTAAAATGAATATATTATATGAAGTATATATACATCATATATGTGAAATATTTGGTACGTGATAGCTGCACAGACAGATACTGGGCTCATGAATTTTACATCATCCACTGTAGCAATAGTTCAACAACACACACTGATCAAAAGATGATCATGAGATGAAAGTCCAGAGTTTCAGCTTTTCATTTTTTAGTATTTATATTTAGGTGTCATGACTTAAAGACTCAAACACTGTCTCAGTGTACAATCATTATTAGGCAAACAAACAGGAAGGGACATGCAAGGCACATACTGTAAGTCAAAAAAGTATGGCGCTGGTCGTACGATCTAACCAAAATGGACATGGTCGAGCTGCCGGGAGCAGACAGGGTCTGGTACTAGCGTTAGTAGAGACAAAACATTATATGAATCTTAAGCTGTGTTTTGTTTACAGCACATCACAGCCTCGCATCCAAAAAAGTTCTCGATAGTCAAGTGAACCGTCGTCAATACGCCCATTTGCTCACTTTAAGTGTTCTTCACTTTACTTTTTGTCAAGAGAATCCAAGTTTTGTAAGGTTACGTGAAATAAAACTATGCAGTGTCGTATCTGTATAAAACCCTGCAACATTATTCTAACATTACAAGATCATTGTTTGACAGTAACAGCTTCAGCTTGGAAATAAATGCACATATATGAGGACTTAAACTGCGACTGGTATCAACAAAATCAGCTCTTCATCTTTTACAAAAACAGTTGAGCCGTATGTTGTGGCCCAGATAGCTTGTGGTTTAACATTTGAGATCATATCTTTTGAATCATTATTAAAGCTGGTAATGTTCTACTAACCTACTATTAGTTGCATTCCAGACCCTCAATTATCTAAATGTTCCAAAGTTTTATCTTACAATAGATTCAGATTCCACCTTTGTGTTTTTCTTACTTGATCTCAATGCAGCTTTTGACACAAGGCTCCTAAACCACCTTTAAAAAAGAGGTTTGGTGTCTCTGCAGTGTTTCTTGCCAGGTTAAAATCATGATTCAAACTTATCTGAGTTCTGTGTGTCTTACAGTAATACAACATCAACTTCTCCTGATGCAAAACATGGACTTCCCCTGGACTCTTGGGCCTTTTGTCTCTTTCATCTCACTTTTTTGAGCTTTAATTTACCCTAAGACCTTCTGTTCCACATCTTTTGCTCAATTACATTTTGGCCATCTGACACAAAAGTGCTATGTCGTTAATACCAGGAAACAAATGGTAAAATTTCAGAATATTCGTCTCTTGGAATTCAGTACTTTTGGGTGCATCTGTATAAAGCACCAGTTAACTATGACCTAGATGATTAAGCATCTTCACAAACCATTAAAACAAACATTAAGAAATAAACTTTTTATTATAAGTGAGGAATTAAAAACAAGAATTAGATCCATTAGGATACAATCAATTCATAAAATACAACACAACTGTAAAACAAAATATAAGTAAACAAAGACTAAAGTTGTAGCTATAGTGACGTTATACTGCAGTAATACACCAGGTGTCGCTCGCTTTAAATCCTCCCAAAAACAATGTATTTTAAACAAGAGTGATTATTGTAATTACAGCAAAACATAATTAAAATAAAGTAATTAATTTTTAATAACGGGTCAAAGGTCACTGTTGGTAAAAGTAGAGCCGATTTTAATTTGCTGACAGTTGGTTAACCCATAATAAAACATCACCATTGTTAATTATTTCATTATACTTTTATGAAAATAATATTGTATTTTTATTTTTAAAAGCATCGAGTTATTAAAGTAGTGGCCGACAAGTGTTTGTTAAACTGTGAATAGCCCCAGATACAACAAATACATTAAGAAACAGCTGAGAAACAAACCAATCAAAAGCACAGGAAAACAAAGTTCTCACCTTAGCTTTGAAGTTTAAAAACAGATTTTCACAGTTATTATTCTGAAGTGTGTACATGCGAGATCTCCAATTGAACTGGGGGAAATATTTTTTGTAAAAAAGCCTCTTGACTTAATGTTGTTGAATGAGCAACCAGTGAAGTGATGTGTCCGTCCAATGTAGGTTGAACTGTTTTGGACAACAGCTGAAGTGTAGGCCACAGAAGAATGATGTAACTCAGGTTTCACACTGACAGACGCTGTGTGAGTACTTATACTATACTATGCTACACTTTTAATTTAGAAATAAAATGATCCTTTAAACCACCAAGAATTCACCCTTGGTTTTTCATGACCTCTGCAATCAAACTGAGCAATAACTTTCAACGCTTTCATTTTCTTTTTAAGACTCAAGTAAACTGTTACATCAGAGAGACAAGAGAGACAAGGGATAACGTGACAAAGTTGTAGGTGAGGAGTATGATGCATAGCCTGAGGGAGGAGGAGGGTCAGTGCAATAGAGAGACTCAAAGGCAGAAGAGAACAGAGATGAGGGTATAAGATGAGAGGTCATTCCCCTTTTCTCTGTATGATGATGGAGACACTGGAAGAAGCTGAACTCTGTTTCCCACAGCTCCTCAACACTTCCTGGAAGAAACACACACGTCCTCACTCTGAGTCGATGCTCATTTACATTCTGATGTCCTTCATCTCTCTGCTCACTGTGGTTCTTAACCTGCTGGTCATCGTCTCCAACTCACACTTCAGGCAGAGATACATGTTCTACTTTTGATAATATGTTGTTGCAGTGAAATGAATAGTAATAAGTGACTTCTGAGCATTGCATCCTAGTTGTCTGCTGAGACAGTTGTCTGTAAAGACCTTTTTTGAACACTGTAATTTCTACTGTCATGGCTGTTATCTGTTAATATCACAGCAATGACAGTCTCTCCCTCCAGGCAGCTCCACACTCCCACCAACCTCCTCCTCCTCTCTCTGGCTGTCTCAGACTTCCTGGTGGGCCTGTTTGTGATGCCATTTAAAATCTTCTTAAATGAACCCTGTTGGTTCTTGGGTGACCTGGTGTGTAATCTATATTTTTTGTTGTCCTTTATCTCTGTCTGTGCCTCAGTAGTAAACATGGTGCTGATATCAGTCGACCGTTATGTTGCTATCTGTGACCCTCTGCATTATTCCACCAAAATCACTCTAAAGAAAGTTACACTCTGTGTTCTCCTGTGTTGGATTTACTCTGTTTGTTACAGCTTTATGTTTTTATCTGACAACCTCAAACAACCAGGCAGGTATAACTCCTGCTATGGCAAATGTGTGTTTAACATAATAGGAGCCCTGGATATTGCATTAGGTTTTATTATCCCTGTTTCCACCATCATCATTCTGTATGTGAGAGTGTTTGTGGTGGCTGTGTCTCAGGCTCGTGCCATGCGCTCCCACATTACAGCTGTCAAACTGCAGAGATCAGTGACTGTAACTGTGAAGAAATCAGAGCTGAAAGCAGCCAGGACTCTTGGAGTTGTTGTTGCTGTGTTTGTCATGTGTTACTGTCCATATTATTGTGTCTCACTCTCTGGCTATGACATCATTTTGGGTTCCTCAAATAACCTCTTTATTGTTTTTCTTGTCTTGTTTAACTCCAGTTTAAACCCTGTGATCTATGGTCTTTTCTACCCCTGGTTCAGAAAATCAGTGAAAGTCATTGTTACACTTGAGATACTGCGTCCCAGCTCCTATCAGGCCAACATACTTTAATGAAAATACTGTAGAGGTAGAAAACTTTTTGTTTTAGGTGCTGTTTATGTGAAGAGTGACAAATAAAGAAAATGCTATTATTCTTTCATGTTTGTAATGTTATTTCTATGTTATTTTCTTATCATCACTTTTATTTTAATAGTTTTAAATATGTCAAAGGACCCACTGGTCAGTCAGCTGGCCTGCATATTGATACAATTACTTTATTAATCTTGAAAATGTATTATTTTCTTTTTTTGCTTTCCAAAAAGAAAAATACAGAAACGTTAGGAAGGTCTCTTTGTGTTACACTGTATATTACCTCTTATATTACAAAACAATATGACGCACAAATAGACGTCATTATTTAATATAGATCTTAAACCTAAGATTTAAATGTTAAAAGACTAAGATTAGACAAATTGGACACCTGTTATTATTTCTGTTATTAAAGAAATGGCAGAATAAATCAGATTGGTTCAACATCATTCCCTGACATAACAAAAGCCATTACCAGGGCTCTATAGTGTGAGCATTTCACTTGCATTCGTGAGTAAAAATTACTGTGAGTGAATGTGAACATTTATTTAGGTGTTGGGACTAGAGAAGTTGATTCATAACTGGGAGCATTTTATTGCTACTTTATCCACCAGTTCAGAACATATGGATTTGATGTTTGTGATGCAGCGTCTCTGTGTTAACTGCAGGTCTCCAGCTCTCGCTTTAGAAGGAAGAGACTAACATTACACTTACCTGTGCTGGCTGGTTTAGTGGAGTTATTGTAGTTATTGTCTTCATTGAAAAAAAAAACATAAAAAATGCTGTATTGGGAAGTGTGTACTTTTTTTTTTAAATTAGAAGTGTACACAAATTTAACTAGAGTGTGGTATAGAAGAAAGTATAGATATTTGTTCAGAAATGTAGTTAAAGAAAAGTGAAATTAACCATAACTAAATAGCAATCTGCATAATCTAATCACACAATTTTTCAATGGTAAACATAATTTAATACAATACATTATAGTAGAAACAACTGCAGACTCCCAAGGGTTAAACCTAATTAAGTAAAGTGCAGTTATGTGAAAAATGTACTAAAGTACAGTAACAAAGCCTTTTACGTTCCACCACTGGAAGCACCACACAAAAACATATAGAGCACAGCTCCAAAGGTGGAAATACCTGCTGGAAGGTACAGAGAGAGGGAGACGAGTGGGGGAGACAAAACTTCAGGAAAAAGAAGGCACAAAGTTAATGACAGGCAATAGTGACAAATACTATAAATACATACGAATGAATTACATACAATTATTTTAAGTTTATTACCCAGAGAAATGGCTTTTGATTTGTCACTGTGGGCACACAGACAGTGGGCTAGTGTCTAATAGCTGTTTTATTAATTTAAAAAAAAAGGTTTAGTGTAACAAAGACCAGGGAGGAGATTATTAGAACAGTTAGGCCCCAACTAAATTGTGAATCACAAACAATCATACTTATAGCTAGAAACTAGTTATTGTTGTGTTTTGTTTCGCCGTGCAGCTTGTTACTCCTGGAATCTTAAACTGTCCGGAAGCCACGCCCACCGGAGGACGCACCTGTGAAAACAGGTGTTCCATCAATTTGCGCGCAGTGCTTCCGATAACTTTGGGAAACCTCTCGCTACTTCAACTTCGTTCTCCATGACTCAGGGAGTTATCAAGATCCAGGTGTTTTTCACCCAAACGTTAGCAGAACAAATACTGTTCACTGAGCCCAAACAAGTACATGGCGCTCAGCCGAACAAGCTACTATCTATGTTTCCTGTAATGCTAACGTTAGCAACGTTTGCTTATTGCTACCATGTAATTAGCAGAATAAATATTATAATTATTATATTAAGTTTAATGAGCCCAAACGAACACGCGGTGCTCAGAGGAAGAAGAAAAAGAACAGGGTGTAGCTCAACTGTCATAACATCGTTTCATCTAATGCTAACGTTAGCAGGGACATGTAGCCGGAGGCTAACGTTTGCTTATTTCTACCATGTAATTAGCAGACAGATATTATAAATATTGTATTACGTTTAATGAGCCCAATTAAACACGCGGTGCTCAGAAGAAGAAGAAGAAGAAAAAAAACACGATGTAGCTCAACTGTCATAACAATCCTTTCATCCAATGCTAACGTTAGCAGGGACGTGTAGCCGGAGGCTAACGTTAGCTTAGCAGAACCTTGTAGATTCAACACTTAAGCTGTAATATTGTTTTAGTGGATAAAGTTTGATTTGAGGAGCAGAATGCAAATACGAGGAATCCGTGGATTGGATATAATTGCAGACCTGCAATTTGGACTTTGCCAGTGTTTGTCGGGACGTTGCTGAACGCAGGCGCCGTAACATCTAATGAGTGAGTACATTTTGTATTTTACTATAATTAGGCTGAGGGAATAATACTGCGGTAATATTACTGCAGTTGTTACTTAACATGCTTGAAAATGCACAGCTGCTACGCACCATAATGTGGGTGTGATCGTGTTTGGCCAGTTGATGATGAGTCATTCTAGAAATGCAAGTAAATGAGTCATTGCGGTCATTCACGCGTTCATACTGCACAGGTAGATAATGAGCTTTTCTCTTACTAAGGAGGCGAAGTGGTCCAGTCCAGAAGTAACAAAGACAACGACTAGTTTTTCATTATCACTATGAGAAATAATTGTTAAAAATAAGTTTATGTTTGAGTTACACGACATAACAAAGACTATATCTGGGAATGTGATAGATTTACCTATTGTGGTCCCGTTTGATTCAATGACACATCTCAGACTTTGTGCTAAAATATGTTTGTCGCTAGTTTATAATGCAGCAGGTTAAACATAGAGACAAATCTCCTGTCTCAGGCTGTGAGAAGATTGTTGGTGAGTCGGACCAAATACGTTCCTGACTGTAAATCTTGTTGTAAATCTGGTTGTCAGATAATTGCTAAGTAACAGATTTTTAAAATCTATGTCCTAAACAAAAGGGGGCATTGGGCCTACTTGTCTCTGGATGAAAGCATCTGCCAAGCGAGTAAAAGTAAAGATCCACAGAGCACTGAAAGAGAATCAAAATAGTAACGTTAAGCAATTAGTTGGCTAATAAAGCTCTCAATTGTAATTAGGACCAATATCATTCACATCTCTATTGTACAGTTTGTCCAATTCTTTAAAGAAATATTGTTAGTACAACTAAATGGCAAAGGATACTCAAACATCTGCCAAAACAAATGACGCAACGCTTTTCACCAAAGAAAAATAAGTTTAAGGGTGATGAAACTGCAGATGATGAAAGAGAGGGGGAAGGGGGAGGGGGAGTTTGAGGTGGCTGGTATAAGTCAGTTGTTTGAATGAACTTTGCTCAGGAAGCTACAGATATCCAGCAGCTTTTCCTCTCCTCCTCCTTTCTCCAATGATGGAGACCCTGGAGGAAGCTGAACTCTGTTTTCCACAGCTCCTCAACACTTCCTGCAAGAAACACACACGTCCTCACTCTGAGTCGATGCTCCTTTACATTCTGCTGTCCTTCATCTCTCTGCTCACTGTGGTTCTTAACCTGCTGGTCATCATCTCCATCTCCCACTTCAGGCACAGATACATGATTTAACTTTATAAACTATGTTGTGTTGCGATTAATTGAAATGAGTGATCTTTGAGCACTATATGCTGGTGGGTTGATGAGACTTCAGTTCATATGTGCTAATATTTTCAGCTGTCTTTACTGCTTTGAAATAGCAATAAGTACTGGGAATAATGTTGGTGTTTATAATCTTCACAATGATGATATTCTCTCCCACCAGGAAGCTCCACACCTCCACCAACCTCCTCCTCCTCTCTCTGGCTGTCACAGACTTCCTTTTGGGCCTCTTCGTGATGCCATTTCAAATCATCTTAGCAGAACCCTGCTGGCTCCTGGGTGACCTGGTGTGTGTTCTTTATTATTTTATAGCCTTTATCACTGTCTGTGCCTCAGAAGTAAACATGGTGCTGATATCAGTCGACCGTTATGTTGCTATCTGTTACCCTCTGCATTACTCCACCAAAATCACTCAGAAGAGAGTTCAGATCTGTGTTCTGCTGTGTTGGATTTACTGTGTTTTCTACAGCTTTTTATTTTTATATGATAACCTGAAACAACCAGGCAGGTATAACTCCTGCTATGGAGAATGTGTGATCAACATAATTGGAGCTGTCGACCTTGTGATGAGTTTTATTATCCCCATTTCCACCATCATCATTCTGTATGTGAGAGTGTTTGTGGTGGCTGTGTCTCAGGCTCGTGCCATGCGCTCCCACATTACAGCTGTCAAACTGCAGAGATCAGTGACTGTAACTGTGAAGAAATCGGAGCTGAAAGCAGCCAGGACTCTTGGAGTTGTTGTTGCTGTGTTTCTCATGTGTTATTGTCCTTATTATTGTGTGTCTCTGTCTGGCTACAGCATCATGATGGGTTCTTCAATTAACGCCTTTACAGATTTTCTGGTATTATTTACCTCTTGTCTCAACCCTGTGATCTACGCCTTTTTCTACCCCTGGTTTAGGAAATCTATTAAACTTATTGTTACACTTGAGATACTGCGGCCTAACTCCTGCGCGGTCAACATACTGTAGAGAAAGTCTGACTGAAAATGACTAAAATCATTGCAGAAGAATTTTACAAAATTTGATCTGTAGTTTTGTGATAATCTCTGTCAAAGGTACCTCTTTTTCTTTACATTACATATTCATATTCTTACCTTCTCAATAAATATTCTGATCTTTTCAACAGAAATAGTCTTTAACTTACCAGAATTTACTTACTAAGATTTTGGATATAATTTTGAATAGAGGGGATTATAGATCTGGGCTTTACAGTCACATAATCATTTTATAGGTTGATACGCTTGCTGAAAATTCTATCAATAATCCCATTTGCTGAAACAAGTTAAATGCTAGAGCTTTAGTACAATCATTGGATTCACTGTATTATAAATAAATTCTAAAGTCAATTTAAGAGCTGAGGTTAAAAACAGTTGCATGAGCTGCAAATAACTTTTAGTTTTTTGTGTTTTCTTTTTAGATTTTACTATACAATAAATTTTTTTATGCATGTAAATGTCTATATTTATTGCAAATATCATGGCTGTTACTTTCATTGCACTGTTGCAGTGCACAGCACACCTTTCACCATACTGGCTGCAGTGGACACAGGTGCAGCCAGTGGGCACTAATTAACCACATCCCCCAAAACACAGCAGACTTCTGTTTTCAACTCTGCAGAGCAGTAGACCACAGTGATTATCCCACCCGCTCCCCTAAAGTTCCAACCCAAATTCCAATTTGCATTTAATATGCCTGCTGCACTACAAATTAGACTACAAACCATAATGTTGCAATAAGTACTGGTCTGGACATTGTAATGGGTCTAGAAATATCTAGGACATTGCACATTTCACCACTAAGGTTAAAACTATCCGCTCCTCACTGTCTGTCGTCAACCCCCAACCCCCAGACCTGCCCACTTCAAGGCCAGAAGGCTGTTTGTCAAAGTTTTCGGCTACTACTGTGAAAGAAGTTGAGTTTAATATACAGAGGATGGAACCCTCAACGTGCACCCTGGACCCTCTCCCCACTCCCTTGGTAAAAGCTAATGTCTCAAACATGAGCCAACTCATCACCAGCATCATTAATTACTCCCTCCAGAGTAGCACAGTCCCAACATCACTGAAAAATGCAATAATTACATCACATTTAAAAAAAAAAAAAAAAAAAAACCCTCCCTGGATTCTGAAGTCATGGCAAACTATCGTCCAATCTCCAATTTTCCATTCCTATCAAAGGTCTTGGAAAAAGCTGTCTTAGCCAGGCTCCAGGATCACTTCAAAAGACACAATCTGTTTGAAACATTTCAATCCGGTTTCCGCCCCTCCCACAGCACAGAGACAGCCCTGGTCAGGGTCACTAACGACCTCCTAATGGCTGCTGACCAGGGCTTCCCACCTCTTCTCATTCTTCTGGATCTCACTGCCGCTTTTGATATGGTCGACCAAAAAAAATTCTCCATCGTATGCAGCATACCGTTGGTTTTTCTGGCACTGATTTGGGGTGGTTTGGTTCCTATCTCACAAATAGAGCCAAGTATGTGGCCCTAGGGGAAGCCAAAGTCAGTCACACACGGTCATCGGTGGGGTGCCACAGGGGTCTATTCTTGGGCCAACCCTTTTTAACATCTATATGCTCCCACTGGGCCACATCATTGGCAAGCATGGAGTCTCCTTCCACTGCTGTGCTGATGATACTCAGCTATACGTGAGACTGAGCCCGACCTCACCGGCACTTCCATCAACTCTTACCTGTTGCCTGGAGGACATTGAGACGTGGATTAAAGAGAACTTCCTTCAACTGAACAGCACCAAAACTGAAGGCCTTCTAGTTGGCACCACCCATCAGCTTCATTCCTCACCCATTAATTGTATCTCCTTTTCTGGCTACAGCATTATCCTCTCCAACTCTGTTAACAACCTCCTCCAGGCTAGACTACTGCAATGCACTTCTCATTGGGATCTCTGGCAGGAGCCTTCAAAGCTCCAGTACGTTTTAACCAGCGCTGCCAGGATCCTTATGAGGGTGTTGAAACATGAACACATCACTCCTGTTCTCCGGACACTTCACTGGCTCCCCATCCACCTTCGCATGAAATACAAAGTCTGTCTACTTACCCACCAATTTGCAAAGGCTCCTCCAGTGACAACAGCGGCTGATGCATAGCGTTCTCCTTGATTTCTCCAATAGCGTTGGCGGCCATCATTTCTTCTTAATGCCAATTGACTTTCAGTAGAGAACAGCACTCCGGTGCCTTTCACCTCCCATAAATATGCTTGGAGTTAAGTGGCACTCATCATCCTCTTCCGTGGTCAACAAATGTGGACAAAGGGCATCCACTTCTTATTAGAGTAGAGCTTTTATCTGCTTATTTTCTTCATAAATGCAAAACTATGCCTATACTTTGCAACAATATTCTATCAGGACGAAAGCATGGCAGTGGCTCAGTTGGTAGAGTGGCCACCCACTGACCATAGATTCTTAGGTTCACGCCTGGCTCTCTGGGCTGGGTAATAAAGCTTTGTCATAGGATCTTTTTCACATTACCCACTTGACTTTTTATGGCCCCATTATTTATATAAAACAATGATAATGCAAGTGTATAACAACATATTTACAAAGTATAATTTAAATAACATTTGTTCTAAAGAGGTTTAAAGAACAACATTTTACTAGCTGATGCTGTCATCACTGGAACTTTTTGCATCAGCCAAAACAAAAAGTATCAGAGTGATGAAAATGCAAATGAGCATTATGGCATTCAGCACAAGGGAGGAAGATCAGTGTCCATGAGAACCTGAAACCCTGGAGGGTAAAGAGGGGAAAGAGATAAATCAGCTGTGTGATACAACTTTGTAGGTGTTCTGCAGTTTCTCGTCTCTTCCTCTCTCTCTCTCTCTGTGACAATGGAAACCTTGGAGAAAGCTGAACTGTGCTTTCCACTACTCAACACTTCCTGCAAGAAACGCACACGTCCTCAGTCTGAGTCAATGCTCCTTTACATTCTGCTGTCCTTCATCTCTTTTGTCACTGTGGTTCTTAACCTGCTGGTCATCATCTCCATCTCCCACTTCAGGCACAGATAAATGATTTAGCTTTAAAAATGTTGTGTAGCGAATAATTGAAATGCTAATGCTTGAAATATGCTGGTGGGTTGATGAGACTTTGGATATGTGCTAATATTTTCAGCTGTCTTTACTACTTTGAAACAGCAATAACTACTGGGAATAATGTTGGTGTTTATAATCTTCACAATGATGATATTCTCTCCCACCAGGAAGCTCCACACCTCCACCAACCTCCTCCTCCTCTCTCTGGCTGTCACAGACTTCCTTGTGGGCCTCTTCGTGATGCCATTTCAAATCATCTTAGCAGAACCCTGCTGGCTCCTGGGTGACCTGGTGTGTGTTCTTTATTATTTTATAGCCTTTATCACTGTCCCTGCCTCAGTAGTAAACATGGTGCTGATATCAGTCGACCGTTATGTTGCCATCTGTTACCCTCTGCATTATTCCACCAGAATCACTCAGAAGAGAGTTCAGGTCTGTGTTCTGCTGTGTTGGATTTACTGTATTTTATACAGTTTCTTGATTTTATTTGATAATCTGAAACAACCAGGCAGGTATAACTCCTGCTATGGAGAATGTGTGATCAGCATAATTGGAGCTGTCGACCTTGCGTTAGGTTTTATTATCCCCATTTCCACCATCATCATTCTGTATATGAGAGTGTTTGTGGTGGCTGTGTCTCAGGCTCGTGCCATGCGCTCCCACATTACAGCTGTCAAACTGCAGAGATCAGTGACTGTAACTGTGAAGAAATCAGAGCTGAAAGCAGCCAGGACTCTTGGAGTTGTTGTTGCTGTGTTTCTCATGTGTTATTGTCCTTATTATTGTGTGTCTCTGTCTGGCTACAGCATCATGATGGGTTCTTCAATTAACGCCTTTACAGATTTTCTGGTATTATTTACCTCTTGTCTCAACCCTTTGATCTACGCCTTTTTCTACCCCTGGTTTAGGAAATCTATTAAACTTATTGTTACACTTGAGATACTGCGGCCTAACTCCTGCGCGGTCAACATACTGTAGAGAAAGTCTGACTGAAAATGACTAAAATCATTGCAAAAGAATTTTACAAAATTTGATCTGTAGTTTTGTGATGATCTCTGTCACAGGTACCTCTTTTTCTTTACATTACATATTCATATTCTTACATTGTCAATAAATATTCTGATCTTTTCAACAAAAATAGGCTTTAACTTACCAGAATTTACTTACTAAGATTTTGGAAATAATTTTGAATAGAGGGGATTATAGATCTGGGCTTTACAGTCACATAATCATTTTATAGGTTGATACGCTTGCTGAAAATTCTATCAATAATCCAATTTGCTGAAACAAGTTAAATGCAATTCATGAAATGAATCGATTGTCCTGTATATCTTTTGAAACAATGATATGATCACTGATCAGTATACGTGGTTGAAATAAATAAAATCCTAGAGCTTTAGTACAATCATTGGATTCACTGTATTGTAAATGAATTCTAAACTCAATTTAAAATGTGAGGTTAAAAACAGTTGCATGAGCTGAAAATAATTTTTAGCCTTTTTTTTTTTTTCTTCTTTATGTACAATCAATTTCATGTATGTAAATGTTTATTGCAAATATCATGGCTGTTACTTTCATTGCACTGTTGCTTTGAGGGTGAGCGTAAGCACACCAAATAAATTGTGGAACCCAATTAGAAATCCAGGACTCCGAAATAAGTTAAAATATTTATTTATTAAGGGAAGTGGTGCAGGAAGTGTGGATGGGCTTCAGATGTCGTTAACGCTCAACAGGGTGCTCTGGGAAGACAGGAGAAGAAAGTTAGTGGCAGACAGGCGCAGTGAGTATATGGATACTAGAGTAAGGTCTTACTGTGAGGTAGGAGGAAACTGCAGAACCCGCTGGTGCAAAGTAATTGAAGTCAACCAAGAAAGGGTGTCCGGTGCCAGGGTGGGTGAAGGGAAGACAAGTCCAGTGATCCTAAAGCCTATCCGAGGTCCAAGCCAAGTCCAAATCCAGAGAATCCGAAAGTGGTTTCCAAAATGGGGGGAGGCAGAGGCAGGTCCGGTGGGCAGAAAAGGAGTCGATAGGTCCAGGAGTCAAATCAGGTTCAGTATAAGTAAAGCGAGTGTGAGCTGGAGAGTCGATGCAAAGCAGTCAGACAATCTGGCAAGGTAGCAGGAAGACAGGGCTGCTTAAATAGCAGAGGGAACATACAGGTAAAAGCAATGATGTTAATTATTGAGGTAAAACTAAAAATATTGAGAGCGGTGAACACGGGAAGTCCTGACGTCAATG
Source organism: Channa argus (assembly GCF_033026475.1). Taxonomy (NCBI): domain Eukaryota; kingdom Metazoa; phylum Chordata; class Actinopteri; order Anabantiformes; family Channidae; genus Channa; species Channa argus. The sequence goes on from NC_090209.1 coordinate 24,236,843, forward strand.
AAGGAAGTAGTGCTAAAACCATAACAGTAACCCCCCCCAACGGACGTCTCATGACGGCCGCCCAGGCTGGTCCGGATGAGTGCGGTGAAACCGAGTAACTAGAGTGGGATCCAGAACATGGCGGGCTGGTACCCAGGAACGTTCCTCTGGGGCATAACCCTCCCAATCAACCAAGTATTGGAGTCCACGCCCCCTTTTCGTGACCGGAGTAGTCGCCGCACTGTGTAGGCAGGACCACCATCCACAAACCAAGCGGGTGCCGGGGGCCTGGAGGAGGGCACGAGTCTACTCTGAAGGGTAGGTTTAATCCGAGAGACATGGAAGGTAGGATGGATGCGAAGAGCTCTGGGAAGTTGGAGTCACGGGACTGCCACGGGATTAATCACTTTAGCGATTGGAAAGGGTCCGATGAACCGAGGGGCTAGCTTCTTGCATTCCACCTTGAGGGGCAGGTCGGTGGTGGACAACCACACCCTTTGGCCAGGCTTGTAACAGGGAGGTGTAGAACGATGTCTGTTGGCTGTTGTAGTGTAGGCCTGGATAGAACGTAGCAGGATCTGGCGAGCTCTCCTCCATGCTAAATGACACCGCCTAACCAGGGCAGAGGCTGAGGGAACCGTGGCATCAGACTCCAATGCAGGGAACAATGGTTGCTGGTAACCAAAAACCACCTGGAAAGGGGTCATTCCTGTGGTGGCAGATGGCAGTGAGTTATGTGCGTACTCCACCCAGACCAGATTTTGGGCCCATGTAGCTGGATTCTGGTTACACAGGATGCAAAGACCGGTCTCAAGGTGTTGATTCATCCTTTCAGTCTGGCCGTTAGTTTGGGGGTGAAAGCCGGATGACAGACTGACTGTTATCCCCAATAAGCGGCAGAACTCCTCAACTGGGGACCCCGATCAGAGACGACATCGCGAGGGAGACAGTGTATCATGAAAACCTGTTGAACCATGACTTTGGCTGTTTCCTTGGCTGAGGGGAGTTTGGAGAGTGGAATGAAATGTGCCATTTTGGAAAACCGATCAACTACTGTCAGTATGGTTGTGTTACCTTGTGAAGGAGGTAGACCAGTGACAAAGTCAAGGAAGATGTGAGACCAAGGTCTCTTGGGCACTGGAAGAGGCCGTAGGAGTCCTGAGGGTCGTTGCCGGGAGGTTTTAAAGCAGGCACAGATGGGACATGCAGCCACATATTCCTTAATGTCCCGGGACAGGGTTGGCCACCATAAACGTTGTCTAACTACAAAACAGGTGCGAGAAAAACCAGGATGAAATGATAAATGGGAGGAATGACACCAGTCAATTACCTTGGACCTGAGACTATCTGGAACATACAATTTATTGGCAGGACAGGCCAATGGCACTGGTTGGTCCTCCAAAGCATCAAGGACGTCCTTTTCGATATCAAGGAGTGCGGCTCCCAGCCGAGTTGCCAAGGGCAGTATGAATCCAGACTCCTCTCCTTCCGGACCGCCATCAAAATGGCGAGACAATGCATCGGCTTTCCCATTCTTTGACCCAGGCTTATATGACAAGATGAAATCAAAACGGTTAAAGAACAAGGCCCAGCGGGCTTGACGTGGGTTCAACCTCTTAGCTGAATGGAGATATTCCAAATTCTTATGATCTGTAAAGACCAGTAACTGTTGCTCCGCTCCCTCTAGCCAATGTCTCCATTCCTCCAATGCCAGTTTCATGGCAAGTAGTTCGCGGTCTCCAATACAGTAATTCCTTTCTGCGGGAGTTAATCGCCGAGAGAAAAATGCGCATGGGTGAACCTTCTGATCCTCAGAGCGCTGAGACAGGATAGCTCCAACCCCGGTGTCACTGGCGTCCACCTCAACAACAAACTGCTTACTGGCATCTGGAAGAGTCAGAATAGGAGCAGATGAGAAACTCTCTTTAAGCTGGTGGAAAGCGTGTTCCGCCCGGGGATTCCATTCAAGTGTAGTCTTAATTGATGTGAGTTGATGAAGGGGGGACGAAATGGAACTGAAGCCCCTGATGAATTTCCGATAAAAGTTTGCATAAACTAGGAATCTCTGCAGCTGTTTGCGGTTCCCCGGGACAGGCCAGGAGCGGACAGCATCCACCTTAGCCGGCTCCATCTGGATGTGGCCTGCAGATATAAGGTAACCCAGGAAGGAGACTGAGGTAGTGTGGAATTCACATTTCTCTGCCTTTACGAATAATTGGTTCTGTAAAAGTCGCTGAAGGACCTGCCGAACGTGTTGGACATGCTCAGTCTCAGAACGGGAGAAAATGAGAATATAATAAAGGTAAACAAAGACAAACCTGTTCAGCATGTCTCCCAAAACATCATTGACCAAGTGTTGGAAAACGGCCGGGGCGTTGGTTAGCCCAAATGGCATCACCAGGTATTCGTAGTGGCCAGACGGTGTATTGAAGGCTGTTTTCCACTCGTCACCCTTTCTGATTCGGATCAGGTGATATGCGTTACGAAGGTCTAGTTTATTGAAGATATTAGCTCCCTGTAAAAGTTCAAAAGCAGAGGACATTAAAGGCAGTGGGTAGCGATTCTTAACCGTGATGTGATTCAAACCTCTGTAATCAATGCAGGGCCGCAGACCTCCATCCTTTTTCTCCACAAAGAAAAATCCAGCCCCAGCAGGAGATGAGGATGGTCGAATCAGCCCCGCCTCTAGTGCTTCCGAGATGTATTCTTTCATAGCTTCCTGCTCAGGAGCAGAGAGAGAGAAAAGTCTGCCTCGAGGCGGGGATGTTCCAGGTAAGAGGTCAATGGCACAATCATAGGGTCTGTGTGGTGGTAATGAAGTGGCTCTAGCTTTGTTGAAAACCTCTTTTAGGTCTAGGTACTCCTCAGGTACTTTTAGAAAGATCAGGAAAAACTAATCCAGAACTCTTAATAGGTACACGTGAAATAGGAGCAGAACAGAGAAAGGTTTCAGAACATAATTCTCCCCACTCCAAAATCTTACTAGTCTTCCAGTTCAAGTGCAGGTTGTGGTTTTCCAGCCATGGAATGCCCAGAACCACCGGGTGATGTGGGTAGTTGATGACGAGAAAAGAGAGTGATTCCACATGATTGTCTATTGTCAGGGAGATTGGAGCAGTTCTGTAGGTGATCTGGTGAAGATGTTGATCGTTGAGGGAATGCACCTAAAATGGCTGAGGTAACTGAGTGAATTCCACATTAATTTTCTGAGCAAACTGATGGTCAATGAAGTTAGCATCTGAACCAGAGTCAATAAACACAAACACAGGAGTACGAACAGAGCCAACGCTGACCTGAGCTGGGATGAGAGGACGGGAGGCGGGTGGTGACCTAGATTGGCTCAGCAGCGTCCTCCCGACCCGTGCTGAGCCCTTTCTTTTACAGGACAAGTACTGGCTCGATGACCCTGTCCGCCGCAATATAGACAAAGATTCTCTCTGAAGCGTCTCTCCCTTTCCTCAGCGGATAAGCGAGAGCGTCCCAACTGCATGGGTTCCGTTGTGTTAGAGTCCCTAGAGGGAAGACGATTCTCGGCCAAGGACCGACGCTCCTGGGGGGAGGAGCTTAGAGCTTAGCGCGGCGAGTGAGAAGCGACAGCGTGTAAGCGACCTTGGCCCGCTAAGTGGGGAAGGCAGAGGGTTGGAGTTCAAAATTCAACTCACATTGTGTGAGGAAAGCTCTGCAGAAACCTGTCTCTCCCCCATACCTCTCCGGTGGTGGTAATTTGGGTTCACGATCGGCCATGCTCACTCTATTGTGTCCAGATGGAGAGACCGCTGGAGGAGAGGCCGTGGCAGTAGATGGGGTAGCGCTTGTCACCTGTTGGGATAGTTTGTATAATCTTATTTCGATAGAATCTAATCGAGCTTCCTGACCCAGAAGAGCCCCCTGCACTGTTGAGCGCCACTCCTGCACCTCGCAGCTGGATGGGTCCATTTTTGGCCAGATTGTACTGTGAGGGTGAGCATAAGCACACGAAATAAATTGTGGGACCCAATTAGAAAACCAGGACTCCGAAATAAGTTAAAATATTTATTTATTAAGGGAAGTGGTGCAGGAAGTGTGGATGGGCTTCAGACGTCGTTAACGCTCAACAGGGTGCTCTGGGAAAACAGGAGAAGAAAGTTAGTGGCAGACAGGCGCAGTTGGTATATGGATACTAGAGTAAGGTCTTACTGTGAGGTAGGAGAAAACTGCAGAACCCGCTGGTGCAAAGTAACGGAAGTCTACCAAGAAAGGGTGTCCGGTGCCAGGGTGGGTGAAAGGAAGACAAGTCCAGTGATCCTAAAGCCTATCCGAGGTCCAAGCCAAGTCCGAATCCGATAGTGGTTTCCAAAATGGGGGGAGGCAGAGGCAGGTCCGGTGGGCAGAAAAGGAGTCGATAGGTCCAGGAGTCAAATCAGGTTCAGTATAAGTAAAGCGAGTGTGAGCTGGAGAGTCGATGCAAAGCAGTCAGACAATCTGGCAAGGTAGCAGGAAGACAGGGCTGCTTAAATAGCAGAGGGAACATACAGGTAAAAGCAATGATGTTAATTATTGAGGTAAAACTAAAAATATTGAGAGCGGTGAACAAGTCCTGGCGTCAAAATAAAGCCGAAGCAGGAAGCAGTGCTAAAACCATAACAGTTGCAGTGCACAGCACTCTGTGCAGCACACCTTTCACCAAAGTAGTGACCACTGGCTGCAGTGGACTCAGGTGCAGCCAGTGGGCACTAATTAACCACATCCCCCAAAACACAGCAGACTTCTGTTTCCAACTCTGCAGAGCAGTAGACCACAGTGATTATCCCACCCGCTCCCCTAAAATTCCAATCCTTCCAATTTGCATTTAATATGCCCTCTGCACTAGAAATTAGACTACAAACCATAATGTTGCAATAAATACTGGTCTGGACATTTTAATGGGTCTAGAAATATCTAGGAGTTAGTCAGCTTCTTTCTCCATTGTTGAATAACCCAACTCATGAACATTTTGTTAGAAGTAACAGTTTCATCCTCCTCTAATAACACTTTCATCTAAATGAGGCACAGGCAAAACAGGATCAGAGCGCAGGAGAGACTTCACATTTTCAAATGCACTTCAGCAGAGAGATTACTACAGAATCTTTTTAGCTCTCACGTATTATTTAAATGCTTGCATGAATGAATGTTACTGAACAGATTTGCGTATCATCTAATCAGCTTAGGAGCTTAGCATGTTGGAACTTCTACCTCACGTCACAGGTTCATCCAGCACCTACGTAAAGTTGTTCCCGTCGTGTCAAATAACGGTGCTCCTAGGGCATCCAACAGTTATATCAAAGGATGTTAGGATTTTGTAGTGTGACTGATTTACGAATTACAAATACATTGGTGGTCAATGTAGAGGGGCACTTTTTAACTCCCACCTCAACCACCAGTCATAGTGAAAAGACCTGTGGTGACATCTGTGATATCCAGCTGTGTGCTGATATGTCATAGACTGTCTGAGCAATGTGGATCTGAATGTAATTACTCACCTGCTGTAAACAACTCTGACAGGATGCATTTTCCTACACATTGACATGAACATTAGTGATAGAAAAACAACTGGGAAAATGTCACCAGCATTGTAAAAAAACTGGTTTGTGATGGTGCACTGGACAACCCCTGGCAAAATGCTGCACTTGGCCTTTGACCTATGAATTCAAAAATAATTATCCACTCACATTCAAGCATATCTTTCTTACATATTTAAAGAGAAATCTACCAAAGCATTCCTGAGTATAGGAATAGGAACACTTTTAGCAGCAAATCTCTCTCCGCACTGCCCGACTGCCGCCTCTAAACACCAACAGTGGTGGCAAATTGTTCCTAAAAGTCCTTCTTGTTTCTTTCTGTACCACTAACTGATTTACTGTGTTAACAAACGTCGATCATCCAGAAACTGGTTAAGATCACTTTTGCTTGTTTTGGGACAATAATTCAACCACCTTGGGTAGCAAACAGACTTTCTGCTTCAGCATCCACTTGAAACCCGATCACTTACATTACACATCATGTTAAACACACACCATTACAATCAGGTAACTAGGGCTGTCAGCTTTTCTTTTTTAGTTTATAATTTCTGATTTCATGTGTGTTGTTGGAGTCACAGAAGTGTGACGAACAGTTAAATCACCCCAGGACTGACCAAAGAACTGCGTTGTAAGTATCTGATAAGTGGTATCATAGGCCAACACATGTGTTGAGAGAGGGTTGTTCGAGTCTGACGTGAATCGCTTTTTCAACTTCTTGTTCAAACCACCATTCTTCCGTATCCAGAATGTAAATGTGGCTGTTTCAAAGGAGTGACCCTTGTCTTTTAGATGGAGATGGTTCTGGCTCTTATGCTTTTTGCCATGAGTTTGTAAAGCGGTTGTTTTTTTCCTCCTATGTACAAATCTGTACATTCCTCTCTGCATTGGACTTGATATGCTATAATGCTCCGCTTATGTTTAGGTGTTTTATTCGTGAGGTGGAACAACGTGTTGCTTCCTTTTAACTAGTAGACGGATGAGCTGTTTATCGAAATGAAATCACAACAATGAACTACATGTACACTCCTCTCCAAAAGTATTGGAACAGTGAGACCAGTTCCTTTGTTTTTGCTGTAGATTGAGATTTGTGTTTGACATCAACAGGTGAACATCAGTCAAAGAGATCAGCATTTCAGTTTTTTTCTTGAGGTATTTACATCAGGATCTGATACACAACTTAGATGATGGCACCTTTTGTTTGAATGCACCAGTTTTTTAATGAAGGCCAATGCATTGGAGCATGTGACGTGTGTTTTGTTGTCAAGGTGTCTCCTAAGACATTAATTATTTGAACAATAAATGGCACTGAATCGCTGAGTTCAGTTTCTGATTTAGCTTTTGCCTGATCAGACTGCATTCATGGTTAAGAGGTGTAACATATGAAAATCGCAGAGGTGCCTATGCATGAAAAACAAGCACTTGTAAAACTGAGAGAAGATGGAAAATCAATCAGTCATTGCACAAACATTGGCCATAGCCAGTGCAACTATTTGGAATGTCCTGAAGAAGAAACCACAGGTGTACCAAGTAACAGATGCCCAACGCGTAGACCAAGGAAAACAACAGCTGTTGACGACAGAAACATTGTAAGAGCTGCAAAGAAAGACCCTAAAACACGTGTTAGTGACATCAGCAACAACCTCCAGAGGGCAGGAGTGAAGGTATCACAATTTACTGTTCACAGAAGACTGCATGAACAAAAGTACAGAGGCTACACCAGAAGATGCAAACCACTTATTAGCAAGAAGAAAAAGAAGGCCAGGCTGGAACTGGGCAAAAAGTACAGAAATTCTGGGACAACCTTTCATAAACTGGTGAGATAAAGATGAACCTTTACCTAAGTGATAAAAAAGGCTAAAGTTTGAAGAAAGAAAGGATCTGCTCATGATCCTAATCATCCAAGTTCCTCTGCTAAATGCAGTGGAGGTAATGCCATGGCTCGGGCTTGCATGGCTTCTCCTGGACCAGGTTCATTAATCTTCATTGATGATATAACACATAATGGCAGCAGCAAAATAAGCTCAGAAGTCTACAGAAACATTTTGTCTGCCAAATTAAAGCAAGATGCAACCACACTGACTGGGAGATCCTTCATCATGCAGCAAGATAATGACCTAAAACCCACTGCCAAGACAACAAAAGGAGGCATGTAGCTCAGGTAAGGCAGCCTTCCACGGACCACAGGGTCAATTGTTCGATCCCTGCTCCTAGCTACATGTCAAATTGTCTTTGGGCAAGACACTTAACCCCATGGCAGCCAGCGCCATCGGAGTGTGAATGGGAAGCAACATTGACTGGGAGAAAAAGAAGAATGCGAAAGAAGAATGCAAATGTTTGATATGTCAGTGCATCGCAGGCTGGATGCAGTTATTGCAACCAAATGATTTGCAACTAAATATGATATAATCTTCTCTTTAATCTATTTTAATACTATATGTACCAGTCCTTTTGCTTATATGAAAAATAGGTGGGTTCAAACAAAAGGGGCTATAGTCTAATGTGTGTATCTGATCCAGATTCAAATACCTTAAAATAAAAGCTGAAATGTTGATCTGTTGTCTCATATTAATGTTAATGCCAAATGTTTTCAGTCTACAGCGAAACTTCACCGCTGTAGTCAGTGAAGTTCAAAAACATCCTGATATACCAGCGTGAAAAGTGATTTCAGAGTGATGTATGTGAAGATGAAGAGTATGAGAAATGGCCTGAGGGAGGAAGATTGGTTTCTAAGGGAAACACAAACACAACAAAGGAGGGAGGGGGAAGAAAAGTAGAGAGCGATTACTCAGTTGTATGATAAACAACTTGACTCAGAAAGCTTTAAGTGTTCAGCTGCTGCATCTCCTCTCTTTGTGATGAGGGAGACACTGGATGAAGGTGAACTCTGTTTCCCACAGCTCCTCAACACTTCCTGCAAGAAACACACTCGTCCTCACTCTGAGTCGATGCTCCTTTACATTCTGCTGTCCTTCATCTCTTTTGTCACTGTGGTTCTTAACCTGCTGGTCATCATCTCCATCTCCCACTTCAGGCAAAGATACATGATTCAATTTTGATCATTTACTGTATTAGTACTGGTGTTTTTTAAAACAATGCTTTTGTAATTTTTTAAATATTTTATTGTTTATTTTATATATATATATATATATAATAATTATTTCTATTGGCAAAACATTTTGTGGGTATCTATAACATTCACAGTAATAACATTCTCTCCCTCCAGGCAGCTCCATACTCCCACCAACCTCCTCCTCCTCTCTCTGGCTGTCTCAGACTTCCTTGTGGGACTTGTGATGCCGTTTCAGATCCTCCTAATAGAACCCTGCTGGCCGTTGGGTGACATGGTGTGTGTCCTGTTTTATTTCTTACCCTTTATCACTGTCTGTTCCTCAGTAGTAAACATGGTGCTGATATCAGTCGACCATTATGTTGCTATCTGTCACCCTCTGCATTATTCCACCAGAATCACTCAGAAGAGAGTTAAAGTCTATGTTCTGCTGTGTTGGTTTTACTCTGTTTTCTACTGTTTTATGATGTTATATGATAACCTGAGGCAACCAGGCAGGTATAAATCCTGCTATGGAGAATGTGTGATTAACATAATTGGAGCTGTTGATATTGTTTTAGGTTTTATTATTCCCATTTCTGCCATCGTCATTCTGTATGTGAGAGTGTTTGTGGTGGCTGTGTCTCAGGGTCGTGCCATGCGCTCCCACATTACAGCTGTCAAAATGCAGCCTGGGCTGAGCTTTCGGGGAACAGGAACTGTGGCAAAGGCAGCGTCATTAGTGACTAGCCTGGACACAGGAATTAAGGCGCAACGTCACTGGCAACAACCCAGGGGACAGGAAGTAAAGCACTTGGGGATTGCTGGCTTGTCTTTTAAATGCAAATAGACTGTGGACTCCTCTTCTGAGGTGGCAGCTCTCCTGTGTTGTACTATTGACCTGACAAATCTGTGCATTCCCTGCTGCAATAGATTGTATATATTACATTGCTCTTCTTATGCCTTAGTTGCTTGTACAGGGATGTGGGGTTTATTGAAAATCCTTCTGAGTTTCTCAGATGGTCCGGCAACATACAGGGGATGTGGGATGACAATGCTGTTTTCCCCGTCTGTTCTGGACATTTTTGTGTCTCCAGCAAAGTCCAAGTTTAGGTATTTTCAGGTTTTTAGTGCTTTTTTTGGTGTGTTTGTGTAACTTTTTCTTTCCTTCCCCCTTTGTCAGCTCATTCTCTGCTTGGACTGGACCTAACGATATTTTTTTTCTGTCAAGTAATTTGTGTTAATGTCTTGCTGCTCCATGCTAGGTAATCTTTGGGTGAGCATGTAGCCATCAAGAAACAGCGTTGTGGTCAAAGGACAACCCTGACAGACCCACACTAGCTGGTAACATATTTGCCCTTTTACTGAGAAAACAGTCACAATTTACACTCCACTTATACAAGAACTAGGTGGCTCGTAAAATGACCCCAGCAGCCCACCTTCTCACAATACCCCCCACAAAACCCTTTGAGGCGTATTGTTCCTAAGCGTTGTCCAATTCTATAAAACACAAGTTAACTTGGATGGACTTGGATGCTTCAGAAGACCCCTTGGCCAGCCATGCCTAAAAGGCCCCCTTCTTCAGCCTGACAGCCTCACTGCGGACCTGCCGGTGGACTCCAAAGGGTCCTCGGGTTTCCACCACACCAGGCACCAGCAGTGCTCTCAAACCTAGGGTGGCTGCTTCTACGATGGGGGATTTGAATATACGCTACTCTCATTCCATGTCCCTAGCCACCCACGCAATGGAGGTGAATTTCTTCTGGAGGTGAGAGTTAAAGATCTTACAGACAGGGGCCTCAGTCAGGCATTTCCGCCACACCCTAACTACATGATTGCTGGACAGACCTCGTAAACTCAGTCTCCCCTACGATCTGATCCAACTTACCACCAGATGGTGATCATTTGACAGCTCTACTTCTCTTTTCCCATTAGTGAAGAGCTTGGCTTGCATTGGACCTGACCCTGATTCCTACCTCTATAGGTGGAGGGACCCACATAGTGGTGGATCCATTGTATTTCTGCTGGCTGTGCCTCACTGGGCCACATGTTTGAAGGTTCAGCCACCAGATGCTCCCCTACCAGGTCTGGCTCAAGAAGGGTTCCATGGTTAACCTACTCTGGGAGAGGTACTACATTTGTAAATTGCCATAATCATGAAGGATCTGTAAATTACACATAGTCTGGCCCATACCCTGGAACCAGGGGCTCTTGCATTAGTCAACCCATCTCCCAGGATCACCCCCCCCTCCCCCATCCCAACTGTGCTAAGCTGGCTATTTGAAAAGGTGGCCCATACGTGTTTGTGTGTGAGTTACCTAGATCAGGTTTGTTCAGTCAGAAGATGGATAGATGCCATATTTGAACAGCAGGAGTTATAGTGGCACGGATTGACCATTGCCCAAGGTGTTGGAACAATGCAGGAAGTACTATGTTGTGCTGTGAGTTGATTTATAAATATTCCTGTGCTGGTTATGAATTATGCAATACAATACACATTTATATTGGTTAAATGTTATTTGATGTCTACAGAAATCCACACTTTTGTGGTATTGTTAGGTTTTGGATAACAAAGCTTTGGGAATGCTGTTGGGCCTTATATTTGTTTAGAGAATTTCTAGTTAATTTGGTATTTTAAGTTTGAAGAAGGGATTTACCTAGATGATTATGGATTACATTTGTAAAATCTGGCTTCAGCCTGCTATGGTGCTAGGGCTTCCAAAACACAATGACCTACACAATACAGTCTCCAACACTTCCACACACATATTTGGTTACTTGTTAATTAAATTTGCCTTCACATTTGTGATAAGCTATAAGAGAGGAATTATCGCTCTACTTTGGGAAACAGTTTTCAGTTTTCTGACAGCTAGGCCCTTTCCATCTTCTGCCTGCCTGGATCCCTAGGTTTCTCCACTACTAATGCTGCTGCAGGCATTACCCACAACTTTACTGTTTGAGTTTTTGCTTCCTTTTTTTTCCAGCAGGTGTGCACAGATGTTTTGAGCAATACTATGATTAAACACCATGTTTTTTCAAGAGTTGGGGAAGAGCAAGGATAGAGTTCTCTTGTGAAAATGGCCTGACTTTTTTGAGCTGACAGAAAGCCGATAGTAACTCAAATTACCACTGAGAACCACCAGAGAACCACACTACGTGCCACTTTTGGGAGCTAATAACAGCAAACTGTGGTTAAAAATCACAAGGGCTCCCCAAAATTGGATAACAGAAGATTGGAAAATCCCAGCCTGGTCTGAGTCTCAACGGATACTAGAGTCAGAAATACTGTAACAACATGAAAGCATGTATCCATGCTGCCTTGTTATAAGATTTACTTGACACACTTTGGGCCCCTTTGTACAAATTTAGCATTGTTTAAATGCCACAGCCTCCCTGAGTGTTGTTCCAGGACAGCATGTAAGTTATAAGGTATTATACAGGAGTATTCATCAATATCTACACAAATTAATGACATAAACATTAAATGTATAAAATAAAATTAAACTTATAAACATTACAGTGGCATCCATTAGTTCATCGACAAAAAGAAATGATATTTTTCCATTTTAGTTTAATTCTTAGTGTGAACAGTGACCCCTTACAGGGGAGAGAAAAGTTATTTCAAAGAGATGATGATGCAGCATGTAGCATGAGGGAGGATCAGTATCTGAGTGACAGACTAAGATGGAGGAGAAGGGAAAGATGAAAAAGATAAACCAGCTGTGTGACACAACTTTGCTTGGAGAGCAAGGAGTTTTCAGAAGCTTCTTTCCTCCTCTTTCAAATGATGGAGACAGTGGAGCTAAAAGCTGAACTCTGTTTCCCACAGCTCCACAACACCTCAACACACACGTCCTCACTCTGAGTCGATGCTCATTTACATTCTGCTGTCCTTCATCTCTCTGCTCACTGTGGTTCTTAACCTGCTGGTCATCGTTTCCATCTCCCACTTCAGGCACAGATACATGTCTTTGATAATAAGTGATTCTCATTACCACTTAAGTGACCTTTGAGTGTTACATTTTGCCTGTTTGATGAGACTTTTGTTCACAAGCAGTGCTTATAACCAATTTCTAATAATAACAATGTTGGTGTTTCTAATATTCACAGTGATGAAAATATTCTCTCTCTCCAGGCAGCTCTACACTTCCACCAACCTCCTCCTCCTCTCTCTGGCTGTCTCAGACTTCCACATGGGCCTCGTTGTGATGCCATTTCAGATATTATTAACAGAACCCTGCTGGTTCCTGGGTGACCTGGTTTGTGTTCTGTATTATGTTTTACCTTATATCATTGTTAATGCATCAATAGTAAACATGGTGCTGATATCAGTCGACCGTTATGTTGCCATCTGTGACCCTCTGCATTACTCCACCAGAATTACTCAGAAGAGAGTTCAGATCTGTGTTCTCCTGTGTTGGATTTATTGTGTTTTCTACAGTTTTCTGATGTTATATGATAACTTAAAACAACCAGGCAGGTATAACTCCTGCTATGGAAAATGTGTGATTAATGTAGATGGAGCTGTCTATCTTTTAGTTTTAGGTTTTATCCTTCCCATTTCCACCATCATCATTCTGTATGTGAGAGTGTTTGTGGTGGCTGTGTCTCAGGCTCGTGCCATGCGCTCCCACATTACAGCTGTCAAACTGCAGAGATCAGTGACTGTAACTGTGAAGAAATCAGAGCTGAAAGCAGCCAGCACTCTTGGAGTTGTTGTTGCTGTGTTTCTCATGTGTTACTGTCCACCTTACTGTGTGTCTCTCTCTGACTCTGATCTTACAGTCGGCTCGTCAACCAGAAATTTTATTGTTTTTTTACTTTTTTCAAACTCCTGTCTAAATCCTCTGATTTACGCTTTTTTCTACCCCTGGTTCAAAAGATCAATAAAAATTATTCTAACACTAAAGATCCTGCAGCCCAACTCCAGCCAGGCCAAAATACTGTAGAGAGAAACGTTGCAGTCATTAAATGAGACGCAAAACATTTTCTGTAAAGGGGTAAACGTAATTTAATACAATAAATAAAGAGCAGTAAAATGTAGATTTTTTTTTTTCTTCTGGTGATCTTGTGCGTATGTTTTTATGTCGTCACGCTCCTCATAGGTGGTTCTCTTACCATTACCTCTGTAACAAGCACCTAAAACTGTTTTCTGTGGATTCCTGAAAGAATGAGTCCATGTAGAACCAATGTGGAGCTGGAAGAAACTTTGGTAGTGTAGTTATGTACCCTGTTAAAAATGTTTTTTCTTTAAACATGACTGTCATCATTTTTAACAATGTACAATAACATTTTTGTCTAAAAGTAGCTTTGATTTAACAACATCAAGGTGCAGCTTGCAAGAATAGCTTTTAATCTACAGAAAGACTAAAGATATTTAGATTTTCTTCCCTTCAGAAGGCATTTTGAAAAGCTAATTAAAAAGTATAAAACACTCAAATACAAGTTACGGTCCACTTGCAAAGTTTCACAGTGTCAAGGGTCTAGTGAGGTAAAGTCAGGTGAATTCAATTCAACTTTATTTATATAGCGCCAATTCAAGTCATCTCAGGGCACTTTACAGAATAAAGTCAAGATTATAAAGATATATAAAGAGAACCCAACATTTCCCCCTGGAGCAAGCCATAGGCACCCGTGGAGAGGAAAACTCCCTTTAACGGAAGAAACCTCCAGCAGAACCAGGCTCAGGGTGGACGGCCATCTGCCTCGACCGGTTGGGGTGAGTGGAAAGGGGAGAGAGAAAAGAACAGAGCAACAAAAAGCAACAACAAAACATCGGGCAGATTGGTAGGACCAGTAGCTGCACGCTGGAAGACACACAGCTTCAAAGCCGGGGGACACCTGCAGAAAGGGACAGCGAGAGGGGGACAGAGGAGGACAAAGACAACTACGGGAGAGAACGCACAGAGTTAATGACATACAGTGGTGAGAATTGTGGGGTGAGAGGAGAGGAGAGATGGTCAAGAGGAGGAAAGGAGCTCAGTGCATTGGGGGGTGGGTCCCCCAGCAGTCTAAGCCTATAGCAGCATAACTATAACTATATGCTTTATCAAAGAGGAAGGTCTTAATCCTAGACTTAAAAGTAGAGAGGGTGTCTGCTTCCCGAATCAGAATTGGGAGCTGGTTCCACAGGAGAGGAGCTTGATAGTTAAAGGCTCTACCTCCCATTCTACCTTTGGAAATTCTGGGAACCACAAGTAGGCCTGCATTCTGAGAGCGAAGTGGTCTGCTGGGATGATATGATACTATGAGATCTTCTATATATGATGGAGCCTGAACATTCAGAGCTTTATATGTAAGAAGCAGGGTTTAAATTCTATTCTAAATTTAATGGGAAGCCAATGGAGAGAAGCTAGTGAAGGTGAAATATGATCTCTCTTGCTAGTTCCAGTCAGCACTCTTGCTGCAGCATTTTGGATTAATTGCAGGCTCTTGAGGGAGTTACTGGGGCATCCTGAAAGTAGGGAATTACAGTAGTCCAACCTAGAGGTAACAAATGCATGGACCAGTTTTTCAGCATCACTTTGAGACAGGATGCTCCTAATTTTGGCAATGTTCCGTAGGTGGAAGAAGGCTGATCTAGAGATTTGTTTTATATGTGAGTTAAAGGACAAATCCTGATCAAAAATAACTCCAAGGTTCCTTGCAGTAGTACTGGAGGCCAGACTTATGCCATCTAGAGTAACAATATGGTTGGACATCATGTCTCTGAGATTTTTGGGCCCAAATACTATGACTTCAGTTTTGTCTGAGTTTAAAAGTAAAAAATTGTGGGACATCCAGGCCTTTATGTCTCGTAGGCTTGAAGCTTTATTAACTGATTATTTTCATCTGGTTCCATAGATAAATATAGCTGGGTATCATCAGCATAACAGTGGAAATTTATGGAGTGTTTTCTAATAATGTTGCCTAAAGGAGACATATATAAAGTAAAAAGTATTGGTCCTAACTCAGAGCCTTGTGGAACTCCATAGCTAACCTTTGTGTGCATGGAGGATTCATCATTAACATGAACAAATTGAAATCTATCAGATAGATAAGATTTAAACCAACCTAGTGCAGTTCCTTTAATCCCACTTTCATCTTCCAATCTCTGTAATAAAATGTTATGATCAATGGTATCAAATGCAGCACTAAGATCTAACAGAACAAGTATAAAGACGAGTCCATTTTCTGAGGCCATGAGAAGATGGTGGTGACTTTTACCAGTGCTGTTTCTGTACTATGATGAATCTAAATCCTGACTGAAAGTCTTCATACAAATTATTCCTATGAAGGTGATTACATAATTGTTTTGCGACTACTTTTTCAATTATTTTAGAAATAACGAATCAGTATCAGTATGTGGCTGTAGCTCAGTTGGTAAAGGCAGTTGTCCACGGACCACAGGGTCCCGGCTATATATTACATTTGAGCCAAATACTGAGACAGTCGAACTTGGTCACATTGGTCATGCCTGCGTTTTCTGCCTGCTAAACCGTTGTGCTAAACTTTTCTAATTCATTCCAAAAATGAACACATGCATTTCTCTAGCCCTACTTTAAAGCAAACAAGGGTATGGTGAAGCCCCAACAAAGAAAAGCAGTTTTGAGTTTGTGCTGTTCTGCAGTCACAGTCACTATTGGACAAGACAACTAAAAGGTAGTATAGATATATTTTTTTAATTTAATTGTTTCTATTCACTATAGATCAACGTCTTTTGGCTTGTCCCTTCAGGGGTCACCACAGCAGAACGTGTTCTGCATGTTGGTTTGGCACATGTATTTATTTTTAGGGTCGCCCTTTGTGGTGGAGCCACACCTGGTGGGGCAGGATTTTTTCCTACTGCCTTCTGCATCCCACCCAATGCTCTACCACTGAGCCACCAGGCCCCTACTCACTATAATGTCTCTGATTTCAGAAGCTGATCTAACATTATTGTTAGATGGGGCTCAATTGTTACATAATTGATGTGTTAAGTGATGTGTGAAGCGTGAGAAGATAGTGGAGTATTCTAAACAGATGCTCTAAAAAGTAATTGCCGTTTTTGATTTCGGAGCCTTTTTGGAAAAGATAAACCCCACAGTTACACGCTGCATATACAGGTTTAAGCTTCTGTAAGGGATGTTTTCTTGCCCATACAATTTCACATTCCTGACATCGCCTTTGAAACATGGACTGTGATTCACAGGCTGAGGGAGTATGATTGGTGTTTGAGAGAGAAAGTGAAAGTAGTGGAAGGAGGAGGAAGAAATGAGAGACTCATAAATCTGCTGAATGGCACAGAATTTTGTGTAGAAAGTGTTCAGCTTCATCTCCTCCCTCTCTGATGATGGAGACACTGGATGAAGCTGAACTCTGTTTCCCACAGCTCCTCAACACTTCCTGCAAGAAACACACACGTCCTCACTCTGAGTCGATGCTCATTTACATTCTGCTGTCCTTCATCTCTCTGCTCACTGTGGTTCTTAACCTGCTGGTCATCATCTCCATCTCCCACTTCAGGCACAGATACATGTCTTAGCTTTGATTATACATTGTAATGAAATTGATTGTAATAAGTGGCCTCTGATCATGACATCTTGGTGGTTTAATGGGGTTTTTGTTCAAAAGCTGTGCTTACAACTGTAGTTTTTGTTATTTGTAAGTCTTTTGTCCCTACTGCTATTATAAAACAGTTTCTAATGGTAATAATACTGTTGGTGTTTGTAATATTCAATGATGATATTCTCTCACTCCAGGCAGCTCCACACTCCCAACAACCTCATCATCCTCTCTCTGGCTGTCTCAGACTTCCTTGTAGGCCTCTTTGTGATGCCGTTTCAAATCCTCCTGACAGAACCCTGCTGGCTCCTCGGTGACCTGGTGTGTGTTGTTTATTATTTCTTAGCCTATATCACTGTTTCTAATTCATTATTGAACATGGTGCTGATATCAGTCGACCGTTATGTTGCTATCTGTTACCCTCTGCATTACTCCACCAAAATCACTCAGAAGAGAGTTAAAATCTGTGTTCTCTTATCTTGGATTTATTGTGTTTTCTACAGTTCTCAGATTTTGAGTGACAACCTAAAACAACCAGGCAGGTATAACTCCTGCTATGGAGAATGTGTTATTAACATAATAGGAGCTGTTGATGTTGTGATGAGTTTTATCCTTCCCATTTCCACCATCATCATTCTGTATGTGAGAGTGTTTGTGGTGGCTGTGTCTCAGGCTCGTGCCATGCGCTCCCACATTACAGCTGTCAAACTGCAGAGATCAGTGACTGTAACTGTGAAGAAATCAGAGCTGAAAGCAGCCAGGACTCTTGGAGTTGTTGTTGCTGTGTTTCTCATGTGTTACTGTCCACCTTACTGTGTTTCTCTCTCCGGCTATGACCTCAAGGTCGGTTCTTCAACTAATTTTATTGTATTTCTACTTTTTTCAAACTCCTGTCTAAACCCAGTGATTTACGCCTTTTTCTATCCCTGGTTTAGAAAATCTGTTAAATATATTGTTACACTTCAGATATTGTGGCCACACTCCTGTCAGGTGATGGTGTAGAGAGAAACTGTGGAGAGACGACACCTTTTCTTTAAAGAGGAAAATGCAAATTTATGTTCTAAGTAAAGATGATAAAAAATGTTATATTCTTATCCTCTGATTGTGTCCTCAGTACACGTTTTCTGTTCGTAAGTTTCTTCATTTGATGCAGTGATTCACATATAGATTGACACAGTTGAATCTGTGTTTTTCATAATCACCTCAACATAAGTAAACAGCCCATTTTATGGTAATTATGCACATTGCAATATTGAAAGAATGAAAAAGAAATGTCAGGATGTCCAGGATATATTTTTCTATTACAGTACAGATTTTTACAGTACATGCTGAATATTTGACTAGTTATTTAAAATAGAACTAACAGAAATATCTAATGTTAATGTCTTTTATTTTAACTTCCAAATGAGTAGTAGGCATGTACAAATGATTCTACTGCATTTACAGAAGATGTACACTGATCAGCCAAAACATTAGGTACACCCTTTATCCCAATTCACTACAACAGATCTGCCATGAATTCTACTTTTTCAGGGTTATAAATAAAAGTTTAGGAGTTGAAACTGTCAAAAGTGATAATTCTGCTATAAGATTGAGGTCACTGGTTGGTGGAGTTGTATTGGACTACATCATCAACTTTAGAATTGCTGATCGGTGTATTTATCAGGATGATGGTTAAGAGATTATTGCTATACATTAATGCAGTTATAGAAGAAACGGTGCATTGGGCATTAGAAATGGAGAGAGATTCTGATTTAACATGACCTGAGCTCGAAGAAAACTTTGGGTTTAGGTATATACATGTACACTGTAATTATATTGTGGTAATGTGCACTGACAGTTGCTGTCAACCTGTGGATTTGTAAAAATATCTAGTTAAAACCCATTAAGGTGCAGCTGGCTAGTTGAAGGCATATGGCAGGTGCACTTCAGTGCAGTTTGATAAGGTCTAATTGCAAAATCTCACATTGTAAAGGGTCTCGGACAGTTTAGCAATTTAACTCCGGCCATTCTTTCTCTTTTACAATAGTTTTTGTACTGTATGTCGATATGATGATATCGACTGGTTACATTTTTGCTTTTGTGTGCTGTTGTGACCCACAGATATTTTCCTATTCTTCGCAATGGTCTACAGAGGAGTTAGTGCAAATAATATTTACGTGTGTTGTAAGATTTACAAACATAAATGTTCAGTAAAAAATGTATATTTGTGGACAGGATTTTAAAGTGCAAAACTTGTTTTGTAAGTACAAATCTTCATCCAGGCATTTGTGAATCCGGAATTTTGCATCATTAAATGTACAAAGAGAGTCTCTTCACAGTTTTTATTTTATTTAGATTTTGGCAAAAAACACGAAAAAGTCACTCAGCAAGTGGTGACGTTTAACCTTTGACAAGACAATTGTAAGATGAAGTAGTAAGAAGTAAGTAAGAAGTAAGAAGTAAGATGGCCCTAAAAGAGACTAGTGGACTTTTAGAGAACACCGGGCCTAATATTCAGGGGAATCCACATTCAGTTGAACACCTTAGTGGAGTAAAAATTAATAAGTAATTTATTTGGATTTTCATTTCATGTGGTGCAGGTGAAATATTGCCAACTAAGCAGCTAAAATACGCGGACTGCGTGATAAGCTGCAAAACTAGGAAAAGGCCATTTGGCATATACAGTAGCTATCATAGTAGGTTATGTATAGTTATGTATAGGTGAGAGGTGGCTCAGTCACTGACCAGCCTTTGTGCTGTAGTGCTCATAAGGAATAATACTACCATCAACGCAAAGACCTTTTTACCAAAATATGAAACCTGTCACCGTTAAATTTGATGAGAAAAGGTAACTGTTCTAGTCATAAAACATTTAACGGGGGGCAGTGTTGCTGAGTCCCGCCTGCTGCCTGGCAGAAACTAGTTTTGTTTCCTGTAGTGTCCTCATCTGTTGTTAAGGGTAAGTGTTTTTTTGGAGACAAATAATTAGGATTAGATTAAGAGGGGCAGCGGTAGATCAATTAGTGAGGCAGTCGTCCATGTCAGTGGTTCGATCCCTGGTCCCGGCTATATGTCGAAGTGTCTCTCGGCAAGACACTGAACCCCTAACAGCCCATTCCCCTCCCCAGCTGTGCAGTGCCGGTCCAAGCCCGGTAGAAATTGGAGAGGGTTGCGTCAGGAAGGGCATCCGGCGTAAAAACTGTGCCAAATCAGCATGTGGACAATGATCCGCTGTGGCGAACCTGAACTCATGACATAAGCAGAAAGGACCAAAAAAATACAAAATTAGTGTCAGATTAAGCATCTTGACAGCACTTGGCTCTCTTGTAATTCTGTCATCTAATACAAACTCTGCTCTCTCCTAGGTTGTTCAAAAGATCTACGGGCAAATTCCATCAACAAAAACCTGAAATTCTGAAAGTTTCCCTGAATTTTAGCCCAAAATGTTATACAAATGAATTGGCCTTGTTGTTCCGAAGCTTCTGGAAGGGACTGTATCAGGAATGTGTCTGTAATTCATACTTGTGCCGAGAGGTTGGTTATACACTAAGCTCTTTTTGAAAAGCTCACTTACCCAACTCATATTCTTTCTGTAGCAACTTGAAGATAAAATTCCAACAGCACTGATTCTCTCAACAATGTTTTTAGTTAACGTTTTAGCCATCACATCTCCAGTTTGTCCAAAGTTTGTTCACATTCCCAATAATAGGAATAAAACTTTCCTCGTTCTCACAGCATTTTGTCACCTAAACATTCTTGCAAGTATTTCCCCATTGCATATGTTTGCATCAAATAACTTTCCACCTCAACTCCCAAGACAATGCTCCTGTGTTCATGGATATTACATCTAATGTAACAATAGTTCAGCAATACAAACACACACTCACACACAAACACACACACTTCTCATGTGTATCCCAGCAGCTTGCAGTAGTCTCAGATGATATAATCTCCAAATAATGACTGCAATCAGAGGTGTGAAAAAACAAACATGATGCAGCCTCCTCACATCAACACCTGATGCAATCTTAGGACAGTTCATCAAGGTAAACGGCTGTTTCAGTCGAGCTTTGACTTTATGCACAATAACAATGACATCACAATTCAGCTTTTCCGCAGATTTTTGGATTGATTACGGGGTCAGTTGACCAACAACACAAAAACAAACACATTCTCTGCATTCCTTGTTGACTCACTGACTGCAACTATAATTATAAGACCGATGACATTACACATACGTAGGCCGTCACCTTCAGCCAATTTACAGCATCCTACGGCCCCCGGGCCAAATGCAGCG
Source organism: Channa argus (assembly GCF_033026475.1). Classification (NCBI taxonomy): domain Eukaryota; kingdom Metazoa; phylum Chordata; class Actinopteri; order Anabantiformes; family Channidae; genus Channa; species Channa argus. The sequence goes on from NC_090209.1 coordinate 24,258,207, forward strand.
TTCATATTTCCACTGGCCTGAAGCGTCTGTCATAAAATCAATAATATATGGCCTGCCAGTACTGTTGTCCACAGCATAAAATACATGCGTAAAAAAAGCTATTTTATATTTCACCACAAGATGACAGTAAACTTGTGGCTGAACTCTCGCGACCCCGTTTTGCGCCTGATCTGTTTTTTGCCCATTTCTAAAATGGCAACTGGAAGTAAGAAAAGGAAAGTTGACAGCGAGTGCCGCTGCTTCCAGGACAATTAGAAATCTGAATATTTTTTTTACTGAGTTATGAAACAACTGTGTCTGCCTAATTTGCCAAGAGACTGTGGCTGTGTTCAAGAAGTTCAATATAAAGACTCCATTGTATTATTCACCAACAAGTTCTATGTGCATCTGAAATATGATCACGTTATGAAAACGGGGATAAAGGCTATTATATTCGCTCCCAAGCGCTGTGCCACTGCCAGTTTCAACAATTTCTACTGGACATTCACGCTGAATACGGAGATGTTGTGTATCACACTGATGTAAGATGGCTCAGTCGGGGGTCTTCACTGCATCGTTCTACTCTCTTAAAGAGGAAATTGGACAATTCTTGGCAAAAAAGGGACGACCGATGCCAGAACTAACCGATCCTGTTTGGCTGGCTGATTTTGGATTTTTAGTCACAAACGCAGCCCAATACCACACATTTCCAATTTCTGCAAGAAATAATAATCCGTTTTCCAGCGCACAATATCAATGCGCAAATGAGGAGTTATGCTGCAAACATCTCATCTCTGGCTGAGGAGTTTCAACAGTGTTTCAGGGATTTTGCAACTATTAAAGAGGAGATCACGCTTTTTTCCTCTCCTTTTTCCGTGGATACCATTGACGTTCCAGCCCACCTGCAGTTGGAGCTCATTGAGCTGCAGTGTGACACGGAGTGTCGCAGCCGGCACCAACAACTCCCTCTTGTCAACTTTTACCAGCAGCTGGATAAAGACAGGTTCCAAGAAAATGTTGAGCTTATTTGGCTCAACATACTTGTACGAGAAGACATTCTCAGTTATGAACATGAATAAGAACCGTGTGAGAACAAGACTAAGCGACTCCCACCTGCGTGACATTTTGTGCATTAAAACCACTGTTTTTGAGGCAGACCTGCCCAGTTTACTGCAGTCGAGATCTCAGTATCACCCTTCGCATTAATGCAAACATGTTATTTGTTGATTCTGTTGAATAAAGGTTTGAGTTTGAGTCAAATTTCATAAAATACTTGCTTTCAATTTATTTTTTTAACCTACATTTATCCAGGTCAGGCAGTTATCAGAGCTACCTAGCAGCAGAAAGCATAGGACAACAAAGCAAAATAAAAGGAAATACAAAAAAGCAACCCCCCTCCCCCATCAGTGGCATGTAAAATTCATGCTGGCCCGTATGACAATTGTTTTACGTCAATATGGCCCCTGAGCCAAAAAGTTTGGGCACACCTGCTCTAAGTCTTACTTACACTAGGAATAGCTGCTTTGTACTGTTTCAAAGCAGTGTTGCCATCAGCTTGTAGAGGTGGACCAGGGCATGTTATACTGGACAGTGACCAAGCTTGGAACGGAGCGATGACTTAGTCAAACAAACCAGACTTTTGGGGGTCAAACATGCTCTGGTACGGTACGAATTGCCTAGTATGAATGTACCTTTAGTCAGGGGTAGGGAGCCATGGTGCTCGGGATGCATCGGGTGTGGGGCCGCCACGAAGAAGATGTGCCATAGACCTCCTGCCAGGACAGCGAGGGCGAGAAGGTGACCTGTTCTTGCCTCAGCTCTGAAGGTTAGCAGGGTTTGGTAGTGTGTCATACGAAGATTGGACCAAGGATCTGACGCAAATTAAGTCTGCTTGCCAGATGTTTGCCCAAGTGAACATTCGAAGCAACGCATTTTCCCACTTTGTCCGAGCTCACTGCTGTCACAGTCCGACCATGCTGGTTCTGTGTGCTTTCTGTATGCTGGAGTATTTGCTTAACAACCCATTTCAGACCAACGCTTGTGTAGCCTCTTCGTTTACCTGTTAGGTCGTACTGCTTAGCTTTTTGACACCTGTTGCATTAGCTTTGTTGTTTAACATATTCCTTAATACTTTCATCACTGTTGTGCCTCTGCATTTAGTGTCCAGACCTGTTTCTGAGCCTTTTGTGACTGACTGTGAACAGTATTTAAAGCCATTTCATGTCCCAGGTAGACACATTTTTTATATCACAGCAATTGACAGAACTAAATAAGCTCATGCTTTAAATTATTTACAAGCCTCATGTGACTCCACTCACTTTGCTCTGAACCTGGTTCCCTAGGGATTCACCAATGAGCCTTTTGCACCTTTTTCCATTCCCACTCTACAACCTCAACTTTGACCTACTGAGCTCCTGTCGTCGTACCCTGAAATGTGCTAAGCTTTTTTATTTTTTACCAAGCTGTTCAGTAGTCTTTCATCTTCAACCTGCTACTTTTACCAGACTCATTATAAGTGGCTTATCATCCCTGACCCTTCCTACCAAGGGTTTTATCCACATGGTGTAGCAGTTGACTTGCTACCTCACATCTACAAGGTACTCGTTTTGAATCAACCTCTTTCCTCTGGGTCCTGCAGTTCCCCCCCCACAGTTCAGCATGCATGTTAGATTTGGTAACTATAAATTGCCAGTGACTGTTAATGTGTGAATGGTTGTCTGTCTATGTCTCTTTGTATTGGCCCTGAGACAGACTGAAGTCCTGTTCAGGGTGTGCCCCGCCCCTTGTCCAATGGCAGCTGGAATAGCCTCCATCCCCCATAACCCCGAACAGTAAAAGTGGTTAAAATAATGAATGGTTAAGCTTGTTTGTTTTTGCACAAATAGTATTTTTGGTGTCCAGATTTTTAGATGACTCAACTGTTTCTGGCCATTTATTGCTGAGCTGACAAAACGTGATACATGACCCTTATAATGAAAACACAAATCCTTGCTTCCAGATTTTAGACACAGGGTCATTGTAAATAAATAACAATGTGGAGATATGAACATTAATCATAATCTGTCATACGTACTTGTGGCATAAATGTGTACAAAACCTAATGGGATATTTGTCCCAGGGACATTGCTTACTAGTGTGTGTGCATTACCAATCATCGTACAGAAAAAGAATTCAGGGATGATGATGAAGAGGAAGAGTATAATGCACAGCATGAGGGAGGGGCAAGAGCATTGTCTAAGATAGAAACTGAAGAGAGAAATAAATCAGCTATGTGACACAGCGCTTTGTTCAGAAAGCTGTGAATGTTCAACACATTAATCTCCTCTCTCTCTCTGATGATGGAGACCACGGAGGAAGCTGAACTCTGTTTCCCACAGCTCCTCAACACTTCCTGCAAGAAACACACACGTCCTCACTCTGAGTCGATGGTCATTTACATTCTGCTGTCCTTCATCTCTCTGCTCACTGTGGTTCTTAACCTGCTGATCATCATCTCTATCTCCCACTTCAGGCACAGATACATGATTTAGCACTGATGATCTGTTGATGTATCGAGAGTGGTTGTTGTACGTGGCCTCAAAGCATTACAGCCTGGTTGTTTTCATTGGACTTACGTTTTTAAGTAGTGCATTAAAAATATTATATTTATTATTATGAAATTGTTATATATGCTTTTATAAAGCAACTTCTAGTGGAAATAATACTGTGGGTTTTTGTATTACTGACGGTGAAGATACTTTTCTCACTTCAGGCAGCTCCACAGTCCCACCAACTTCATCATCCTCTCTCTGGCTGTCTCAGACTTCCTCGTTGGCCTGTTTGTGATGCCGTTTCAAATCGTCCTTACAGAGCCCTGCTGGTTCCTGGGTGACCTGATGTGTGTTCTGTATTATTTGATAGCCTTTATCATTGTCAATGCCTCAGTCATAAACATAGTGCTGATATCAGTCGACCGTTATGTTGCTATTTGTGACCCTCTGCATTATTCCACCAGAATCACTCAAAAAAGAGCTCAAATTGGTGTTTACATCTGTTGGATTTACTCTGTTTTCTTCAGCTTTCTGCTGCTATCTGACAACCTGAAACAACCAGGCAGGTATAACTCCTGCTATGGACAATGTGTGATTAAACTAATGGGAGCTGTTGACATTATGTTAAACTTTATCCTTCCCATTTCCGCCATCATCATTCTGTATGTGAGAGTGTTTGTGGTGGCTGTGTCTCAGGCTCGTGCCATGCGCTCCCACATTACAGCTGTCAAACTGCAGAGCTCAGTGACTGTAACTGTGAAGAAATCAGAGCTGAAAGCAGCCAGGACTCTTGGAGTTGTTGTTGCTGTGTTTCTCATGTGTTACTGTCCATCATATTGTTTGTCCCTCTCTGGCCTAAACCTCACACTTGGTTCTTCGACCACTGATTTCATCAGTTTCCTACTTCTATCAAACTCGTGTCTAAACCCTGTGATCTATGCCTTTTTCTACCCCTGGTTTAAAAAATCTGTTGAACTGATTGTTACACTTAAGATACTGCAGGTTAACTCCTGTGAGGCCAGTGTAGTGTAGAGAAAAGTTAGGGTGGCTTCAAGTAGACATATGAAAATGCAAGATTATTTGCAAAATAGAAATGTTGTTATTCATATCTTCTACATATATTGTGTGTTTTTATGCCTTTTCTTTATGACACAAAATATCATATTCGGTTTTCTGACCTCTTATAGCACCTCCATAAAAGGAAACTCTTATATTTTACATATCGCAAAAATCCAATGTGAAAAAGGTCATTTATAGTCCACATTTGTCTATTTGGCTGGAATTCTTTTCTTTTATTACCAGCAGAAATGAGCCAAACTTATTTACATGATCACTTTTTGTAAATTAAAAGGACCATGATAAAATGTATTTTACATTGTGTTTTTAGATATTTTTCTCAAACAATTGGCTTATTTAGAATTTTTGTTCATAAGACCAACCAAAAACCTTCAAAAGTTGTTAAACAAAAACAGATCCTCAGAGTACATTTAATCACTGTAAGCAACTGATATACTAATAGGACGTTTAGACTTTCACAATGGAGACAAGGATTTGAGGGAAATGTGAGACAACTATTGTTGTTGCTGTTGTCTCAACAGCCACGTGAAATTTGTGCCTCCATAACTGTTCAAGTGGGGTATTGTCTGATGAATTTTATGTTCGAGTACAACTGAATATCTCTGGATCTTGTCTCACAGACCTTATTTGAGGCATTTAAACAAAAAGCCATTCAAAAACCTATAGCCTTCAGGACAAGTGAACCACAATTGCATAAATACTGAATTCTATGTTTTAGGACTCATTGCTGCAAATTCATTTTATAAATTACTTTGAGCCATTTTTTACAATTGGACATTGAGATAGGGCTTTTAGTTTTCTATATTTTTATTTTCAAAACATCCCATATCAACAGCAACATTGATATCTGCACTGAAGGTTTTGATTCCCTTGTTAATTTTCCTTTGAACAAGACACGTCACTAGAGTCCATGCATCAGCAAAAACAAACTGAAAAGAGTCTGTTACACCAGAGAAAAAAAGTAGCTTGACAGTAATGATGATGATGCCGAGCATGACGCACAGCATGAAGGAGGAAGACATCAGTGTGCAAGAGCGAAACTGAAAGACAAGTAAGGGGGAGGAGAGAGAGCAAAACAAGAGATACCAACTGTATAACAGAACTTTGCACAGAAAGCTGCAAGTGTTCAGCAGCGTCTTTATTTCTCCTTTTTCTCTGATGATGGAGACACTGGATGAAGCTGAACTCTGTTTCCCACAGCTCCTCAACACTTCCTGCAAGAAACACACTCGTCCTCACTCTGAGTCGATGCTCATTTACATTCTGCTGTCCTTCATCTCTCTGCTCACTGTGGTTCTTAACCTGCTGGTCATCATCTCCATCTCACACTTCAGGCACAGATACATGTCTTAGTGCTGATGATATGTGGTTGTAGTGAGATTCATTGTATTAAGTGAGCTCTGAACATCCAGGTTATTTGATAAGACTTTGTCCTGAAGCAGTGCTTAAAGTCCATCACATTTATCACACGGATGTGCTGTAGTTTCAATAACTATTTATGCTTTTATAAAATATCTTCTACTGATAATAATGTTGTTGTTGTTGTTTATAATATACTCAGTGATGATATTCTCTCGCCCCAGGCAGCTCCACACTTCCACCAACGTCCTCCTTCTCTCTTTAGCTGTCACAGACTTCCTTGTGGGCCTCCTTGTGATGCCATTTCAAATCCTCCTAACAGAGCCCTGCTGGCTGCTGGGTGACCTGGTTTGTGTTCTTTGTTACTTTTTACCCTTTATCACTGTCTCTGCCTCAGTCGTAAACATGGTGCTGATATCAGTCGACCGTTATGTTGCTATCTGTGACCCTCTGCATTACTCCACCAGAATCACTCAAAAACGGGCTCAAATCTGTGTCCTCATGTGTTGGATTTACTCTGTTTCCTTCAGCTTTCTGCTGTTAACTGATAACCTGAAGCAACCAGGCAGGTATAACTCCTGCTATGGAAAATGTGTGATTAATGTAGATGGAGCTGTCTATCTTTTAGTTTTAGGTTTTATCCTTCCCATTTCCACCATCATCATTCTGTATGTGAGAGTGTTTGTGGTGGCTGTGTCTCAGGCTCGTGCCATGCGCTCCCACATTACAGCTGTCAAACTGCAGAGATCAGTGACTGTAACTGTGAAGAAATCAGAGCTGAAAGCAGCCAGGACTCTTGGAGTTGTTGTTGCTGTGTTTCTCATGTGTTATTGTCCATCATATTGTGTGTCTCTCTCTGGCCTAAACCTCACACTTGGTACAAATGATTTTATTAGTTTTCTCCCTTTATCAAATTCCTGTCTAAACCCTGTGATTTATGCATTTTTCTACCCCTGGTTTAGAAAATCTGTCGAACTCATTGTTACATGTGAGATTCTGCAGCCTCACTCCTGTGAGGCCAATTTACTGTAGAGAGAAACTGGCACGACTAAAAAGGGACATGGAAATCCAACATTAGCTGAATGAAAATACTGCTCTTCTTATCTTCTTTGTACATTGTCTGTGCTTTTATGTCTTTTAAGACACATAATTCATGTGCTTTTCATACAATGTCCAAAACATCATTTTAGCCCACATTTGTCTTACAGTCTGCTTGTGTTTGACCACACAAGCTGAAGTTAGGGCCCTATGAAAAAAAACTGAGATCTGCAGTGTCTGTGAATATCTTCTGTAGTTAAATCAGCATAAGGAACTAATTTTAAATAATAAAATATTGAATATTGTGACAAAGTTCTTATTGTTTATCTAACAACTTGCTTTATCTGTGCATTATTTCTAACAAATTAGCAATTATTATACACCAGAAGTGTCACACTCTGGGCCTTGAGGGCCACAGCCCTGCTTGATTTCCACCTCTCTCTCTCTCTCTCTCTCTCTATCTATTTATCCATCTATCTATCTATCTATCTATCTATATATATATATATATATATATATATATATATATATATATATATATATATATATATATATATATATATATATATATATATATATATATATATATATATATATATATATATATATATATGGGCATGGATCAGGCTGTGTGAGCCTTGTCTAATAAGTCTTTCATATTAGGATGCAAACAGCAGCCTTGAGGCCGAATCAGACAGATCTTGGCATCTTTAGAGGAGGAGGTGTTGAGGTTTTTTGAGCAGTTGTTTTTCCTGCTCTCTGACAGCTAAATTTGCATCCAAATTAACTACCCCCATCCAACGAACTTCTCCCTCCTCTCTGTATTATACCACCCGAATCCAATCTCGACTACATAGTACGACTTAATCGGGTTTTTCTTTTTCATCTTTCTTTTAAATTTTCTAGGGAGTAATTTTTCTTCAAATCATCACTGAGATGATTCTGCAACTCAAATAAAAAATAACTGAAACACATCTGTTTTTAAAATATACACACTCCCCTTATATCATATTTGTTATCTCTTATTTCAAACAGCTTTTGGCTGTTTCCTGTTAATCCGTTGTCAACAGTTCTGCACATAAGTGATAATACATCTCTGTTGGTCATTTTCTTCTAAAAGCGAACTAGGCAGACAGAACACTACAAATATACTTGTAATAAGCACTTTAACATACAAGGATAGTGGCATGCATATACAACATAGAGGTGGTAAAAGTACGAATAGTCAAATCAGTTTCTCATTCAGGGCCTTCCTCAATGCATAGGAGACAATCCTGGATCTATCTAACAGGAATAATTGGTAAAATGCTCCACACTTTACCAAATGCATTTCTGTTAAATTAAGCAGTCCCTAAGTATTTTCTCTTGCAAATGTGGAAAACAATGTTTGAAAACATTTCCAGTTATGCAAGAAATTAATCTTATGTGGACTGTTAGCGATTGGGCAAGAGACCAGGACCTTGGACCATGCAGCATCCTGATAGCCCCTCCAGAACCCACCATGGAATTAAACTTCAAGGAGCCAACCCTGAGAGGTTAACTCAATAAATGAGGTTGTCAAAGTAGCTTGTTACCAGCTCAGCACCAGGTCCCAGTGGAGTGCCCTATGCTGTCTATAAGAGATGCCCCAGGCTTCTGTAGAGAGTATGGGACATAAGGGTCGCCAGGGCAGGGTCATCTGGAGAGTGGAAGATATGAAGATATGAAGAGGAGATGGGATTCCCAAGGAGGAGGACTCAGCCATCATTGAGCAGTCCATGATCATCTAACTCCTAAGCGTCGAAGGAAAGACTTCAGTATTGTTGTTCGCATGACTGAGTTCCTCCTTCCTCCGTACATTGATACATCTGTACAGGAGGGTGGATTCTTGAAGGTGCCTGGGTGCATTGAACACACAGTACTTGTCAGCCAACTGATCCATGAAGTGATCTCGTGGTATTGTGGCTTGACCATGACAACACTTCAATCACACAATCACCAACACAGCATCTTGTCATGATTCCTCTGCCCACTGCTCGTTTATGACGTCCTGCTGAGTATTGTTGAGGGCTTTAAGAGGAAGATCAGCCACTTCCTGCACAGGTGATTGGGCCTGCCTCACAGCCTCAGCAGCATCATATTATACAGGAGAAAGAACAAGCTACAAATCCCCTTCAGTAGCTTGTCAAAGGAGTTCATGGTTTTCCGGGAAGGAGAGATGATGCTGTCCAGAGACAGTGACACTAAAGTCTCATCAGCTGGTATTCAGGTGAAGACGGGCAACAAATGAAAAGCACAGGCAGTTGAACAGGCTGAAGCTTAGCTTTAGTTCAGAGAGCTAGTGGGGACAGTTGCTGAAGGTCAGGCAGGGCTTGGGAGCATCCATAGATCTCATCACAACAAGGCCCAGGGAAAGTAAAGATGCCAGTTGGTGCCGGGCAAAATCCCAGTAGAAGTGGAGGAAACTAACACCAGCAGGATAGTCTGGATGTGTAAGGGGAGTGGACACAATGAGAGCACGCAATGGAACAAAAGATCTCATGGCCAGAGTTGTGAAAAGCAGAGCCTCTTTGGATCAACTTCCTTATTCAACGACGTTATGATGTCCTTCCCAGCACAGAGAATCTCTTCTTTTGGGACCTGGTAGAAGCCCCCATGTGTCTACTGTGCGAGCAAAGAGGATCCCTGAAACACATTTTGAGCACCTGCCCAAGAGCTCTTGCAGTGGGGCACTATCAGTGGCGACACGATCAGGTGCTGAGGGCTGTCTTAGCAGGCAACAACACCCAGCAAAGTGCTTCGTGGTCTTCATCAAGCCTGGAGAGAGGCTGCAACATAGCACAAGTTTATCAAGGGGGCTTCTTGCAGCAGGCTGGGACTGATAGCTGAAATTCCCCTCCAACATAATCGGGACCCCACTGAGACCGCACATAGTTTATGTGTCGAAATCATCTAAGCAAGTGATCATGATGGAATTGAATGTGCACTGGGAAGAGCCTGTGGAAGAGGTGTTTGAAAGAAAGATGGCAAAGCATGAGGAGCTCATAACTTGATGCCGAAACAGCAGATGGAAGACCCGGTGATACCCAATTGAATTCGGCTGTTGCGGATTCACTGGCCAATCACTTTGCACGGCCCTCAAGCAGTTGGGGATTAGGGGGCTGCGCAACAAGACACATCAAGAACATTATTGATGCTGCTGAAAGGGAATTACAATGGCTGTGGATCAGAAGGGCTGATGCAACCAGCATCAGATATTGATGCTCCTAGAGCGTCGTGTTGTTCCACTTTGTACGTCCTTTGACGTATCATATTGACACCTAAGGTTCTCTTTAGCGTTACTATTGCATCCTCCAGGAGAGCCACTATTTGACACCCTGAGAACAACTGCGTCCGGTATTGACTGTGCAGTGGTGCAAGTGCAGTCGAGTCCCTGCATCCGCAAAAAAACAAACAAAAAAAAAAGCTACCAGTTACAGCAGATAGAACAGAAGGTCCAGAGAGGGAAAATGTGCATTTGAAAAGTGAGGGAGGAAGATCAGTTTGTAAGAGACGCACACAGAGACAAAAGGGGAGGGAAGAGGAGAAAAGAGAAAGGGATAAATCAGTTGTATGACACAGAACTTGTTCAGAAAGCTGCAGGTGTTCAGCAGCTTCTCCTCTCCTCCCCCTCTGTCTCTGATGATGGAGTCATGGGAGGAAGCTGAACTTTGCTTTCCACAGCTCCCCAACACCTCTTGCAAGCAGGACACACGCCCTTACTCTGCTTCAGTTACTTTGGTCATTTACATTCTGCTGTCCTTCATCTCTCTGCTCACTGTGGTTCTTAACCTGCTGGTCATCATCTCCATCTCCCACTTCAGGCACAGATACATGATTTAAAGCTTTGATTATTTACTGTATTGCTGTAGTGAGAATCCTTGAAATAAATAAACTTTGAGCAGTACGTCCTGAGGTTTTAATGAGATTTTAGATGTTTCATATTTGTTCATTATTTCTTACATAAAACTATTCATACTGGTAAAAATGCTGAGGGCATTTATAATATCCATTGTGATGATACTTTTTCAGGCAGCTCCACTCTCCCACCAACCTCCTCCTCCTCTCTCTGGCTGTCTCAGACTTCCTTGTGGGCCTCCTTGTGATGCCATTTCAGATCCTTTTAAAAGAGCCCTGCTGGCTGCTGGGTGACCTGGTGTGTGTTCTGTTTTATGTCATACCCTTTATCACTGTCTCTGCCTCAACAGTAAGTATGGTGCTGATATCAGTCGACCGTTATGTTGCTATCTGTGACCCTCTGCATTATTCCACCAGAATCACTCAGAAGAGGGTTCAATTCTGTGTTCTGCTGTGTTGGACGTATTCTATTTTCTACAGCTTGATGTTATTGGACAACCTGAAACAACCAGGCAGCTATAACTCCTGCTATGGAGAATGTGTTATAAATATAATTGGAGCTGTTGACATTGTGTTAGGTTTTATTATTCCCGTTTCCACCATCATCATTCTGTATGTGAGAGTGTTTGTGGTGGCTGTGTCTCAGGCTCGTGCCTTGCGCTCCCACATTACAGCTGTCAAACTGCAGAGCTCAGTGACTGTAACTGTGAAGAAATCGGAACTGAAAGCAGCCAGGACTCTTGGAGTTGTTGTTGCTGTCTTTCTATTGTGTTACTGTCCACCTTACTGTGTGTCTCTCTCTGGCTCTGACCTTACAATTGGAACGTCAACCAAAGATTTCATCATTTTTCTACTTTTATCAAATTCCTGTCTAAACCCTGTGATCTATGCTTTTTTCTATCCCTGGTTTAGAAGATCTGTAAAACTCATTGTGACACTTGAGATACTGCAGCCCAACTCCCGTGAGACCAGTGTACAGTAGAGAAAAACTGTGGATTTGTGTGTGCATGTGTTACTTGTGTTTGCATGTACCCAGATGCAAAAACTCCACTACAGGCTCATCATTCTAGTGTTTTGTAGCACGTTTAACTAGAATAAAGAAGAAAACCTATATTTGTTTGCTTTATAGTTCAAAATATTTACACTTATTACAATTATTCTAACCCACGGGACTGAATCTAACCTGAACCCAAACATTGCTTTGCTGTCTGAACTGAACCTCAACCCTTGGGTACTGATGGGTCCCGAAGGGCCCCCTTTAGGTATCTACTCTCTACAGTACTTTGGCAGTAGTGTTTCAGACAGAGAATGTGCTTCAAAGTTTAAACTGTGATGTTCTGTGATGTCATCTGTCATAAACACCACAATAATAAGAAACACTTTCTGGGATTAGTTTTTAACTATTGCAGTGTTAAATGTGTCAATAAACAATGTGTTGAACTATTCTAATCTGTATTTTTTAATGACCTACATTTTATTTTCTGACGTAGTATTAGAGAGCTACAAATAGGATAAACAAGAAATGTTCTATTTCTCCAACAGTAGCCTGTTTTATTCAGCAATCTTTCATTCTAGCTCACCAATAAACCTTAGACCTAAACATAGTTATAACTCATTTGAGAGCCTTACTCTTAGCCTTTCACACCCAAACTGGAAAACTCAAAAACCACTATTATTTATCGTGTACCGTCCTCCAGTTACTAATTCAGAGTTTTTGACTGAATTTTCAGTTTTTCTATCTGATTTAGTGCTTAGTACAGGTAAATTCATTATAGTGGGTGACTTTAACATTCATGTAGATGCTGACAGTAACTGCCTCACCACTGCATTCAATTCCTTATTAGATTCAATTGGTTTTTCCCAAAATGTGAATAAAGCCACTCACTGTTTGAGTCACACCCTGGACCTTGTCCGTGAATTAAATAATTTAACTCTTTGTTTGTTTTTCACATACTTCTCTTTTATCTTAGCATTTTCTAATACATTTTTAATTTACAATAATAGACTATACAGTAGTTAGAAAACAATTCCACCACAGCAGATGTTTATCTGAAAATTCTCTGTGCAAATTTAAAGTAAATTATTTTTTCATCACAATTCACAAATTCACAGATTAACGCAGGCACCACAAAATTACAAAGGGAGTTGTTTCACCAATAAATTAGAAGAATCCCGTTTAGCCTGAAAAAACAGTTTAATAATGTACAAAAAAGCTGCATCACAAAAAATGCATCACTATTAGAGAACAATAAGAACAACCCCGGATTCTGTTCAGCACTGTATCCAGGCTGACTAAAAGCCATAGTTCTGTTGAGCCTAGTTTTCCCTTAACTCTGAGCAGCAATGACTTCATGACTTTCTTTACTAATAAAATTGTAGCTATTAGAGAAAGAATTCACCAGATCCTCCCCCCAAATATTACTGATAGATCCTCATGTACAACAGTGCTAGAATCATCAATAAGGCCCCAATCCCTCTTAGATCATTTTACCCATAGCCCCTGCTGAGCTAACTTAATAGACTCCTATGTTAGATTTGATCAGTCTATCTTTAGAAAATGGCTATGTACCAAAGGCCCGTGAAGTGATTTGAAATCAAACCTCTACTTTTAAAAAACTTGTCTTGTTCCAGGTGATTTATTCAATTATAAACCGATGCCCAATATCCCTTTTATCTCTAAAATCCTTGAAAAAGTAGTTGCAAAGCAATTATGTGACAAACTGTACAGGAATAATCTGTCTAAAGAGATTTATAGTCAGGATTTAGAGTTTATCATAGTACAGAAACTGCACCCATGTAAGTCACCAACGACCTTCACTTGGCTTCAGATAATGGACTAAACCGAAGCCTACTCATTCTACTAGACCTTAGTGCCGCATTTGACAACATTGACCACAACGTTTTATTACAAAGACGGGAACATGGATTTGGGATTAAAGTAACTGCACTGCGTTGGTTTAAATCTGTCAGACAGATTCCAATTTGTTCATGTAAATATTTAATCTTCTATATGGACAAACATTAGTTATGGAGTTATCTGTGTTAGGACAAGTACTTTTTACTCTGTAAATTGCCTCTAGGCAACATTATAAGGAAACGTTCCATAAACCTTCACTGCTATGCAGATGATACCCAGCTATTTTTATCTGTGAAACCAGAAGATACCAACCAAGTGATCAAACTTTAACCATGCCCAAAAAACATAAAGGCCTGGATGTGATAATATTTCCTACTTGTACATTCAGACAAAACTGAAATTACTGTATTTGGGCCTAAAAATAGGAGAAATACACTTTCTAACAATAAAGTTAATTTAGATGGCATTGCTTTGGCGTCCAGTACTGCTGTGAGAAACCTTGCAGTTATCTTTGACCAGGCTTTTTCCTTTACCTCACATATAAAACAAATCTCTAGAACAGCCTTCTTCCACCTACGGAACATTGCCTGAATTAGCAGCACCCTGTCTCAAAGTGATGCCGAAAAACTAGTCCACTAGTTGATAAAACGTATCCTAATGAATGAATCCGGTCAGACAATGCTGCATTGCATGTTTTAGGTTGTCGAGGTTTTACATCCCCATTATTCTTTTATCTTCAATTCAAAAAAAGGTCATATTAATGCACCAATGAGAGACACTGTGCTCTGAGTAACTACCTTAAATTAAACACCCTTTCCTTCTTTTTCATGGGCTAGTGACCCGATATACCCAAGATGCTACAACATGCCCATTTGTCTATTAGCCTTAATGCACAGATAGTTGGCCTCAACAAGAAGACACAGAAAGAGCTTCATTCAAAAATTATCTAAACTTCACAGGTTAAAACCTAACACTGTATCTCACCTCCACTGGCAAATCATCACTGTTACTTTGCTTAATTCCAGTACCTGTTATACTGCCCTCAGTTAACCACTGTCACTTTTAAATACTTAGTACATCCAGGTACCCTCTTGTTGTGCGGCAGCTGCACTAACCTCTCCACCAATGCGCTGCCCACCTTACTACCTATTTACACGATATACTTGAATTCTTTTACAATATAATTAAATGCTGGTAGTTTTGCACGTCTGCATCATTCTATAATTACCATTGTAAATTGTTTCCACCACGTCGAGATGTGACCATTAGCCACTAGTTTGCCTTATACACTTGTGTTTTATCATTATTCAGTGCAAAACAAACCAGGATGTTTTTCTTCCTGGCCGTGTAATGGCCAGGAAGAAAAACATCCTGGTCCTGAGTCTCTGCATCAAATCAAACAAAGCATAAAAAAAATTCCATTACATATGGGAGAAGAGTTAGGCAGATGAAGAGTATGACACACAACATGAAAGGATTAGTGTCCAATAAGGTGACTGAATGATGAGGGTGGAACAAGAGACATAAACCAACTATGTCACAGGATTTTGCACAGAAGGCTGTGAGCATTCAGCAGGCTGTCTACTCCTCCTGTCTCTGATGATGGAGACACTGGATGAAGCTGAACTCTGTTTTCCACAGCTCCTCAACACTTCGTGCAAGAAACACACACGTCCTCACTCTGAGTCGATGCTCATTTACATTCTGCTGTCCTTCATCTCTCTGCTCACTGTGGTTCTTAACCTGCTGGTCATCATCTCCATCTCCCACTTCAGGCACAGATACATGTCTTAGCTGTGATATGTTGATGTAATTATTGAAGTAACTAACCTCTAAGTGACGTCTGACCTTTATTTCCTAGTTTAGGGAGACCTATTTTACAAGCAGTTCTTACAAATGTAAAACTTAAATAATAAGTTTTACTGCTCACATAAGATTGTAATTTCTAGTGGTACTAATACTGTGGATGTTTGTAATATTTACAGTGATGATATTCTCTTATTCCAGGCAGCTACACTCTCCCACCAACCTCCTCCTCCTCTCTCTGGCTGTCTCAGACTTCCTTGTGGGCCTCCTTGTGATGCCATTTCAAATCCTCCTAACAGAACCCTGCTGGCTGCTTGGTGACTTGCTGTGTACTCTGTATTATTTCATACCTTTTATCACTGTCAATGCTTCAATAGTAAACATGGTGCTGATATCAGTCGACCGTTATGTTGCTATCTGTCACCCTCTTTATTACTCCACCAAAATCACTCAGAAGAGAGTTCGGATCTGTATTCTGCTGTGTTGGATTTACTCTGTTTCCTACAGTTTTATGTTTTTATCTGATAACCTGAAACAACCAGGCAGGTATAACTCCTGTTATGGAGAATGTGTGATTATTATAATTGGAGCTGTCGACCTTGTGTTAAGTTTTATTATTCCCATTTCCACCATCATCATTCTGTATGTGAGAGTGTTTGTGGTGGCTGTGTCTCAGGCTCGTGCCATGCGCTCCCACATTACAGCTGTCAAACTGCAGAGATCAGTGACTGTAACTGTGAAGAAATCAGAGCTGAAAGCAGCCAGGACTCTTGGAGTTGTTGTTGCTGTGTATATTATGTGTTACTGGCCTTATTGTGTGTCTCTCTCTGGATTGGACCTCACAGTCGGTTCTTCTAATGATTTCATAATTTTTCTACTTTTATCAAACTCCTGTCTAAACCCTGTGATTTATGCCTTTTTCTACCCCTGGTTTAGAAAATCTGTTAAACTTATTACAACACTACAGATACTGCAGCCTCAGTCCAGTCAGGCCAGTGTACTGTAGAGGGAAGTTATGCAGTGACGGAAAAGAGACACATGAAAATGTGATTTTTTTGTGCGAAATCAGAGGACTCATAATATGTCTTATCTTCTGTCTGTTGTTGCTGTGTGTATGTCTTTCTTTATCAGAATAGAGCTTGGACCAGGCTGCATATGACTAACTGAGCCCAATCCAATGCAGTTGACTTATTTATTCTAGTACATACACTTAATCATTAGTAACATAACCATTATATGATCATCATTTTACCATTTAATGGCAGTTCTGTTCAGTTTAGTTTTACAGGTCAAAGGTGTTTTCCACATAATTCTACAGAAACCTTCCCTTTAATTATCAGGAGTTTAACCACTAAAACACACTTTTTGTCATATAACTTCACCTACTTAGCAGCTATACTAAGTCACATTTACAAATACTGGACGTGGGACATTCTTGCCTACAATATACTTTGTTTTTAAATGTAAATACAATGATGTGATGACTGTAGCCATTTATGTGTTTAAAGCCATTATAAATCAGGTTTTCCTGTAGTGGATAATTAATTAGGAATTAACAGCTAAATTCCAGGGAAATTATGAGGCATTTACAGGAGATTATCTGGAAAATACAGAAACTGTAAAATAAAGTGTTTCCCCAATTATCCTAAATCGTACTATTACACTTGAGACAGTGAGCTTCACTCCCAGGAGGCTAGTGTAGAGAAAAACAGGTGTGAGTGGAAAAAACACATGAAAATGTTGTTACTCTTATGTCTGTTATCCATGACACAAAATGTCATCTGTCTTTTTAACTCTCATAACTCAAAAAATTTAAATGTTTTTATTTTACCTATAGAAATATTCCAATGGGGAAAAACGTTTGTCTGCAATTATGTTATGTTTCATTGCTAGCAGCTGTACACATTACATAATCCCTGTTTTGTTTGTGTAAAGAGCATAGAAAATGTGATATTGTCTTCAGTGTTTACATTTTCTTAATTTCTTTATTTTATTCATTTATATTAATTTTTAAATTCTGCTCATAAGACTTATCCAAAATATTTAAGGTGAGGGCCATGTATCTGAAAAAAAGTGGTATTAATAACCAAAAGTAACTTATTTATCATGATAAAATATTTATTATTGTCACACAGTTTTAAATATTCCCCTGATTATATATGCTTTATTTATGTATTTTCTCTAAAGAAAAATCCAAATAATATACAGAATATGCAATAATAACCTACATTATAGATAGATATAAATGGATACAACGTTAGCAGATAATTATTTCCTGTATTATTTTTTTCGATCTCAGAGTTTTTAAAAGTCTGGATCCAAAATATTAACTCTCAAAAAGTTTTGAACACATTTAATTGATGGTAAAATGAGAAGTGGAAAACAGGCTTATTACTGTAGGTGATCACTGGATCAAACCTCTGACTCCATTAATTTTGTATTTATTTATTTATTTATTTTGGTTTATCCCATAAGTTAAGGGAATATTGTTCAGTATGTTGGCATTTTTATGCCTAATGCGCTTCCGGATGTAACCTTCCACAATTTGTACTGGGCCTTTTTTTCCAGACTAAAAATGTTTGTTCTTGATGTTTGAATTTTGAATCTTGGAATTTTGATTGGTCCTGAATCGTATTGAGTCTGTTGCTGACTTGACAAACTTAGCCTTTAAGCATAAAGAGAGAAAAAAACGGTTTCAGAGGATGACAAAGATGAAAATGCATATTCTAAGGGAGGCAAATCAGTGTCTAAAGGGGAACACAGAAATATAGGAGGGGAGGGAGGTGGGAGGGGGAAAGATATAAATAATCAATGCAACACACTATCCATTAGATAGCTGAGTGTTCAGCAGCTTCTCTTCTCATGTCTCTGATGATGGAGACACTGGAGGAAACTGAACTCTGCTTTCCACAACTCCTCAACACTTCGTGCAAGAAGCCCATGCGTCTCAACTTTGACAAGGGTCAAGGGTTTAATTACTTTTTGCTGTCCTTCATCTCTCTGCTCACTGTGGTTCTTAACCTGCTGGTCATCATCTCCATCTCCCACTTCAGGCACAGATACATGATTTAAAGCTTTGATGATCTATTGTTATTTAATGAGATTTGTTGAACTAAGTGACCTTTGACTGTTTTATGTTTGTGTCTTTTGTTCATGTACATGTGTTAGATTTAAAGAAACTACTGGTAATAATAATACTGTTGTTTGTAATATTTACAGTGATGACATTCTGTCTCTCCAGGCAGCTACACTCTCCCACCAACCTCCTCCTCCTCTCTCTGGCTGTCTCAGACTTCCTTGTGGGGCTGTTTGTGATGCCGTTTCAAATCCTCTTGAATAAGCCCTGTTGGTTCCTGGGTGACCTGGTTTGTGTTCTGTTTTATTTCATACCCTTTATCACGGCCTGTGCCTCAGTAGTAAACATGGTGCTGATATCAGTCGACCGTTATGTTGCTATCTGTTACCCTCTTCATTATTCCACCAGAATCACTCAGAAGAGAGTTCAGATCTTTGTTCTGCTGTGTTGGATTTACTGTGTTTTCTACAGTTTTCTGATGTTATATGATAACTTGAAACAACCAGGCAGGTATAACTCCTGCTATGGAGAATGTGTGATTAATATCTCTGGAGTTGTTCACCTGGTTTTTGCCTTTATCCTTCCCATTTCCACCATCATCATTCTGTATGTGAGAGTGTTTGTGGTGGCTGTGTCTCAGGCTCGTGCCATGCGCTCCCACATTACAGCTGTCAAACTGCAGAGATCAGTGACTGTAACTGTGAAGAAATCAGAGCTGAAAGCAGCCAGGACTCTTGGAGTTGTTGTTGCTGTGTTTCTCATGTGTTACTGTCCACCTTACTGTGTCTCTTTCTCTGGCTATGATGGCATGTTGGATTCTTTATCAAAAATGTTTATTGTTTCTCTGGTATATTTGAACTCCTGTCTAAACCCAGTGATCTATGTTTTTTTCTACCCCTGGTTTAGAAAATCTGTTAAATTCATTCTTACATTTAAAATACTGCAGCCTCAGTCCTCTCAGGCAAAAGTACTGTGAGAAAAACACTTGTAGAGACTGAAAGAGAGACGTGACCTTATCTATAAAGAAATAATGTCTTTTTGTGATGTGAAAATCAGTCAGTGCAGACGTAACAAAAGAGATGCTGTCATTCTTATGTTCTGCCTTTTAATGATGTGTGTGTTATATATGTAATTCTTTTATTATGTCGTATGTTTTTTCTTGTTTGTTTCTGCCATAGATAGTTGTGAATGTACAGGGGTTTTCTTATCGCCCCTCTTGTTCCTCTTGTCATATAGAAAAATATAGAATCAAGCATTTGAAAAGCAGAGAAGGAACAAATTGCATTACAAATTTGTCAAAACATTGTTGACAATAAGAGTTTTTGATATTGTTTACTTCAGTTCAAAATTACAATGTATCCACTTTATTACCAGCATCATCAGGATGTCAGTCTTTCTGAGTCTTGTGTCAGTTCTCTAGGAATGTAGAAATCCTGTCCTGTCTCCTCATGTGGGCCAGTGCTTGTAATGTAAAAGCTTGACATCAGTGGATTTTCTTTCTTTTTTTTTTTGTTGTCTTTCTATGTTAGCAACAGTAAATATCGTCATTTTCTGCACTTGCAGTTGGGCTCCCCTTATTAGAATGATATTCTGTAGCATATTTAAAATAGGGAATATGAATATATTTATTAGTTTTATCAGTTTAGTTTTACAGGTCAAACGTGTTTTCCACATAATTCTCCAGAAACCTTCCCTTTACGTTTATCAGCTGATATTCAGCTGTTAGTTATCAGGAGTTTAACCACTAAAACACACTTTTTGTCATATAAATTCACCTACTTAGCAGCTATACTAAGTCACATTTCTACATACTGGAAGTGGGACTTTCTTGCCTACAATATACTTTGTTTTTAAATGTAAATACAATAATGTGATGACTGTAGCCATTTATGTGTTTAAAGCCATTATAAATCAGGTTTTCCTGTAGTGGATAATTAATTAGGAATTAACAGCTAAATTCCAGGGAAATTATGAGGCATTTACAGGAGATTATCTGGAAAATACAGAAACTGTAAAATAAAGTGTTTCCCCAATTATCCTAAATCGTACTATTACACTTGAGACAGTGAGCTTCACTCCCGGGAGGCTAGTGTAGAGAAAAACAGGTGTGAGTGGAAAAAACACATGAAAATGTTGTTACTCTTATGTCTGTTATCCATGACACAAAATGTCATCTGTCTTTTTAACTCTCATAACTCAAAAAATGTAAATGCTTTTATTTTACCTATAGAAATATTCCAATGGGGAAAAACGTTTGTCTGCAATTATGTTATGTTTCATTGCTAGCAGCTGTACACATTACATAATCCCTGTTTTGTTTGTGTAAAGAGCATAGAAAATGTGATATTGTCTTCAGTGTTTACATTTTCTTAATTTCTTTATTTTATTCATTTATATTTATTTTTAAATTCTGCTCATAAGACTTATCCAAAATATTTAAGGTGAGGGCCATGTATCTGAAAAAAAGTGGTATTAATAACCAAAAGTAACTTATTTATCATGATAAAATATTTATTATTGTCACACAGTTTTAAATATTCCCCTAATTATATATGCTTTATTTATGTATTTTCTCTAAAGAAAAATCCAGATAATATACAGAATATGTAATAATAACCTACATTATAGATAGATATAAATATACAACATATACAGATAATTATTTCCTGTAATATTTTTTTCGTTCTCAGAGTTTTTAAAAGTCTGGACCCAAACTATTAACTTTCAAAAAGTTTTGAACAAATTTAATTGATGGTAAAATGAGAAGTGAAAAACAGGCTTATTGCAGGTGATGACTGGATCAAACCTCTGATTCCATTAATTTAGTTTTTTTTTTTTTTGGCTTATCCCATAAATTAAGGGTCAACCCAGGGGAATATTGTTCAGTATGTTGATTGAGCACATTTTTTATGCTGGATGCCCTTCCTGACGTAACCTTCCACAATTTCTACTGGGCCTTTTTTCCAGACTAAAAAGGTTTGTTCTTTACCTGTTAACTGATGTTACCGCTTCTGCAGAACTGGTTTGCCAGTTGCTCTTTGTTCCCAGCGTTATAATTATGCTTTTCTAGGGCCAGGCAATGAGAAAAGAAGGTGCAGGTTTGAATCTTGTCTATAGGAGACCTCTGAAAAAAGGACAGCTCCCACTCCAGTATCGGAGGCATCAACCTTAAAGATAAACTGTCTGGACAGGTCCAGGGAAGCCAGGACAGAAGCAGAGGTAAGTCATTCCTTGAACTGGAGGAAGGGTTGTTTAGCAACAGGTGACCAGATACGTTTTATTTTGTGGAGGTTGGAGGGTAAAATGGAACTGTTATTTTAAATAAACTGACAGTAGAAGTTGCAGAAGCTGTAAATAAGTGAAACAGCTTTAAACATTTAAAGAAATGATTCTTTCATCATTTGCTTCACCATTTGTCAATACAATGGAAAGTAGCCACCTTAATGTTACTCCTGCACAAGTTGATTAACTTGTTAACAATTCTGCAGCCTCACTACGTAAAGTAGTCGATAGTGTTGCCCTTCTGAAAAAGATTTTTATTCATGGTATAGTTCGCACACACACAACTTAAAACAAGCAACACGAAAGTTAGAATGGAAGTTTTGTTCCAGAAATTTAGAAGAATCTCATTTAGCCTAGAAAAACTGTTTAAAAATGTACAAAAAAGCTCTGTGATGCCAGAACAGCATATTATTCATCATTAATAGAAGAAAACAAGAACAACCCTCGGTTTCTGTTCAGCACTGTAGCCAGGCTGACTAAGAGCCATAGTTCTGTTGAGCCTAGTTTTCCCTTAACTCTGAGCAGCAATGACTTCATGACTTTCTTAATGAATAAAATTCACCAGATCTTCCCCCCAAATATTACAGTTAGATCTTCACGTACAGCAGTGCTAGAATCATCGTTAAGGCCCCAATCCCTCTTAGACTGCTAGATCTCTCTCAGCTAACTTCAATTATTACCTCATCTAAACCAACAACCTGTCTGCTAGACCCTATTCCAACTAGACTGTTCAAGGAAGCTTTACCCTTAATAGATAAGTTCGTATTAGATATCATCAATCTATCTTTAGAAACAGGCTATGTACCACAGGCCTATAAGGTAGCTGTAATTAAACTACTACTTAAAAAACCCTGTCTTGACCCAGGTGTTTTAGCCAACTACAGACCAATATCTAATCTCCCCTTTATTTCTAAAATAATTGAACAAGTAGTTGCAAAGCAATTATGTGACCACGGTTACAGGAATACTTTGTATGAAGACTTTCAGTCAGGATTTACAGTTTATCATAGTACAGAAACAGCACTGGTAAAAGTCACCAACGATCTTCTCATGGCCTCAGATAATGGACTCATCTCTTTACTTGTTCTGTTAGATCTTAGTGCTGCATTTGATACCATTGATCATAACATTTTATTACAGAGACTTGAAGATGAAATTCAGATTAAAGGAACTGAACTAGGTTGGTTTAAATCTTATCTGTCTGATAGATTTCAATTTGTTCATGTTAATGATGAATCCTCCATGCACACAAAGGTTAGCTATGGAGTTCCACAAGGCTCTGTGTTAGGACCAATACTTTTTACTTTATATATGTCTCCTTTAGGCAACATTATTAGAAAACACTCCATAAATTTCCACTGTTATGCTGATGATACCCAGCTATATTTATCTATGGAACCAGATGAAAATAATCAGTTAATAAAGCTTCAAGCATGTCTACAAGACATAAAGGCCTGGATGTCCCACAATTTTTTACTTTTAAACTCAGACAAAACTGAAGTCATAGTATTTGGGCCCAAAAATCTCAGAGACATGATGTCCAACCATATTGTTACTCTAGATGACATAAGTCTGGCCTCCAGTACTACTGCAAGGAACCTTGGAGTTATTTTAAACAGGATTTGTCATTGACCTCACGTATAAAACTAATCTCTAGAACAGCCTTCTTCCACCTACAGAACATTGCCAAAATTAGGAGCATCCTGTCTCAAAGTGATGCCGAAAAACTGGTCCATGCATTTGTTACCTCTAGGTTGGACTACTGTAATTCCCTACTTTCAGGATGCCCCAGTAACTCCCTCAAGAGCCTGCAATTAATCCAAAATGCTGCAGCAAGAGTGCTGACTGGAACTAGCAAGAGAGATCATATTTCACCTTCACTAGCTTCTCTCCATTGGCTTCCCATTAAATTTAGAATAGAATTTAAAACCCTGCTTCTTACATATAAAGCTCTGAATGTTCAGGCTCCATCATATATAGAAGATCTCATAGTATCATATCATCCCAGCAGACCACTTCGCTCTCAGAATGCAGGCCTACTTGTGGTTCCCAGAATTTCCAAAAGTAGAATGGGAGGTAGAGCCTTTAGCTATCAAGCTCCTCTCTTGTGGAACCAGCTCCCAGTTCAGATTCAGGAAGCAGACACCCTCTCTACTTTTAAGTCTAGGCTTAAAACCTTCCTCTTTAATAAAGCATATAGTTAGTTATAGTTATGCTGCTATAGGCTTAGACTGCTGGGGAACCCACCCCCCGATGCACTGAGCTCCTTTACTCCTCTTGACCCTCTCTCCTCTCCTCTCACCCCACAATTGTCACCACTGTATGTCATTAACTCTGTGTATTTTCTCCTGTACTTGTCTTTCTCATTCTCTGTCCCCTCTCTCTGTCCCTTTCTGCAGGTGTCCCCCAGCTTTGAAGCTGTGTGTTTTCCAGCGTGCAGCTACTGGTCCTACCAACCTGCGCAATGTTTTGTTGTTGCTTTTTGTTGCTCTGTTCTTTTCTCTCTTCACTTTCCACTCACCCCAACCGATCAAGGCAGATGGCCGTCCACCCTGAGCCTGGTACTGCTGGAGGTTTATTCTGTTAAAGGGAGTTTTTCCTCTCCACTGTTGCCTAGGGCTTGCTCAAGGGGATATTGTTAGGTGTCTCTACATCTTTATAATCTTGACTTCATTCTGTAAAGTGCCCTGAGATGACTTTGTTGTGAACTGGTGCTGTATAAATAAAGTTGAATTGAATTGAATTGTAACTGCTTACAATTATCTGGGGTCAGCCATTCTTTCACTTCATCTACTTTGCCAGGGTTTGGCAGAATTAAACCAAGAAACATTACAGGAGGTGAGTAAAATTCCCATTTCTCTATATATAATTGCTTTTGAAGGAGGCATTGTAATGAGGGTTTTCTTCCATTTATGGCAAAGTGATTTCAACTGATTAGATTTTTTTTCTCCTCATAACAACCTCCTTAATGTCAACCAGTCTGTCTTCAAGAGTGGTCACTCCATAGAAACTGAATCACTGCGGGCTGCAGAAGCTGCGCGTCAATCTTCTGTCTTAATCCTACTTGATCTGGCAGCGTTTGACACGGTGAACCACCGTATCGTCCTGGACACACTCTCTGACGGGCCTCTCTGTAACAGCTCTGGACTGTCTTCGGTCTTTCCTATATTGACAAACCTTCAAGGTATCTGGCACATTCTTCTAACTGTCACGGCCTCTCTGTCTTTTCCCCCAAATAACTCTGTCTCACATTTCTGCCTATCTGTCTGACATCTGTCCTTGGATAAGAAAAAGACACCTTCAGCTCAACCTTTCCAAGACTGAAGTTCTAGTCTTCTCGACCAGACCTTTAATACAACAACATCAGCATCAACATTGGATTTTCAGTGATTGTTTGTATTAAGTCAGCCAGAAATCTGATGGTGATCATTGACAATCAACTAAGCTTCACCAACCACATCTCCTCTGTCTCTTAGGTGTGAAGATTTACCCTCTACTACATTGGAAAAATCAGACCTATGTCTCTGAATGTATAACACATCTCATTGTGCATCGCCCCAGTTACTTTTATCGGCATGCACAGTCAAACCCCTCCAGATGATCCAAAATTTAGCAACGTGTCTTCTTTTGAATCAGCCAAAAAAGAAAGATGACACCACTTTTCAGATCTTTGCACTTGTTTCCTGTAGTTGCCCACATTTGGTTTAAAGCTATGTCTCCTGTCTACAGAGTGGACAACTCAACAGCTTCTGCTTACGTCAATTCTCTTATTCAGGTCTACACTCCCTCCCGCCCACTGCGCTCTGACAATGAGTCTGTTGCTGACTTGACAAATTTAGCCTTTAAGCATAAAGAGAGAAAAAAACTGTTTCAGAGAATGACGAAGATGAAGATGCATATTCTAAGGGAGGCAGATCAGTCTCTAAAGGGGAACACAGAAATAAAGGAGGGGAGGGAGGTGGGAGGGGGAAAGGTATAAATAATCAATGCAACACACTATCCCTCAGATAGCTGAGTGTTCAGCAGCTTCTCTTCTCATGTCTCTGACGATATAGACACTGGAGGAAACTGAACTCTGCTTTCCACAACTCCTCAACACTTCGTGCAAGAAGCCCATGCGTCTCAACTTTGACAAGGGTCAAGGGTTTAATTACTTTTTGCTGTCCTTCATCTCTCTGCTCACTGTGGTTCTTAACCTGCTGGTCATCATCTCCATCTCCCACTTCAGGCACAGATACATGTTTTAGCTTTGATGATCTATTGTTATTTAATGAGATTTGTTGAACTAAGTGACTTTTGAGTGTTTTATGTTTGTGTCTTTTGTTCATGTACATGTGTTAGATTTAAAGAAACTACTGGTAATAATAATACTGTTGTTTGTAATATTCACAGTGATGATATTCTGTCTCTCCAGGCAGCTCCACTCTCCCACCAACCTCCTCCTCCTCTCTCTGGCTGTCTCAGACTTCCTCATGGGCCTCTTTGTGATGCCATTTCAAATCCTCTTGAATAAGCCCTGTTGGTTCCTGGGTGACCTGGTTAGTGTTCTGTTTTATTTCATACCCTTTATCACGGCCTGTGCCTCAGTAGTAAACATGGTGCTGATATCAGTCGACCGTTATGTTGCTATCTGTGACCCTCTGCATTATTCCACCAAAATCACTCAGAAGAGAGTTCAGATCTGTGTTCTGCTGTGTTGGATTTACTGTGTTTTATACAGTTTTCTGATTTTATATGATAACTTGAAACAACCAGGCAGGTATAACTCCTGCTATGGACAATGTGTCATTAATATCTTTGGAGCTTTTCACCTTGTATTTGCCTTCATCCTTCCCATTTCCACCATCATCATTCTGTATGTGAGAGTGTTTGTGGTGGCTGTGTCTCAGGCTCGTGCCATGCGCTCCCACATTACAGCTGTCAAACTGCAGAGATCAGTGACTGTAACTGTGAAGAAATCAGAGCTGAAAGCAGCCAGGACTCTTGGAGTTGTTGTTGCTGTGTTTCTCATGTGTTACTGTCCACCTTACGGTGTCTCTTTCTCTGGCTATGATGGCATGTTGGATTCTTTATCAAAAATGTTTATTGTTTTTCTGGTATATTCGAACTCCTGTCTAAACCCAGTGATCTATGTTTTTTTCTACCCCTGGTTTAGAAAATCTGTTAAACTCATTCTTACATTTAAGATACTGCAGCCTCAGTCCTCTCAGGCAAACGTACTGTGAGAAAAACACTTGTAGAGACTGAAAGAGAGACGTGACCTTATCTATAAAGAAATAATGTCTTTTTGTGATGTGAAAATCAGTCAGTGCAGACATAACAAAAGAGATGCTGTCATTCTTATGTTCTGCCTTTTAATGATGTGTGTGTTATATATGTAATTCTTTTATTATGTCGTATGTTTTTTCTTGTTTGTTTCTGCCATAGATAGTTGTGAATGTACAGGGGTTTTCTTATCGCCCCTCTTGTTCCTCTTGTTTTGTAGAAAAATATAGAATCAAGCATTTGAAAATTAGAGAAGGAACAAATTGCATTACAACCTGATTCATAAAGCAGCCTCATCTCTATTTTAGAGCTCAAAACATTGTTGACAATAAGGGTTTTTGATATTGTTTACTTCAGTTCAAAATTACAATGTATCCACTTTATTACCAGTTTCATCAGGATGTCATTCTTTCTGAGTCTTGTGTGAGTTCTCTAGGAATGTAGAAATCCTGTCCTGTCTCCTCATGTGGGCCGGTGCTTGTAATGTAAATGCTTGACATCAGTGGATTTTCTTTCTTTTTTTTTGGTTGTCTTTCTATGTTAGCAACAGTACATATTGTCATTTTCTGTACTTGCAATTGGGCTCCCCTTATTACAATGATATTCTGTAGCATATTTAAAATAGGGAATATGAATATATTTATTAATCAACCGCAATATTTGCTCTTTTAATATCCAGTGAAAGAAGGATGCCGTAATAGATAGATAGAGTAATGAATGTTATGAAGTCTCTGCTGTCTCAAACTGCTTACATTTCCAGTTGTGCGTTGTGGTCTATATCCAGTATGGGCCTTTAGACAAGGCCCTTATGTTACCTGCCTACCACACCAGCTTGGACGTCATCCAGGACATCAAGGTCCACTTCAGGTGTTGGGAAACTGGGACAACCTGATGAGAAGTGTGCTACTGCAACACGAACGAAACATTCATGGAAGAGAGATGAGAATAGGGAACTATTGGAATGCAATTATCCTAGTAACCCCAGCGAGAGCAGTTACATGACAACAATCCTGACAACCCCACAAGCCCATTCCAATCCCAATAACAACAGATGAGCTTAGTGTAAGATTGTAAGTAAGTGTAAGTGTAAGTTGACCTGAGATTAAAGATCATGGCTAAGATGGACACCTGGAACCTCCGTGGCTGGTTACCAAGAATAAGGGAAGTGCCCTCTGAAAATTTACTAGAGGATGTGAACGCAGCATTATTAACAATCCCAACTATGACATCACCGAGACCAAAAAACTGATATACATCGTAACAACCGTGATCCTAGAGATGCTTGACTATAAACTCAACAGAAGCCATAAGGTGCAGTATCCTCAATGGAAACAGAGGTTGGGTGGAAAGATCAAGGTATCAGAATTGCAGAAAGGTGTGATGATGAAGAAGAACAACCTACCTAAGAAGTACAACAAACTCTCCGTACCTGAGGTCTTGAAGACTGCTAGGCAAGGGCTCACTGCCCTGGATACCTGTCTGAAGAGGTACACCAGAGAATTTGAAACCAGGAGAATAAACTAGATGTTCTCCACTGAGCCATCCAAGGTTCTCCCAGTGGCAGGGTTATAACATGAGAGCAGACCCACCAAGGCTGGAAGCTGAAGAATACTGGAAATGCAAAAGGGAGAAGGAGGCATCACATACCATCCAACAACCTGCCTCTGCACAACATGGAAGCTCCTGACAAACATCATAGTGGCTAAGATGAGCAGGCACATGGATCAATACATGAGCAGAGCTCAGAAAGTTGTCGTAACACCAGAGGAGCAAAGCACCAGCAGTTACTCAAGACAGCAAGACCAGACATACCAACCTGTGCACTGCCTGGATTGACTACAAGAATGTTTATGACTCAATGCCTCACACATGGATTGTGGAATGCTTGGAACTATACAAGATCCAGAGGACTCTAAGAGCCTTCATTGAGAACCCAATGGGGAAGTGGAAAACAAACCTAGAGGTCAACTTAAAGCCTGGCTGAGAGGCCTGAACCCTCTAGCAACCCATAATGTTTCCTGGAGCTTTGATAACCTGATATAACTTGTCACCAAAATAGATAGGACCCTCAGGGAGACACAAGACAAGACTTGTTAGTTTAGATAGCAGGCTGTAAGCAATCAGCTAACTTGGACAATACTTTTTCAGTAGTAAATGGATGAAAGCTGTGTCTAACTAAGCTAGCTGTCAAGATATGAAGCCTTAGTTATGAAAGTTATTTGGTAAAAATTTCCCAAATGGGAAAGTTTATAAAGTTATTGTGCTATGTACAGGGTGGTGTGATGTGTATTTTATTGTATTTTCCATATCATAAGTGTAGTGGAGTGTCACGTGTCATCCAGGCTTTCTGGAGGGTAAGAGGGTGAGGCTGTGCCAGTGAGCCGCTGAGATGGGGAACCCAGTGAGGAACGTGGACTGGCTAGAAAGATGTGCCAGCAGAAGAAAACAACCAAGATGAACCAGCGGGAAGTGGATGGTGAAAGTGGTTTATATACGAGGGAAAAGTAATTAAGAAATCAGCTTCTCTGCTATTCACTCATAAGTCATGACATTCACGTGTATTATGCCACTGTACCCACTGACAGCAAGAATCTGAAATAAATAGGTAAATTATTTTTCCTAGTCGACATAAATTCTTTACAAAAAGAGGTAGGGAGGGGTTTTCAGAACTATGAATTAAGAAAACCTCACATGAGCAACAAAACACTGTTTATGTGTTCAAGAAGGATTTGAGGAATAATCTTGTTTGTTCTGTTTTTTTACTTTATCTTTTTCCCAAGTCTGTAAATAATGCAATGAAAAACAGTCACACAAGAAAGACAAAAGGAAGACTGAAGATTTAAAATGCAAATGAAGATGATGACGTGTCATGTGAGGGAGGAGGAACTTCATACACCTTTGTGAAAAAGTCGTGAGTTTTCAGACTGTCTCATCCTCTTCTCTCTCCTTGGATGGAGACACTGGAGGAAGCCGAACTCTGTTTTCCACAGCTCCTCAACACTTCCTGCAAGAAACACACACGTCCTCACTCTGAGTCGATGCTCATTTACATTCTGCTGTCCTTCATCTCTCTGCTCACTGTGGTTCTTAACCTGCTGGTCATCATCTCCATCTCCCATTTCAGGCACAGATACATGATTTAAAGCTTTGATGATTTGTTGTTGTAGCGAGATTGATTGAAATAAGTGACCTCTGAGTTTTAATATACTTGTGATCTGATGAGATGGTTTTCGTATTTTTTTTCCAAACCTCCACATTTAGTATTTAGACATACAGTACTGATTTTAGTAAGAATTTTATTGTTAATAATAATATTGCTGTTAAGATTAAACACACTGATGATTCTTTTATTCCAGGCAGCTCCACACTCCCACCAACCTCCTCCTCCTCTCTCTGGCTGTCTCAGACGTCCTTGTGGGCCTCCTTGTGATGCCGTTTCAGATCCTCCTAACAGAGCCCTGCTGGTTCTTGGGTGACATTGTGTGTGTTCTGTATTATTTTCTAACTTTTATAATTGTCTATGCCTCATTAGTAACCATGATGCTGATATCAGTCGACCGTTATGTTGCTATCTGTGACCCTCTGCATTATTCCACCAGAATCACTCAGAAGAGAGTTCAGATCTGTGTTTTTCTGTGTTGGATTTACTCTGTTTTCTACAGTTTCCTGTTTTTATTTGACAACCTGAGACAACCAGGCAGGTATAACTCCTGCTATGGACAATGTGTGATTAATGTAATTGGAGCTCTTGACCTTGTGATAAACTTTATTGTTCCCATTTCCACCATCATCATTCTGTATGTGAGAGTGTTTGTGGTGGCTGTGTCTCAGGCTCGTGCCATGCGCTCCCACATTACAGCTGTCAAACTGCAGAGATCAGTGACTGTAACTGTGAAGAAATCAGAGCTGAAAGCAGCCAGGACTCTTGGAGTTGTTGTTGCTGTGTTTCTCATGTGTTACTGTCCATTTTATTGTGCGTCTCTCTCTGGCTATGACCTCATTATCGGGTCGTCAACTAACGTCTTTCTTGTTTTTCTGGCGTATTCTAACTCCTGTCTAAATCCTGTGATTTACACCTTTTTCTACCCCTGGTTTAGAAAATCTGTTAAACTCATTGTTACACTTGAGATACTGCAGCCTCAGTCCTGTGACACCAACATCATGAAAGAAACTACAGAGTAAATGAAAACAGCCAAATTACTTTTTCTGTGAAAGTGTTTGTGTCGTATTTCTGAGTCGGTGAAGAAGAGTGATTGTCAACAAAGGAAGAAATTCTGTGATTCTTATCTCACATCTCAGGTGTTTGTTGTGCACATTTAGGTAATTTAGTGATGTTATCCTGTGTTTCTTCACTGCAATTAGCAATTCAGGGACAAATTATAACATATACTAAAATATAAACATATATTAAAATCTACAATAATCTTTGGTGTTTCTATTGTCACCTTTTTCCCAAACGCCAAAAAAAAAAAAAAAATGAAGAACATCCTTTTGCTGGATTTGTCTTTAATGCATTGTTCCACTCTTAGGTTCTACATCTCTGCAGTTATTTCTTCTATTTTATTTCTAGCAGCAATGGTTCAGCCAGCTGGCCTACTCCATGGTCTATTTATTAAATACATTTTATAAGATGTTTTCTTTAAATGTCCCAATGAGAGAATTTTGAAAACACAGAAGAAACACTGAGGTGTTTTCATGTTACACTGTACTCACAGTAGATTTAAGTCACTTTTATAATCACATTTACATTCTATCATTTACTATAGAGTATCGATTAAGTGCATTAAAATAACCTTTGAGATTTAAATTACACAAAAGGGTTAGATTCATACCATCAAACAAAATGCAAAAGGCTTTACCCTGAAAGAATTGAAGTCGGCCACTTGGTTAGAAAAATGTGGCTTAGATTTGATCGAGGCCTGTGGGTTCAGAGACTCACACAGTCCAATTGGTGGTAATATTGTAAACATTTGTTTGAAATAAATGTGATGTCAGAATGTCGAGTGTGGAGAAGTTATATGGTTTCAAGTAATGAGCCTCTATTTATGTAGTTATATGTATGATGTTAAGATAATGAAGTCAGCAACGCTGTGTTGGAAAAGCACTGACTGGAAACAAGAACTGTATGACGCATGGGATGTGCAAAAAAATCAGACTGCTGAGAAGTTGAGGCCGGCAACTGATTTCATGTGTCGTGGGTTACTCAGCTACCTGCTAGTATTTCTATGCTGGCCACTAGCATGACCACGCTAACTGCTGGCAGAGCTAAGCCAGCGCAGAAATCGATGTGGAGACATAATTTGGCCTTCTCAAAGTAAAAGCTCTGTGGTTTCTGGTCTGACTGAAAGCTTAGTGTGCTGTGCTTGAGGTTTTAACATGTTATGTAGTTGTGTTGTGCATAACTTTGTTTGGGGTCTGCAAAAGAACTGAGGAGACCTGGTCTGTCGTTGTTCACGTACACTGTAGCTGGCTTTTTGTGGACTGCTATGATAACTGCTGTCTCAAAGTGCCCTGAGAGCTGCATATGGACACACCTGGAGCACTTTACTAGGGACGCTATCCAGTTCGGCTATCTTCCTTGGATTCACTGATCTTCACCTCATGTTTGTCTAATGCCCTTTTATTTAAATTTCACCTCAAATGAAATGTATCTTTCACCAGTTTAAGTTTGTTTTTTTTTCTGGTAATTGAAAAGGGGGATAAACAGTGCGTGATTCTCCAAGTCTGCCTCTCTGCTCATGCTATTGGTTACAGACACTCAGAAACTCTCATTCTGGTTGCATCACACGAACTTCAGTACTTTAATGTCCCAATTAGTTGTGAGCAAAAGCACCATCTTTTCCATTTTACATCTTTGTACATCATTGTATGTCCCCACAGGAAATAAAAATATGAGAGAATAATATTAGATATATGAATTGAAGATAAGTTCAATATAAATTTCACCTCTTTATTTACTTTATTAGTTTTATGATCAGTCCTCATCCTGATGACCCATTTTTTGGACGTACATGGTGAAGTTTGAACATTAGGGCCATAAGTCATAAATCTGCAAAACAATTACTATTTTAAAAATTTTTTTCTAAAAGACAAATGCTGGTGCTGTATTTTACATATTTCCCCTAAGGCCATAATAGATGCTACACTCACCAGAGATCA
Source organism: Channa argus (assembly GCF_033026475.1). Taxonomy (NCBI): domain Eukaryota; kingdom Metazoa; phylum Chordata; class Actinopteri; order Anabantiformes; family Channidae; genus Channa; species Channa argus. Next base: position 24,291,511 of record NC_090209.1, read on the forward strand.
AGAAGGATATGGGCCCAATATGCTGCCTATGCCAGGAGAAGGATAAACATTCAAATGAAATGTGGAGGGGTGGGGGTTGGGGGAGCGTCCAACAGGGAGACCATGATACAGCTGTGTGACACAGAACTTTGCTCAGAAAGCTGTAAGTGTTCAGCAGCTCTTCATCTCTCTCTGGGTGGATGGAGACATTGGATGAAGCTGAACTCTGTTTTCCACAGCTCCTCAACGCTTCCTGCAAGAAACACACTCGTCCTCACTCTGAGTCGATGCTCCTTTACATTCTGCTGTCCTTCATCTCTCTGCTCACTGTGGTTCTTAACCTGCTGGTCATCATCTCCATCTCCCACTTCAGGCACAGATACATGTCTTAGCTTTGATCATTTGCTGTATTGCAGTAGTGAGATTAATTGAAATACCTCAATCTGTGAGCAAGACATCCTGGTGTTTTAGGAGATTTTAAACAACGCTCACAACAATGTTTTAGCTTTGATGATATTATGGTGATGTATTCATTGAAACAAATGACCCCTTGCATTACACACTGCTGGTTTAATGAGACCTTTACTCAACCTACCACATGTTTACCTTTAGATGGACTGCTTTAATCAGAAACATATTTCTATTGATGATAATGTTGTTGGTGTTTGTAATATTACAGTGATGATATTCTCTCACTCCAGGCAGCTCCAGTCTCCCACTAACCTCCTCCTCCTCTCTCTGGCTGTCTCAGACTTCTTTGTGGGCCTCTTTCTGATGCCATTTCAGATCATCTTATCAGCACCCTGCTGGCTCCTGGGTGACCTGGTGTGTGTCCTTTGTTATTTTTTATCCTTTATCACTGTCCCTGCCTCAGTAGTAAACATGGTGCTGATATCGGTCGACCGTTATGTTGCTATCTGTGACCCTCTGCATTACCCCACCAAAATCACTCAAAGCCGTCTTAAAATTTGTGTTCTGCTGTGTTGGGTTTTCTGTTTTCTCTACAGTTTTCTGATTTTATATGACAGCATGAAACAACCAGGCAGGTATAACTCCTGCTATGGAGAATGTGTGATTATTTTAATAGGAGCTGTTGATGTTGTTTTAGGTTTTATTATCCCTGTTTCCACCCTCATCATTCTGTATGTGAGAGTGTTTGTGGTGGCTGTGTCTCAGGCTCGTGCCATGCGCTCCCACATTACAGCTGTCAAACTGCAGAGATCAGTGACTGTAACTGTGAAGAAATCAGAGCTGAAAGCAGCCAGGACTCTTGGAGTAGTTGTAGCTGTGTTTCTCATGTGTTCCATTCCACCTTATTGTGCGTCTCTATCTGGCTCTGACCTCATGATCAATTCTGCTGATGTTGTTATTTTTCTAATATATATTAACTCGTGTCTGAACCCTGTGATTTATGCCTTTTTCTACCCCTGGTTTAGAAAATCTGTTAAACTCATTGTTACACTTAAGATACTGCAGCCTCAGTCCTGTGACATGAACATAATCAGAGAAAATGCAAAGTAACTTCAAAGAGACACGTTTTTGTGTTGCTGAATCACTGAATTGAGTCTTTTAAGTAAACTTACAGTTGGGCACAAAACTTTGCCCTCATTTGCAAATTGCAAAAAGAGGAAAACTGTGCGTTGCCATTACATTAGGGTTCGATTTACAATTAAGTTTTCACTATCATTTTATTTTTGCTTACCGACTATCAAGATATACAAATTCACATCAACATGAAGTGTTGTCGGAATTCTTTTTAATTTGTTGCAAGCATCCACCTGAATCAGTTCTCTCTTCTCTGCCCAATCCCTCCTTGCTGTGAAACAGCTTCACTCTGTATACTCCACTATCCTCTCCACGGCCCTTCAGGTGGTCATACCTCCACCTCAACTGAACCTTTTCACATTAAGATAAATGTTGGAGCACATTTCTATTTTTAAAATATGTTGAAAAATGTTGCGCAATGTATCTTTAGATTTAGACTTAGATTTTAGTTATCAAAAATCAAAGTTACAATGAATTCACATCCATCTCATTCTCAGTGTACATTTTAGAAACAGCGAATTTCATTATATCTGGCACAAACGTCCACTAGGACTTATGGATAAAGTCATTAGAATTTGAGTGTGGACAGACATGTAAATGAAAACAAGATGTGGTAAATCTAATTAAAAAACTTTTTTGTAGAAATATTCTGCAACTTACTGCAACCTGCTGTGGAGAGACGCTGTTAATGCTTTGTGTGAAGTCAGACTCAATGTGCAATTTTCGTCCTAGATTAAGTTGCATATTGTAGCTTTAAAATACATCCAAAAACAATAAAAATCAAATCATAGAAGTGAAATAAATACATTGATCAACCAATACAATAAAACCACATTCCAAACAAACACAAAACCACCAGAACAACTAGTTTGTCCTTTCACATTAATTTACAGGAAGAAAAAAACATTAAATCTTATTTGTATTTGATATTTGTATAAGAAACCAAATGAAATTCTTATTCCTCCGAACCTATTTTTTAAAATAATTACTTAAATATTTATTACAGTCAACTGTAATGACCAATCTTGATGGTGCTTTTTGTGACATTATGTTTTCCCAAAGGCCACAAATGATGCTGTAGTCACAAGAGACCCCAAATCAACCAAAACAAACAGTAAACCAGAGACAAATGGATGAAGATGCAAATGAAAAGGAAAACAGGTTGTGTAAGTTTAAATGAATTTTTTAGTGAGTGAAGCAACATGAGAGGACTGTAAACAGTATATACTCCTACATGTTCCACTCCACCCCCTAAATAGAATAGTTCAACTCATATGAATTGAGATTTTGAGAGAAACACAACCGTAATCAACTCCGTCATCACCTGTTTGCAAGAGTTCAGCTCCAGCTTCTAACTTTTTAGCATCTACCTGTAACTTAAATGGTTTACTGGTTCAGTAATGCCCCTGCCATGTTTCAGAACTTGGTCAATGATGCTATGGGGGACATGTCAACATGTTCTCTCTGCCATCAGCATCAACATGGATCCAACCAAAGTTGAGGCAGCTTAAAAATTGGCCTCCCTCTAACAGCAGGAAGCCAACGATTGGCTTTGGTGGTTTTTACTGCCACTTAAAGAAGAACTACAGGTCTATCACTGCACCTCACTCAAAAAGACGTTTACCTGGATGAAGCCTTTCAGCTGCTCAAGACTCACATAGTTCACTTAGGCCACCATCCTGACCCCGAGTGACAGTTTGTGAGGTGGATGCCTCTGACTCATTTCTAAGAGTCTGACAACTCCCTGCCATCTTCTGCCATGGGGCTGACTCGCTTCTAGTTAGCTACCAATCTCCACTATTTGACGGAAGTTTCAGCTCGGAGATGACACCTTGCTTAGTGAAGAGCTCACCAAATGTTGCTTTAATCCAAGGTTACCAAAAATGGGATAATTGCTCTGGACTTATATAGCGCTTTTTTGTCTTACTGCTATCTAAAGCACTTTACACTGCTTGTCATTCACCCATTCGGACTTGCGACAACATTTCACTGGAGGAGCCAGGATTCAAATCGAACCAACAATCCTGGGATCAGTGGATGACTCCTCGACCTCCTGAGCGACAGTCGCCCATAACAATAACACCACACTCCTGGAACCAAATACAGAGTAGAAAAGATTCTTCTTCTCTCTTCAGCTGACTGCGCTCTGTGTCCGCAGAATGAGAAGCCATCTTCTTGTTTTGTGGGTCCGTTCCTTATCTCAAAGGTTGTAGCTCAGTTGGTAGTGCAGTCGTCCACAAACCACAGCGTCCGTGGTTCTACCCCCCTTCCTCCTGGCTACAAGTTGAAGTCTCCCTAGTCAAGGCACTGAACCCCCAAGTTCTCCCTAGTGTGTGCTGCTCAGTTGTAAGTGGATTTGGATAAAAGCGTCTGCCACGGAGTTAATACAATTACAATTGTTCATTTAGCAGTCAGATTGCATCTCCCCAAAACACTTAAGATCCACCGAACTTTCATGTGTCTCATAAAAAGCCTCTCATCCAGAGCCACCTCTTGGCTGCCTCAAGACCTCCACCACACGCTCACTTCATTGATGGCTCTGTGACTACGCCATCCAGCAGTAAGTCAGGTTGTGATGGGATCTAACAGTATATCCAAACCTGCCCGCCTGTTGACCTGCCTACCTGCCTATCAAGTGGACGTCACCCCAGGTGATGACATTTTGACTCCTGTTCTACACCTCTGTCTTGTCACCCAGGCATCCTGGCCACCTACTTACCTTCAACTGTCTGCAGAGCTGCTTTGGGTCCAGTTTAAATCAATCATTCTCACATTTATAACTTTTGACCTCTAACTACTGTAGATAGGTTCAAGGCTTTATACAAGTGATACTGTAACTGCTATGAAACAAATTTACAAATTTGAAGATTAGTGTTGACATGAAGTCATGCGACCATGGTGTAGTTCATATTGTAGCACAGCAACAGCCTTTTGTTTCGGGTGATTGTGCTTAAGCTTCCTAAATAATAGAAGCAGTGATTATTATAGTGATTATTGTACGTATGACAAACTGCTGTTTATCAGGGAGGTTATTTTCTGCAATTATCCAAATGCGAATGGAAAAAATCTCATCGACTTTGTGAAGGGAAACAGGAAGATGCCAACCTTTGGTTTGGTCTACAAAACAAATCCCGACAGCACTTTGTGATGATGTAGAAGCAGGTAGTTTTCACAGCTTGGTTTCATTCATTACACAGAAACTATCAGGTGTGTTTCCAGGAAATTGTCACAACTTTGTATTTAGATTCCACATTATCGCCTTGTGTTTTTTGCCTTCCAAATAGGTTGACTTACTATTTCTTTATTATTTATTATCAACATAATGAAATGGTTATTACATAAACACCTTGTTTTTACAAATGTTACACTCTTATTACCAAGATTAAATTTAAATCTAATTTACTGTACTACTAAACAATGCTTTACTGAAATCAGCAGCCAGGGGTTCAAGAAAAATTAACTAACAAACCTCACACAAGAAGTGATTAACAAATCACTGGGAGGCTGTAAAGGCCCCAGATTTATTGTGTTTCATCAAATCTGCAAAACATCTGAACAATTATTAAAATACTTGTTCTAAAGGGATTTAAGGAGCAATCTTGTTTGTGCTGTTCTGTACCATAAAGGAAGCTGTAGTCACTAGAGTCCATGCATCAACACAAAAAAGTTACACCAGACTTTCACTGAAGGATGAACATGCAAATAAAGAGAATGATGTGTAGTATGAGGGAGGAGCAAGTTCAGTATCCAAGTTGGAGGCTGTGATACAACTGTGTGACACAGAACTTGGCTCAGAAAGCTGCGAGTTTTCAGCAGCTTCTCAGCTCTTCTCTCTTTGTGGATGGAGACACTGGAAGAAGCCGAACTCTGTTTTCCACAGCTCCTCAACGCTTCCTGCAAGAAACACACACGTCCTCACTCTGAGTCGATGCTCATTTACATTCTGCTGTCCTTCATCTCTCTGCTCACTGTGGTTCTTAACCTGCTGGTCATCGTCTCCATCTCCCACTTCAGGCACAGATACATGATTTAAAGCTGTGATGATATGTTGTTTTAGCGAGATTAATTTAAATAAATGACTTCTGAGCATTAATGAAATATTTATTAGATATTTGTTTTATTAACCTTCAGATATATGATTTAGATCATCAAATCAGTGCTGACTTTCTTAAAAATACATTTTTATTGGTGATAATGTTGTTGGTGTTTGTAATATTAACAGTAATAACATTCTCTTCCTCCAGGCAGCTCCACACTCCCACCAACCTCCTCCTCCTCTCTCTGGCTGTCTCAGACTTCCTTGTGGGGCTTCTTGTGATGCCATTTCAAATTCTTTATACAGAGCCCTGCTGGTTCCTGGGTGACCTGGTTTGTGTTCTGTATTTTTTCCTAAACTTTATAATTGTCTGTTCTTCTGTAACAAACATGGTGCTGATATCAGTCGACCGTTATGTTGCTATCTGTGACCCTCTGCATTATTCCACCAGAATCACGCAGAAGAGAGTTCAGGTCTGTGTCCTGCTGTGTTGGATTTACTCTGTTTTCTTCTGTTTTATGATGTTATATGATAACCTGAGACAACCAGGCAGGTATAACTCCTGCTATGGAGAATGTGTAATTATTTTAGTAGGAGCTGTTGATATTGCGTTAGGTTTTATTATCCCTGTTTCCACCATCATCATCCTGTATGTGAGAGTGTTTGTGGTGGCTGTGCCATGCGCTCCCACATTACAGCTGTCAAACTGCGGAGTTCAGTGACTGTAACTGTGAAGAAATCAGAGCTGAAAGCAGCCAGGACTCTTGGAGTTGTTGTTGCTGTGTTTCTCATGTGTTACTGTCCATTTTATTGTGTGTCTTTGTCTGGCTCTGACCTCATGATGGGTTCTTCAACTAACTTCTTTCTTGTTTTTCTGTTATATTCTAGCTCCTGTCTAAACCCAATGATTTACACCTTTTTTTATCCCTGGTTTAGAAAATCAGTAAATCTCATTGTTACACTGCAGATACTGCAGCCTCAGTCCTGTGACACCAACACAGTGAAAGAAACTACAGAGTAAATGAACATGGTCAAATGACATTTTCTGTGAACGTTTTTGTTTCTTATTTCTGAGTCAGTGAACTATTGACGTTATTCTGTCATCCTTCGTTGCAACTAGCAGTTCAGGGAAAAGCTATACTTGGTTTATACTACAGGCTATTAAATGTACAGTAATCTGTGGCGCTTCTACCATAACGCTTTTGTTGTATTTGTTTTTTAATGCATTGTTCAGTATTAAAATGTTAAGTTGTTGTTCATGAGTATTTACATCTCTGTCCTACTTTTCTCCGCTTTTATTTCCAGCAGCAATGCTCAGCCACCTTGGTTCCTAACCACATCAACTCTTTATTAAACTCATTATTAACTCTGTAAATTATCAAAGGTACCATTATTCTTTATTTTTCCAAGATCAGAATTTCAAAAACACAGAACAAGCACTAGGGTGTTTATATGTTACACTGTACTAACAGTAGCTTGACTGAAATTACACTGATTATAATCAAAGCCAGATTCTATTATGATTTATTACAGAGCATCAATTAAGAGCATCCAACCACAGATTTCAATTTTAGAAAGTTTAATTAATGCAAATTCAAACTGCAAACGCCTTTACACTGCCAGGAATCACCCCTCAGTTCAAAAATGTCACTGTGAGATGTGTTAGAGGCCTGTGGGTGCAAAGGTTCACTCAGTCCACTAGGTGGTAGAATTACACTTTATAAAAATCTAAACATCTGTTTTAAGTTTTAAGGTGTCGGGGGGGAGAATCTGCCTGATATTTTGTAGTTACATGATACTTGTTACAGAAAAAGTAAAAATTCACTGACAGGAGACAAGAAATATTTACAAAGTCTTTGTGCCATTCTGCAAAAACTCAGTCATTCACAAACAAATACAAGACGGTCAACACCAGGCTCCTCAGTTTATTATTTTATCAATGTGAAACACATTTAATAATTTTCAGATATCTCTTGTTACAAACAAGACTCCACACACAAAATGTCCTAAAGCCAATCTCGTGTTTATTTCACCTTAAGGTGTGACTGTGAGGAATCAGTGGTGCAGGGTGTCCACGCATGAGTGTAAGTGTATGTGTGAGAGCGTGGTAAGCGATGCAAAGAGCAATCTACAGAACTAAGGACATCGTGAGGAAGAGTTAGGCTGCTCCGCTTGTTCCTAGTATGTCTTGATCGACAAAGACTTGAGTTGGCCAGGGTAGGGACGTAGGGGTCTGTAGGGTCATTAGCCGACATAGGACAGACACAACACTGTGCTTGTGCACTCCGCATAGCAAATCACATAGAAGCTTCCTACCTGGCATTTCACCTGAGACAACAGGCCAAATGTTGAAGGTGGAAGGTGTTACCTACCTGACTGCTTACCTACCTGAATTGAAGACTTGATCCTCGCTCCCGTGATGTCCTCTGCTTTTGAGCTTCTCCAAGATGAAACTGTTTTCAATAAAAGCTGAAAATCTTGTTCACATTTGTGAAAGAGATGAATGGAAAACATCCTTCAAGACTCCTGTTGGCCATTTTGAGTACCTGGTCAGGCCTTTTGGATTCACTAAATCCCCGGCCATGTGTAAGGACTTGGTCCATGATGGTATGGGAGACATGCTTAACAAGTTTGTCTTTTTCTACTTAGACGATATATTAATTTTCTCCCATTCTGACACTAAGCATATTCAACATGTCCAAAAGGGCCTTCAGCAGCTACTTCAGAATCACCTGTATGTGATCCATGTCATCCACTTTCTGTTTTCTGGCTTTCGTTCTCTCTGCCAGCAGCATCAGAGGTGTCAATGTGCTACTTCCTGTCAAGATGGCGCCTGTGTTCGGCTTTGCTGTCGCTCCTTCTCTGCTTTCTCGTACATTTGTGACTGTTCTTTGGTCATTTGTTGCTGTATTAGCTCTGGCAGCTAACAATTGTGTGTCGGCTGCTATTAAGTATGATCGGCACACGTTGTTTCACATCAAAGAGCTGAAGGAGGACTATGTTACCTGGACCAGGTACAAACCGTTTTTCCCGCCCGTCTTTGAGCGCTCGTTGACGTCACCGCAGTACCTCCTGCTGTCTAAGGGCCGTGGTACGAGGAAAAAGCCAGGCTTCAGAGCGGGTGTCCAGACGAGGTTTACGAGATACCGGGCATCTACGTTTACCCCGAGTGGGACTGGACCGGAACAGGTAGAACGGTGCCTACGGCAGGTTTCAGTCAGCGTGTCGGGACATGGTGCAGTCGTAGCCACATCACCTCTCTACGATCCACACTACAGCCGAACTTTTCCAACTCGACAGGCCCAGACAGCGGGCTCACGGGAGCAGGTTCTGCTTCCCGTTTCTCTGTGTGGGGGAAGGAATGGAGCGGAACCTCTGGCCCATACGGTCCAGTCAGCTGGACCTGTTCCGGGTTGCTCCGCTGAACGCTTGCTCCATAGAGAATAAAGCTTTTCTACTAAATGAAGTTTTTATAAAGAACATTTAGACTTTATGTGCCTGACCGAGACCTGGCACCCTGAGTCGGAATACATCCATCTGAATGAACTCCGTCCTCCGGACTGCTCCGTGTTTGGTACAGGTCGTGTACGAGGACCTGCCTTTGTACAGCGTGACTATTTCTCCCGCAGGCAATTGAGTCAGGACTCGTTCAGCTCGTTTGGACACCAAATGTCGAAGGTTGGCACCACAAAGTCTTTGTATTGTGTTTTAATCTACAGACCTACTGGTCCTGCTCGTGTTTTAGATGAGTTTGCAGAGTTTTTATCCACAATTATCAAATTGGATTCTGTGTTAATAGTTGGTGATTTTAACATCCACATAGATGACACTTGCTGCAACATGGAAATAGAATTAATATCTTTGACCGAGTCCTTTAACTTCACACACCATGTCTCTGGTCCCACACTCAAAGGATCATACATTGCACTTGGTTTTCAGTTTGGGCCTGTATATAGATCAAATATCAATCAACGATATTCAAGTGAGTTATCACAGTTGTATTTTCTTTAATTCTTCCTTTTATCTGGTGTCCCCTCCATCTACGGTGATCACTCAATGACGTATTATAAATCAAGCTGCTGTTGATAGGTTTTGTTCTTTATTTGATCCAAGTTCTTTTAATGAGTGAACTGAACTGAGTCATTAGTTCAGTCATTTAATAATCATTGTGTGGCACCACTTAGAAATAGTCATATTTCTCCTCAAAAACATTGTCCTTGGCTAAATGAAAGCATCTTTAGTTTTAGGAGTAATTGTTGAAAAGTAGAGCATTTGTGGAAAACACATATTACATCTTCAGGAGCTGATCACATCTCTCAATGTCACGATTAAACCGGCCAAATCAGATTATTTCACCAGTCTTATATCTGCGAATAAGAAAAATCCTAAAGTCCTGTTCGATACCATTAAAAATATTATCTCGCCCTCAGCTCCACAAGTATCTGTACACTCATCAGCTGACTGTAACAGATTTTTATAAAAATTTGCTAAATTGTCTCCAAAATGTTATTTGGCTTGTCTGGGTCTTTACTTCAGTGGTTTTCATCATATATTACTGATAGAACTTTTTCTGTTGCAATAAACTAGATCATGTCTGATACTATGACTCTTTCATGTGGAGTACCACAGGGATCAGTTTTAGGTCCCTTGCTGTTTTTATTGTACACCTCTTGCTCGGATAATTCAGTGTTTTAAGCGTGTGTCTTATCACTTATATGCTGATGATATTCAGTTCTTGACTTTATTCTGTAAAGTGCCCTGAGATGACTTTGTTGTGAATTGGTGCTATATAAATAAAGTTGAATTGAGTTATATTGTTCTTTCAGGGAGTCTGAGTTTCACTTGTTGTGTAACTTGTTGGAAGGTTTTTCTTGTATCAAGGAGTAGTTGGGCAGTAACTACCTTCAACTAAATCCAAAAAAGACAGAAACTTTGATCGTTGCTCCAGATAATAAAAGTCTTGGTTCTTTGGGCTCCTCTTCAGTCAAGCCTCAGGAACCTCGATGTTGTATTTGATCAATCCAAGTCCTTGGATCAACATTCAGGACAGATATGCTTTATCCTTCCCATTTCCACCATCATCATTCTGTATGTGAGAGTGTTTGTGGTGGCTGTGTCTCAGGCTCGTGCCATGCGCTCCCACATTACAGCTGTCAAACTGCAGAGTTCAGTGACTGTAACTGTGAAGAAATCAGAGCTGAAAGCAGCCAGGACTCTTGAAGTTGTTGTTGCTGTGTTTCTGACATGTTACTGTCCATATTATTGTGTCTCACTCTTTGGCTATGACATCATGATCGGTGCTTCAACTAATGTGTTTCTTGTTTTTCTGGCATATTTTAACTCCTGTCTAAATCCTGTGATCTACACCTTCTTTTACCCCTGGTTTAGAAAATCTGTTAAACTCATTGTTACACTTGAGATACTTCTGCCTCAGTCCTGTGAGACCAGTATAATAAGAGAAACTACAAAATAATTTAACATATGTTCTGTGAATGTGTTAAATGAGCAATGGTTAAAAAGATGAAGAAATTCTCTTTTCTCAGATGTTTTGTTGGGGACAAATATGTAACCAAGTGATGTTAATGTGTGTTTCTGTTCTTTGTGTTTATACTGCTGGTTTTTAAATGTATAGTAATCTGTGGTGCTTCTGCTGTCACCTCTTTCAAAAACATCCCATGTAAAAAAAAGACTTTCTGATTCTGTTTATTAGTTATTGTTAATGTCATCATACTTATCTGCAGTTATTTAGCCTTTTATTACCAGCAGCAATGCTCAGCCAGCTCGAATGTAACGCTATTCTATTAAAGTTGAGATCTGACAAAAAGTCGTGTCAGGAGAATTTTAGCCTCGCACATGTTCGTGCACGATCAGCGCGCACAGGAGGCACAACACGTTATAAAACCTAAGCTGTGTTTTATTCAAAGCACTTCGGAGCCATGCATCTGATAGTTTCTTTCACTCGAGTACAACACAGTTGAGGGATAGAAACATGATCATTTGCTGGCTTTTAATCCTCTAGACAATTGGGGACAGAGCAGCGTGCTGCACGCACGAGCTTATACGCACATAGTACGGACATTTCACCGGGGGGCTTGAAGATAATTATCAAAAGATAATGTCAGCAGCATCTCACTGGGACGTTTGCCTTCACACACAACCCCTCCTAACAGTCAGGGTAATCTCAGAATTCCTGTGCATGTCTGAAAGGCGGCTTAAGTCTCTCTGTGGTGGCCCTGAGATAGACTGGCGTGCTGTCCAGTGTGGACCACGCCTTTCCCCCAATGAGACCTGACGATCCCAGTGACCCTGAACAGGATAAGCTCTTACAGATATTGGATAATTCGTTGGTTTTTACGGGGAGTTAATGGAGAGCTAATGCACGAAAGCCCTAACCCTTGTTAGTTCAAGTCAGTCCTTGTGCGAGTCCACCAAGCAAGGCTCTTGTACTTCCTCTATTTTATTTTCTTTGCTTTACCTTCTACTTTTCATCCAGAAAATATATCTTCAGCAGATCCCTGTTCTCCTCTGCGAATGCAGGACATGTCACTTTCACAGAAGACAATGTCTTTCCCACCTGCACAACTACACCCAGACCCAGACCACTTTTTCATCCACCTCTTTTTCTCTTGCTCTGTGGACATTCCAGTCTGTAGTTTACAAGGCTGACTTAATTCCAGCTTTTGCTAAATAGTCAGCTGTTCAGAAACCTGGATCACCATATAGAACATGTCCCCCCCAGCTCTCCACCAGTTTGACCTTTTTCAAACTCTTTGACCATCAGGACAGAGACGTGGGGCTGAACTTTTCATCACTGTTTTCAACTCACAGTCCATAAGTTCAACGAACAACCTAATCGACAATTCAAAGTCCATAATCCAACATCTGGAATCCAAATCCACTATACAAATCCAGCGATTTAATAACAGAAATTACTTGCAGGTTAAAATGGGTGGAGGGTTCAGGTTGGTTAAGTTCAGAAAATCTGAGAAGGCAGGAAAATACAGGTAGGCAGCAGGAAAGGCAGAGGCAAATCAGGGTAGTCAGGTAGGCTGGCAGGGTCAATAATCAGGAGCTTCATCCTGGGGAATAAACAGGCTGAAGAGTCACTGTGCATGTACGACAGGAGACAATCGGGGGAAAACTGAGGGAGAGCAGGGTTTTGGTTTTTTTTGGTCCTTTCGGCTTATCCTGTGAGTTCAGGGTCGCCACAGCGGATCGTTGTCCGCATGTTGATTTGGCACAGTTTTACGCCGGATGCCCTTCCTGACGCAACCCTCACCAATTTCTACCGGGCTTGGACTGGCACTGCACAGCTGGGGATGGGGATGGGCTGTTAGGGGTTCAGTGTCTTGCCCAGAGACACTTCGGCATATGGTCGGGGCCGGGGGTCGAGCCACTGACCCTGTGGTCCATGGACGACTGCCTTACCAACTGAGCTACAGCTGCCCCAAGGGAGAGCAGTGTAAATCTAGAGAAATGAACAGGTGAAATGAGTTAGCGAACTTTAGCCAAAGACGAAGTGAGAGCTAACGAGATATCTTCGGGGATTGGGTAACGAAGAGTACATGTGGTCAGTGAGATGAGAAGAGTTCTCCAATTTGAAATTCCGTCTCTGCCCCCCCTCCACCACCTCCATCCATCTCTCTCTCTGCTGTCGATTTGCCAGCTTCTTCACTAATAAGGTGGCAGCCGTCAGCTCACAGGTCTATAGTCCAGGGGGAGACATCAGCTAACTTCAACAGTGTAACGCTCTTCTCAAGTTTCACTCTGCCAGAGGATGATGCATCCACTATCCTCCTCTTAATCCAGCTTTCCACCTGTTCTCTGGATCCCTCCCCTTAAAGCAAATACACCCACACTAATCCCAGCCATTACACAAATCATTAACACATAACTCACAACAGGCACCACATCACCTTATTTAAGAATCCCCAGATTACCCTACTACTTTAAAAGCCAACTCTTGACCCCTCCTTTGTGGAGAATTACTGATCTGTCTCTCTTCTTCAGCGGTCTTCCATCAACTCTCAATTTTTCTTTTTTAGAACAACCTCTTTAATGTGAACCAGTCTGGATTAGTCCAGAGGTTAGTCCAGAGAGACTTCACTCCTGGTGGTCATTGAATCCCTGTGGGCTGCAAAATCTCTGGGTCAGTCTTCTGTCATAATCCTACTTAATCTATCTACAGCCTTTACCATGGTGAACCAACAGATGCTCCTCTCTGCACTTTGTGACCTGAGCATCTTTGGAACAGCTCTGGCCTGGTTTTGGTCGTACTTATCTGTGTGAACCTTCAAGGTTTTTTGGCAGGTGCAAGTTTCTAACTCTCACTGCCTGGCCACTGGTGTGCCACAGGGATCAGTTCTTGGTCCTCTTCTTTTCCCTATATTTTATTACATTCCCGGGTTCTATATTCCTATTATTGCTACGCTGATAACACACAGCTTTATGACCTGTCCACCAGATGACTCCACTATCACCCATCATGCATTTCTGCCTGTCTGTCTGACATTTCTGCTTGGATCAGAAAAAGACATCTTCAACTCAACCTCTCCAAGACAGATGTTTTAGTTTTTCTGGTCAGACTTTAAATACAACACAACTTTAGCATCAACTCATGTTCTTCAGTGATTACTGACTAAATGTAAATGTCAAAGACAAAAATGACTATAGACAACATACTTCAGTTGTTTTTAACCTATGTTTACAAACATTTCCATTTTTATAAGCAGTTAGTGATCTGTCCTCACATTCCAATCATACAAATTATGTGTTTCTAAGGGTTTATTTGAGACACATGTTGAAAAAGCAACTATAAAATTAGCCAGACACACAGTGACTGCAAAACATAATGGTCAGCAAAATACTCAGAGGCTCCAAAGCTCCATATTTGTTTTCATTTGGTCTAAAGATAAATCTGAAAAAAAAAAAAACTTAAAATTTTATTTCCAAAGACCTTCAAGAACAAATATCCTGATGGTGCTGTTTTTTACTTCATCTTTTCCTCAGTGCCCTAATTATGCTGTAGTCACTAGAGACCCTGGTTCAGCAACAGGCAGTATTTTTTTTTTAGAGTAAGATGAAGATGCAAATGAAGAGGATGATGTGTACTGTGAAGGAGGAGGTGTTGAAGAGAGAAACTGTAATACAGCAGAATTTAGTCCACAAAGCTCAGTGTTCAGCAGCTTCTCCTTTCTGGTGATGGAGGAAGCTGAACTCTGTTTCCCACAGCTCCTCAACACTTCCTGCAAGAAACACACTCGTCCTCACTCTGAGTCGATGCTCATTTACATTCTGCTGTCCTTCATCTCTCTGCTCACTGTGGTTCTTAACCTGCTGGTCATCATCTCCATCTCCCACTTCAGGCACAGAGAATTATTTTTTAGCTTTAATATGATGCTGTCGTAGTAGGATACATTGAATTATGTGACATCTGACTGTTATTTGTGATCTGATGAGACGTACAGGAATCATTTCGTTCAAAATAAATAATGTTGGTAATAATGTTTTTGCTGTTAATAATATTCACAGTGACGATATTCTCTCCCTTCAGGCAGCTCCACACTCCCACCAACCTCATCATCCTCTCTCTGGCTGTCTCAGACTTCCTTGTAGGCCTCTTTGTGATGCCGTTTCACATCTTAATTATAGAACCCTGCTGGCTGCTCGGTGACATGATGTGTAATCTGTATTTTTTTTTGTCCTTTATCACTGTCTGTGCCTCCTTAGTAACCATGGTGCTGATATCAGTCGACCGTTATGTTGCTATCTGTGAACCTTTATATTATCCCACCACAATTTCTCAAAAGAGAGTTAAACTCTATGTTGTCCTGTGTTGGATTTACTCATTTTTCTACAGTTTTATTTTTTTATCTTCTAATCTGAAACAACCAGGCAGGTATAACTCCTGCTATGGAGAATGTGTGATTAATATCATAGTAGCTCTTGACCTTGTGTTAAGCTTCATCCTTCCCATTTCCACCATCGTCATTCTGTATGTGAGAGTGTTTGTGGTGGCTGTGTCTCAGGCTCGTGCCATGCGCTCCCACATTACAGCTGTCAAACTGCAGAGATCAGTGACTGTAACTGTGAAGAAATCAGAGCTGAAAGCAGCCAGGACTCTTGGAGTTGTTGTTGCTGTGTATATTATGTGTTACTGTCCATTATATTGTTTGTCTCTCTCTCGCTCTAACCCCAGGATCAGTTCTTCAACTAAAGTCTTTCTTGTTTTTCTGGTATTGTCTAACTCCTGTGTAAATCCTGTGATCTACACCTTCTTTTACCCCTGGTTTAGAAAATCTGTTAAACTCATTGTAACACTTGAGATACTGAGGCCTCAGTCCTGTGACACCAACATATGAAAGAAAATACAGAGTAAATGAAAACAGTCAAATGACAATTTCTGTGAACATGTGACTGTTGTCTTTCTTACTGAACAAAGAAAGAAATAGTTGTCCTTCCATCTCAGATGTTTAGCTGTGCACATATATTTAGCCTAGTGATGTTATTCTGTGTTTATACTACATGTTAATTTGTAATAATACATTTGCAGCTGTATCATTCATCATTATCATTAGTTATTTTGCCTTTTATTACCACCAGCAACGCTCAGCCATGTGTTTTCTTTATTAAACTCAGTAAATGATCAGATGTAACAATATTCTTTAAATTTCCAAGATAAGAAAATAAAAACAGAAGAAGCACTAAGCTGTTTGTATTTTCCACTGTTGTCACAGCACAATGACTTAATGCTTATTTTAATCCAAATTAATTTCTAATATTTATTATCAAGCATCAATTAAATGCATCCAACCAACATGTGAGATTTCAAATGTAAAAAGGTAAATTGTGTGAAGGGCTTTATATTTACAGGACTAAAGAAAAACCCACCAATTCTCTATAACTTCTTATCCTGTTCAGAGTCACGTGGGGCTGGAGCTTCTCTCTCCCTGAGTGAGAGACACAGAATTGAAGTCAGACTCTGAGTTCAAAAATGTGACTACAGCTGGGATTTAATTGAGCCCTGTGGTTGCAGAAGCTCACATAGTCCACTAGGTGGAACACTTGCGCAGGTTTTATGCTCAAAATGGAGAAAATGAGCTTTATGTTTTGTAATTACTTTGGAGATTACCAACCCTGGTCCTTGGGGAACACTGCCCTGATAGTTTCCTATCCCTGCTGATTAGCTGGATCGAATGTGTTCAATCAGTCAGAAGCTGGAAGATACCATCTTAGACCAGGATGAGTTACTGACCGAACACACCTGATCCACCAGTGGGTATGTTGGAAAACCGTGTTCCCTGAAGACCAGGGTTCAGAATCCCTGGTTTACATGAGAGATACATGTTATGTGTGTAAAGAGGATGCAGCAATACTGTCACTGAGGTAGATCAAAATTTAGTATCTGAAAACGCTCGACAGAAAGTGCTCTGCTCGTTAGAAGGTCACTGCATGAGGGGAAACATCTCAGACCTGCACTGTTCCACAAAGATGCACTAGAATGTGAGCTTGGGTCTGAAAGCCCCACAATTTGTCAGTCAAGATGAAAAGATCTTCTTTGCTTTGAATTCCGACGTCCACTTCCCTGAGACGCCTGCAAGATTAATGCAGCATCGTACAACTGCAACCAGGTCTGAGTAAAAAAATCCTCCCGTCTTGAGTTCAGCTTTAACTTTCACAGTCGCTCCAAATCACTGATGGGTTGAATATTAGCTAAGACTTCAGCTGATTTGTCTACTCGTAAAAATTTCACACTGTATCTGATGAGGCTGCAGCCCCCCCACCTCTGCAACCTTGGACATACCTGAGGCCTTGGAGCCTGCCAAGCAAAGGCTTACAGCCCACCTGACTGATAACACACAGCTTTCTGTCCTGTCCACCAGATGACTCCACTATCACCCATCATGCATTTCTGCCCGTCTGTCTGACATTTCTGCTTGGATCAGAAAAAGACATCTTTAACTCAGCCTCTCCAAAACAGATGTTTTAGTTTTTCTGGTCAGACCTTTAATACAACACAACTTTAGCATCAACTAATTTTCTTCAGTGATTGCACTGATCTTGTCTACAGAGTCCTGAGCTTAGTGGTCCCACGATGGTGGAACAAGCTACCAAACTTCATACTCAGCCACCTCACCCCCCAATATATTAAAAAAACTGTGAAAAACAGAACACTTCCACAACTTCCAATGCATTTTCAAAAACGTGCAATCCAACCTGCACTTGCATCTCATGAAAGGAAACATTTCTTCTCATAGCACTTTGCTCTAATGTTTTCTCCTTCACTTAGATTCTTACTGCCTTGTTCCTCACTCGTTAGTCACTTTGAATAAAAGCGTCTGCTAACTGACTAAATGTAAATGTCAAAGACAAAAATGACTATAGACAACATACTTCAATTGTTTTACACTATGTTTACAAACATTTCCATTTTTATAAGCAGTTAATGATCTGTCCTCACATTCCAATCATACACATTATGTCTTTCTAAGGGTTTATTTGAGACACATGTTGAAAAAGCAACTATAAAATTAGCCAGACGCACAGTGACTGCAAAACATAATGGTCAGCAAAATACTCAGAGGCTCCAAAGCTCCATATTTGTTTTCATTTGGTCTAAAGATAAATCTGAAAAAAAAAAAACTTAAAATTTTATTTCCAAAGACCTTCAAGAACAAATATCCTGATGGTGCTGTTTTTTACTTCATCTTTTCCTCAGTGCCCTAATTATGCTGTAAGTCACTAGAGACGCTGGTTCAGCAACAGACAGTATTTTTTTTAGAGTAAGATGAAGATGCAAATGAAGAGGATGATGTGTACTGTGAAGGAGGAGGTGTTGAAGAGAGAAACTGTAATACAGCAGAATTTAGTTCACAAAGCTCAGTGTTCAGCAGCTTCTCCTCTCTGATGATGGAGACACTGGATGAAGCTGAACTCTGTTTCCCACAGCTCCTCAACACTTCCTGCAAGAAACACACTCGTCCTCACTCCGAGTCGATGCTCATTTACATTCTGCTGTCCTTCATCTCTCTGCTCACTGTGGTTCTTAACCTGCTGGTCATCGTCTCCATCTCCCACTTCAGGCACAGAGAATTATTTTTTAGCTTTAATATGTTGCTGTCGTAGTAGGATACATTGAATTAGGTGACATCTGACTAATATTTGTGATCAGATGAGACGTACAGGAATCATTTTGTTCAAAATAAATAATGTTGGTAATAATGTTTTTGCTGTTAATAATATTCACAGTGACGATATTCTCTCCCTTCAGGCAGCTCCACACTCCCACCAACCTCATCATCCTCTCTCTGGCTGTCTCAGACTTCCTTGTAGGCCTCTTTGTGATGCCGTTTCACATCTTAATAATAGAACCCTGCTGGCTGATCGGTGACATGATGTGTGTTCTGTACTATTTTATAGATTTTATCATTGTCTCTGCCTCCTTAGTAAACATGGTGCTGATATCAGTCGACCGTTATGTTGCTATCTGTGAACCTCTATATTATCTCACCACAATTTCTCAAAAGAGAGTTAAAATCTATGTTGTCCTGTGTTGGATTTACTCTGTTTTCTACAGTTTTATTTTTTTATCTTATAATCTGAAACAACCAGGCAGGTATAACTCCTGCTATGGAGAATGTGTCATTAATATCATAGTAGCTCTTGACCTTGTGTTATGCTTTATCCTTCCCATTTCCACCATCATCATTCTGTATGTGAGAGTGTTTGTGGTGGCTGTGTCTCAGGCTCGTGCCATGCGCTCCCACATTACAGCTGTCAAACTGCAGAGTTCAGTGACTGTAACTGTGAAGAAATCAGAGCTGAAAGCAGCCAGGACTCTTGGAGTTGTTGTTGCTGTGTATATTATGTGTTACTGTCCATATTATTGTTTGTCTCTCTCTCGCTCTAACCCCAGGATCAGTTCTTCAACTAAAGTCTTTCTTGTTTTTCTGGTATATTCTAACTCCTGTGTAAATCCTGTGATCTACACCTTCTTTTACCCCTGGTTTCGAAAATCTATTAAACTCATTGTAACACTTGAGATACTGAGGCCTCAGTCCTGTGACACCAACATATGAAAGAACCTACAGAGTAAATGAAAACAGTGAAATAATATTTTCTGTGAACATGTGACTGTTGTCTTTTTCAGTCAGTGAACAAAGAAAGAAATACTTGTCTTTCTATTTCAGATGTTTTGCTGTGCACATATATTTAGCCTAGTGATGTTATTCTGTGTTTATACTACAAGTTAATTTGTAATATTACATTTGCAACTGTATCATTTATCATTATCAGTAGTTATTTTGCCTTTTATTACCACCAGCAACGCTCAGCCAGTTTGGCTTTATAACCCCGTGTTTTCTTCATAAAACTCAGTAAATGATCAGATGTAACAATATTCTTAAAATTTCCAAGATGAGAAAAAAAACAGAAGAAGCACTAAGCTGTTTGTATTTTCCACTGTAGTTCGCTGTGCAGAGTCACGTGGGGCTGGAGCTTCTCTGTCCCTGAGTGAGAGACACAGAATTGAAGTCAGACTCTTAGTTCAAAAATGTGACTACAGCTGGGATTTAATTGAGCCCTGTGGCTGCAGAAGCTCACATAGTCCACTAGGTGGAACACTTGCACAGGTTTTATGGTCCACATGGAGAAAATGAGCCTTATGTTTTGTAATTACTTTGGAGATTACCAACCCTGGTCCTTGGGGAACACTGCCCTGATAGTTTCCTATCCCTGCTGATTGATCGAGTGTGTTCAATCTGTCAGAAGCTGGAAGATACCATCTTAGACCAGGGTGAGTTACTGACCGAACACACCTGATCCAGCAGTGGGTATGTTGGAAAACCGTGTTCCCTGAAGACCAGGGTTCAGAATCCCTGGTTTACATGACAGATAAATGTTATGTGTGTAGAGAAGCTGGCCACCCAGCTGAAGAGGTTCCCCAGAGAAAACAGCCAGGACTCCTGCTGTATTTGGTGACTTATTAACTTTATTTGATCTCCAGTCCAAAGTCTGTGGTCAACGCCTTCACTGCATATTTGTCTGCAGTTCTGCGGGGGCGGCTGTAGCTCATTTGGTACAGCAGTTGTATATGAACCACAGGGTCGGTGGTTTGATTCCTGGTCCTCCTGGCTAGAGTCTTTGGCTCCTGTAAACTATGACACACCCACTTGTCTTTACTGCAATAAATAACTGAAAGTTTTTCTTGATTTAATTTTGTCATTTAAATAACACATTAACTCTCTTTTATGTTTTTCACTTCAATGTTTTAAAGATTTAAACAGAAAAAACATATTTCTTGTAAACCTGTCAAAAATTAAGATAATTCAAATTTAATCAGACTCAAACTAAAATAAAACAGAATCAAACTTTGCTGCAGTGTTTTAACACAATGATTTTATCGTAAAGATCAGAGGATTTAAGCCAGTTTGTTTGTAAGAGGCTGTTTGATTTTACACAGTCACTGACTCACATGTGTTTCTATCTTTGTAAAGAGACTTTTATTCTTTGAGAACCAGGGGACGATGTCTGGACCCGTCATCTACAAGAGAACCTCCTCATTTCTTCATTTTTGATTCCCAGATTAAAATTTAGTATTTACAGTGAATTATCATTTCAGTTTTATGTCTGTATTAGTTTCATGTGAGTGAGACCTGATCCCACTGTTTATAACACTGACAGCTTCAGGATATTTTAAAAAGAAAACCTTCAAATATTTCAACTGTTAATCAAACATTAGCCAACTGACTGATAATCTCCTGTGACTCTACAATTTCACTTTCACTCTTAAACCAGCTGTGGTTCTTACAGCTTTGTGTCGAGGTTTTACCGCTTAAATCACATTTGCTAACTGCTGTATGTAGATGGAAGAAGGCATCAGTTATTTCTCAGCTTTGTAAACATTCGTGCTTCATTGCAAAGAGGAAAATCATGTTTCAGGGGCCCAGTGAACGTCTCTCAGTGACGGGAACAAAGTCAGTACTTCATGTTTTACACTTTTGACGGTAAGTGGCTGAACTTCTTTTGTTTAATCAATCAGAGACCAGAACTAGTCCTGAGAGACCAGTATATCAGTATATTAGTATATTAGTATGTTAGTATTTTAGAGCAGAAAACAACATTTTGAGCTTCCAAAAATGATTGTTGCATTTTACCTGTGTGGACATTAGTGAATCAGTATGTGAGTTAATCTTACTGAGCTTTGACCCCAGATCTCTACCTGCAGTCCTGATATCAGTTTAACCAGGTTCATTTTTAACCTCAGTAATCAGTTTTCCTCTATAATATACAGTCAGATGCATTAAGTTCCTCTGTGTGAAATACTTTACACTGTTGCTTTTAAAGATCTTTAGTCAGTTACTGTGTGATGTTAGGTTTTGTGGTCTGTACAGTTTTTTTTGTCAAGTTCTTGTTTTTTTTTTTTTTTGGCCAAAGACTTAGTATTTGAACAAATATCAATAAAGTTGATCTCATCGTCCGACTGTTTAGTGATGTTTTAGAATAAATGTTTCTTTTTATTTCCAGATGTTCTTCATGTTTTTGGATGTAACAACACAATAAACTTCATCCTAAATCTCAGTGAGATGTTGTCTTCAGCCAATCGAAACCATCGACCTGATCTTTAAAATGTCTTTGAGGACGTCTGTGACAGTCACGTCTTTCCTGGTAAAACAGTTTATTAGAGTAAATAACTAGAAGCTTGTTTTTGTGTTATTTTTGCCATTTATTGCTCCTCCTCCTCATTTCTGATCAAAAAACCTTTTTCATATCCTGATTCTGATTCTCAGTCTCTGTTCATTGTTTAACAATAAGCTGAGAAGTTGAAGCTTTTTGTTCAGAGAAACTTCAGCAGCTTCACTGAGTGAAACACTGTGGGGGTGAAATGTAGCACAGTGTGTCTGAAATAGTGATCAGTGAGAAAGTTTGATGTAGGTGAGTTTTCTTTCTGCTGGTGTGATGGAAGGATGTGTTGTGTTGCAGATCATTGTGGTTGTTTCTTCACTGTGTTACTGCTGTGTTCAGTCTATTGTTGTTGAACATCACAGATCAGCAGGTCAAAGTCTGCTGCATTACAGCTCTGTGATCTTTAATCTGAGATTCATGGAGACAGTTGAAGGTCAGAGTCCACTAGAAATTAAGCTGTTTGCTTTTTCATTATCACTGCAGCTATTAAAAAAGAAACAATAAGACAATAAGAAAAGTATTTTTTACTGAGCTTTGTAGAACATTTTTCTGAGTTTAAAAGCAGGAAATTGCAGGGCATCCAGGTCTTGTAGGCTTGAAGCTTGATTAACTGATTTTTTTTTTATCTGGTTCCATAGATAAATATAGCTGGGTATCATCAGCATAGCAGTGGAAATTTATGGAGTGCTTTCTAATAATGTTGCCTAAAGGAGACATATATAAAGTAAAAAGTATTGGTCCTAACTCAGAGCCTTGTGGAACTCCATAAATAAGCTTTGTGTGCATGGAGGATTCATCATTAACATGAACAAATTGAAATCTATCAGACAGATAAGATTTAAACCAACCTAGTGCAGTTCCTGTAATTCCAATTTCATGTTCCAGTCTCTGTAATAAAATGTTGTGATCAATGGTATCAAATGCAGCACTAAGATCTAACAGAACAAGTATAGAGACTAGTCCATTATCTGAGGCCATGAGAAGATCGTTGGTGACTTTTACCAGTGCTGTTTCTGTACTATGATGAACTCAAAATCCTGACTGAAAGTCTTCATACAAATTATTCCTTTAAAGGTGGTCACATAATTGCTTTGCAACTACTTTTTCAAGGATTTTAGAAATAAAAACAGGCTAAAACACCTGGGTCAAGACAGGGTTTTTTTAAGTAGTGGTTTAATTGAAGCTACCTTATAGGCCTGTGGTACATAACCTGTTTCTAATGATAGATTCATGATATCTAATATAAAGTAAAGCGTCCTTGAGCAGTTTTATGAATCTTTTGGGTTTTTGGGAAAAACATTGGAACAAATTGAGGACAGTAACATCTGGTGGCTGTTTGCAATAAAATAACAAGAAACCTGTGTGTTATTATCAAATCTATAAGACTTTTGTTCTTATAGAACAATAGCAGAAGTCTTGTCTGTGTCTACCTGCCTAAATGCATTGAGTTGTTGCCATGTCATTGGCTGATTAGATATTTGCATTAACAAACAGTTGGACAGTTGTACCTAATAAAGTGGCTGGTGAGTGTAAGTGCAGTATGTTGGGTTCATTCCCTCAGGTTTCCTCTCTTCTTATGTGCTTTAATCAGCATCTTCCTCCACTCACCTCCTCTTCCACTTGTTGCTCTTTATTTCTCTGCTCTCTCTCTCCACCTCATTGTTCTCTCTCTGTTTGACTCCTTCACTTTGTGACAGTGTCTAATTCAAAGGTCACAGATAAAAACCTTCTTCTCTTTTTACACAGATACTGGTGATGAACATCTTCAGTGGACATTCTCTCACATGTCATCGAGCAGAGTATCAGATAGGAAATGAATGTTGTCCTAAGTGTCTTCCTGGTAAGATCCAACTGAATGTTAAAGGACATTTCAACGATAAAATGTCAGTGATATTTTATTAATTGTTGGTTTTCTTTACAACAGGAAGTCGAGTTAAAATTGATTGTACAGAGTTCAGAAGTACTTCCTGTCTGACCTGCTTGAAGGGAACATTTATGAATCAGCCCACTGGACTTAAACATTGTTTCATCTGCACAAACTGTGATTCAGGTATATTTCTGTCAATCTTTTGTAATTATTAGTAGTTACTAAGTCTGAGCAGAGATTTAAAGGCTTGTTGATTGTGATGAACTTAAACATTACAGATTTTCTATTAATGCTAATTAAAGACTGGATCCAGAAACAAAGGCCTCTAAAATACTACATGACCAGTTAGGACATGTTTAGTGTTCTAACAGGTTCTTTTTATTGAAGGACATGTATGATGACAAATTTCATTGGATCAACTGTTAAAGTCAGCTGAGACATGCTAGAACATTTTGAAATCTTCTATTTCTCCTACTTTTCCCTGTGAATTTATGAACAATGCTCCAAACTGCACAAATGTGTTGTTTCCCAAAGACGTCAGAAAGATCATCTTATCTGGTCTCTAACAGAGATCCTGCATTTCCACATGTACTGTAACATCTATGTGTTCACAGATTCTGGTTTGAAGACAAAAACATCATGTACAACAACATCAGATGCAGTGTGTGAACCACTGGAGGGATTTTACTGTGTGGACTCCACAGAGGACACGTGTGTGAGAGCACACAGACACAAAAGCTGTGAACCAGGACAGTACATCAGCAGAAAAGGTTGGTTTTGACATGAGAAAACCAAAGTTCACCAAACTGATCTGAACTAAACCATCATGGATTCCAAACCCTGGTCCACAGTGAAAAATACTCTGTTTGTTTTCTAACCTCCCCACAGCTGATCACCTGGATCAGGTGTTCAGTTAGTCAGAAGTTGGAAGAAACCAATTTGCTTTGTCTTTCTTCAACCCACCCTCATCTAAGATGGTGTCTTCCAGCTTCTCATTAATTAAATACACCTGATCCAGCAGTGCAGGGACAGACAGAAAACCATCAGGACAGTTCCCACAGGACCAGGGTTTATGATTTGTCCAACTGTTCCTGTTGGGTTCTACCAACCACAACAGCGCTGATTACACCTGGAAATACAGTTCAACAACAGTGAAATAACACACAAGAGTCGACTTTTGTCTTTTACTTAGTGACTTAACACTTCACCTGAACTCAGCCAACTCCACCGGGCTCTTCCTTGTTCACACTATTTATTGGAAACAGAGTTCAATGCAGAAAAACAACTCGTTATAAGTATAGGCCAATGTGAAATGCAATTCATCACATAATGATAATATAGCGTTGCATTGTTTCCTTGACCACTGGTCAACGGACTTTAAAGGTAAACTACAAAGGCAACTATCAAAGGCAAACTATCAAAGCTACATGGTGTCACTAATGACATCATCAGTACATAGACACATGACAAACATACATTAAGTGTTGGAAACAATTACTAAATTACTTTGAACAAACCTTAACTGTTTCCATGTTAAAGAGAGATTGAAAGTTATTGGTCCCTGAATGTGTCTGACCTGCACATATCTGTATGTTCACAGATCACAGAGCTTTTGTGTTTGCTGAACATGTTTCTGTATGTGATTTGTCTTTGCACAGGAACATCCTCCTCAGACACTGAGTGCTCTGACTGCACTGATGGAACATTTTCAGATGGAACATTTCCAGTTTGTCAACCACACACACAGTGAGTGAAGCTTCACATCAGCCACTGACACCTGATTTTCTTCCTACTGCAGTGACCTCATGGTGTCCTACATATTTCTGTAAATGTCCTGTCATTCCAGATGTGACTTAAAGAATCTTCAGCTGATAAAGGCAGGAACTGCTTCAGCTGATGCTGAATGTGGAGAGAACAGTTCAAACCAAACAGGAACTGTGATCAGAGCTGTTGTTCCTGTTATTGTGCTAATTCCAATTATTGGAGTAGTTTTATTTTTTTAATGTACATTTTTTAATGTAGCAAGAGGATCACACAGTTTGTGCTGTTTGCTGTGAGTTGACACCATCAGAAAATCATGTTGCTGATGTTATTTGAGTTTCTCTGAGTGAGACAGACCCTCACCACACTCTATAAAGGGCTCAACCCAAGTACATAACCACCACAGGGGACAGGAGGGACACGTCCTCCCTAAAACACAAACCAAGGAAGTTAAATGGCAAAGCTGTTACTCCATTCATTCCGTTCTCCACCACAAGAATAAAAGCATCGGTGTGTAATTTCCTTTGTTTCCAGCTGTTTCTTTACTGTGTAGAATTTCTCTCACCCACTCACTTCCTCCCCGGTGAGACGATCATGAAGTCATCAAACTGATTTTCAAAAAGACTTTCAGACGAAAACCTTTGACAGCTGCATCTTTGCATTAAATTCAGTGCAGGTTAAGGATGAGCGCTGCATCACAGCTGCTTTGGACTTTTTGGTTTTATTTAAAAGAGAAACACCTGTTCTGAGCTTTTTATGTTTCATTACTGATACTGAACATTTCCCTGAATAATGGGAGCTGGTGTAGACATGAAGATGACTTCATTTATGTATTATTTATAGCAAACATAGTAATTCAGAGAGAACTAATCTTTGAGGGGAAGTAAGTGGACAATGTGTTGCACAGCTGGTTTTCATTGTTCACTTAAAGGTGGCGAAATGTTGGACAGGCAGTGACCTTTTGGACACAACATGAAAAAATTGCTCACTAGTTGGACTCATTGCCACTTAAAACTCTACTAAAATTAGCTGCTTTTGTTTCTAGCACACAGCAGTTTTCTGTAGCCTCTAAGATTTATTCTGTCTGTTTCCTTAAACGTTACAGCTGCTGTTTCTTTATGTAAAATGAATAAGAAAAATGTCTGAGAGATTAAGATCATAACCTCTCAGTGTCGGTAACATAAAGTCTGCAACACAAGTTCTCTCTATACATCTTTATAGTCTTGACTTCTGTAAAGTGCCCTGAGATGAGTATGTTGTGAATTGGCACTATACAAATAAAGTTTAATTGAATTGAATTGAATTGAAATACAAGTCATAGAACAGATCCTGTTTGTTTCTGCTGTGCTCGGTGGCTATTGGTGTTAATGTTTTCTAAGCAAGAGACAGTTTTTTACATTTCTATCATTTGACTGAAGGTGCCACTCAACATTTCCATTGTTCTTCCATAAGAAATGATCATATCCGACCTCCTGGTCAGTGCAATTTTAAGGTGTATTTCTGTTTTTTTATTTCCCTACGTAAAAAAGACTTTATCCCAAGTCCCAAGTAATTTTTTTAAATTTTACCAGGATATTGTTCAATGTTGTAATTGATCTTTCAAGCCAAAATTGTTCTTTGACAGGAAGAGCTAAGTTTGATCCAACACCTCTTTCTTGTAAACCTGTTAAAATGTTACATAATTCAAATAAAATCTGAGTTAAATTTAAATGAAACATGATGAAAACTTTACTGCAGTGTTTTAAAACCATGATTTTATCTGAGAGATCAGAGAATCTAAACTGTAAAAACCAGTTTCCAGAAAAAGTTGGTTTTGAAATGAGAAAACCAAAGTTCACCAAACTGATCTGAACTAAGCCATCATGGAACTTCTTCAGCTGATGCTGAATGTGGAGAGATCAGTTCAAACCAAAAAGGAATCGGAGCTGTTGTTATTTTAATTGTGGTAATTTTACTTCTCGGAGCAGTTTTATTTTTTCTCTACAAGAAAAAGTGGAAAAAGAATCTAACACGGGTAAAAACAAAACATGTTTCTAATAGATAAAAAAAATGATCAGTCAAATCAATTAAGTTGTTCACTAAAGACTTTTTTTTACTGGTAATGTTTTATTACAGAAAGTAAAGAAATGCAGACTTTCACAATCTGTTATGTTTTAAAGTGTCTTCACTGTTCTTACTGCATTTCACTGTATTTACAGTAACAAACAGGAAGGTTTTTTCCTCCCTCGTCATTATTAATGTCACTCTTTCATCCATATTTCACAAAAAGGAACCTTCTGAATGGAGGAGAGAAAACTGTTGAAGCATCTGTGCAGCAGAAGGATGAGACGACCCTGATATAAACATGTAGCCAGTGTTTCTGACACTACAGAGTAAATGTTTTCTAGAATCCAGTTCTAATCAATGTGGATCCTGGTACATTGTCTTTGCAGTGTGTAGAAAAAACATCCAGGTGAATTTTCAGCATTGTGCTAAAAATGAACATGTTGCAGCTGCTGATCTACAGACTGGATCATTATCTCACCTGGATGTCACTGTACTGATGCAACATTTAGTCTGGAATTCAAACTTGGAACCTTCTAGTTTTGTGGACCAAACACTGACGATCTTCATTCATTGGACAGCTGTGAAGGAGCATCTCAGTCCAGGTTCTGATGTTGGGACCATGAACCCTGCTTCATTCTGTCTTGTCTGCCAGTCACAGAGTTCACAGATGGACCAGATGAAGCTGAAACTGGATTTTATCTGCAATAAGTAACAAACATCTGGAGCAGAAGATCCAGACAGTTTGATCTGAACTGTAACATGATGAAACAGTTGGTCACATTGGTCAAACTGCACATTTATAAATGTAGTTGACACACATTCTGTGGCTGTAACAGCTGTAACAGGGCATCTTATGGATTAAATGAGGCAGAAACATGAAGGATGGAAAAGGTGAATGAAATCAGACCCTGCAGACTTTTACTCTGGACAGTTTCTGACAAGAAGCAGGTTGGAACATTTTAGACATTTTATAAACATTTTATACATTTTTATAAATTACCAAAGTTTCACAATTTGACCCATATTTTGCTTCATATACTTCAATCAGGGAAACACAGAGAAGTATATGTTCAGAAAGTGTTTCTGTGTCATTTGCTGCCATGATGTTTGCAGCAGAAGTGAAAAAAGTCTTTAGTGGTTCGAGTCTTTAATGAGAGTTAGCTGATAAATGTGCTGCTGAACTGTGGGGAAAAGGTTTTGTGACGCACAGCTCCGTGTGTCACGTTGTATGAATATCTAAACGTAAAAGCGAACATTAACATGTCATTTATTTGAATCTCTGTTTGGAGACGTAGTACACACTTCTGCCACACGGGGGCTTCGTCCCCCAGGTGAGACGTTCGTAGTGGCCTGCAGCTCGCTCTCTACTTCAGTCTGGGTGAAGCAGGGGAAGAAAACAGACCGATGTCTCATAATTGTACTGTTGTTTACAGGCACTTTAAACAACGTATATCTGCAACAGGAAAAGTGAAAAATATGAACATGCACGAGATTTTCACACAACTGTACTTCTACCACACTGAGACACTGCTGAATAACATGATGCTGTTTAGAAGAGAAACTGCAATAACTTGAAGCCTGATGCAATAGTTCATTTAATGTTTGTTTACTTATTTGTATTGTTGATTTTCTTTTTATTTATATTAAAAACATGAAAATAGACTGTTGTTTTTTTCCTACTGGACAAAAGTTTTTGCCCAACATTTCCACATGTTGCTGCTGTAACATGGACATGTCCCCACTGTGGGACAAATAAAGATTTAAATGATCAGTAATGAAACATTTTCTGAAACATGTTTTAATACAGCATCTGACTTTGTGATTCAGAAAAGTTCAGGGGTTGAAAGACTGTACAATCAAATGTAAACAGAACAAAATCATTTCTTTACCTGATTCAGTTTATTGTGGCTTTTTTTATTCTCAGCATCAACAACCAGATGGTTTTGTAATGATTACCGCAAAGTAAACGCCATCACCAAGCTGGACCTCTTACAAGTGTACTGGCGGGTCCCGTTAACATCACGTGCCTCTGAAATTAGTGCCTTTGTCCCCCAGAACATTTCCTCCAGTAAACAGTTTCC
This sequence comes from Channa argus, assembly GCF_033026475.1. Classification (NCBI taxonomy): domain Eukaryota; kingdom Metazoa; phylum Chordata; class Actinopteri; order Anabantiformes; family Channidae; genus Channa; species Channa argus. Next base: position 24,321,509 of record NC_090209.1, read on the forward strand.
CCATTTGGATTGAGAAATGCCCCAATGATGAATACAGTGCTTTCAGGTGTGAACACATGTGACGTGACTTAGACGACATAGTGGCCTATTCAGCAACCTGGCTGCTTCCCTCACTCTTAACATGGCCAAATGTGAGTTTGGGGAAAGCGTTCGTTACCTAGTTGGACAAACAAGTAGGACAGGGCCAAGTGTCCCCCGCTGCTGCTAAAGTTCAGGTCTCCCTTGACTTCCCAGCTCCCCAGACGCGCCCTGAGCTCCTTGGCTTCCTCGGGATGGTTGGATATTACCGAGCCTTCTGTAAAAACTTCTCTGCCGTCGCTGCTGCATTAACTAGCCTGGTAAACCCCCAAACCCCTAACCAGTGGTCAGAGAAATGTCAGTCTGCTTTTCAAGCTGCCAAAGTTCTCCTCTGCAGTGTCCCTGTGCTCGCAGCCCCAAACTTTACGCACCCGTTTAAGTTGGAGGTGGATGATGATGCATAGATCATCCAATTTGCTACCTTTCTAAAAAGTTCAGAAAACACCAGCTCCATTACAGCACCATTGAAAAAGAGGCCTTAGCTTTGGATTTAGGTTCCGTCCCATTTCGTTTACTCTGACCACAACCCTCTCGTGTTTCGGACTCAGATGCAGAACAACAACCACCGTCTCATGCGCTGGTCTTTGTTGCTCCGGGATTTTAACGTTGAAATTCGTTATAAAAAGGGTCCAGATGATATAATGGCTGATGCTCTGTCTCGGTTTTAGGGCAATAAAACATTTACTTGGGGTTTTTTTTTCGGGGGGGGGGGGATGTTATGAGTGTTAGGAAGCGAATAAAATTGCTACCGTTTAGAACACTTGGTCTGGTTTTTGCTTGGGAATCGAAAAAGTGGTGGACACATCTTGTTATGTCTAGGTTCCCTTAGACCAGGGACACAACACTCACAGAGTCACAGTGTTAGAAAGACAAACTGTGGACAGATTTTAGTGAAGGCTGAACTCGAAACAGTGACTCAACACTTCAAACTAGTGATGGGCGATACCAGTGATTTCAGATTCGATCCGATTCCAAGTAATACCTTGGCTAGTATCGCGATATCGATCCGATCCGATATCCAGAGTGTTATTTTAATTCTGTCATCTGATCACGATGAAACACAATCACGTGAGCCCTTACAGGGAATAATTAAAAACATTAAAACGACAGAAAAATCATTGTTCAACCTATTGGCATTTTTAACATTTTCATTATTTTAAATAAAACGTATTAACGTTCTGACTTATCTCCATGACAACAGCATGACACTTTCTTTATCAGGTGAACAGTTTATGTCACTTGATATCCATGACTCGCCCTCATCAACATGTATGTCTTATATACCCATCTGTATTTCTTTCCCTTTGTTTAAAACCAATTATGGATTAGACACACTTTGCCTATTTCTACAATTATTTTGAAACAGAACGTTCGTAGTGAAATAGTCCGTGAATAAAAATGATACATTTCGGTCCGAAATGCTGCCTGTGTTTGGAGGTGGAGCCGCCAGCCGGCCGACCATGTGTCGAAGAAGTTTAGTTGAAGATTGTGGATCATGGGGCGGATCAGCGGAAGGAAAAGTAGTTCCTATGCGGTGCATCACAAATAATATACAAATTGATGTAGAAGGAGCAGAAAACATTCGGATATGACTGCAGAGAAAATATGAATAAATAAACAGAAAATATCGATATTGTAGCAACCCACGGTTTATGGGAGCTAACTGTGGGAGGCGGTGAAGCTAAAGCTAAGGCTAACCCTAACTGACTTAGCTAACCTAATCGGCTAGCTTGGGTGCTAGCAAGCTAACGTCAACGAACAGTTCAAAATGGCAGGCGGAAGGGAGAACTTGCGCCCCATACACCGCACGACCCCAAGTGCCTCGAGCTGTTTGACATAAGCAATCACAACACAACTCTTGCCTTTTTACAGCTACCTCTCACAACAGAGATAGCTGAGCTTTATTTTGAACACACCCGATCACCGTGAGCGCCATTCATACACCCATCACCTTCACTCACGGTGCCGGCTAACACATACACTTTACATGACAAACCTAAACATGTGAACACACCTAATAACACTAACTGTAACGTAATCATTTAACAACATTTAACATTTAAGCAATTAAAGCACAGAACTATTCAGAACACATTTACCCATAATTCCCTTGGGACAGATTGCATCCGCCCCCACACTAACCCACTTGCTTGGCCGTTACACTGCCCCCCCCCCCCAAGCGGGTTCAGTGTCCCCACAACCCTCAGTCACTCAGTCCCACAACAAAGTCTCTCAACTGTCCCGGCAGACGTCGAGCACGCGCCAGTCTTTGCAGCGGCCCACTCACCATACCAGGCAAGTCAACCATTGTTCATGCTGGCACTGGGAGTGGCCGACAAAAGACTGTCCTCCGGTTCTGTCACCGGATTCGGAGCCAGAGGATGATATGGCGCCAGCCGATCCCTGTGCAGCACCACCCTCCGCCCCCTTCCCGGCATGCGAACCCGATACACCACCTCAGAGATCCGGTCCAGGATCTCTCCGGGCCCCTGCCAGTGGCTGGTGAGTTTTGGCGAGAGCCCCCGCTTCCTCACAGGGCAGTACACCCAGACATTGTCCCCAACTGCAAAAGGGTGTCCATGGCACCGTCCATCATATGCCCGCTTTTGTCGAGCCCCAGCATCCCCTTGGGATTCCCGAGCCAGCTGATGGACCACACTAAGGCGCTCCTTAAGCCGCCTGAGGTAATCCAACTCTGGGCCCCCCGTAATTTCAGGCTCCGGGGGTGGCCCAAAAACCAAGTCCACTGGTGTCTGGAGCTCCCTCCCAAACATCAGTGTGGCTGGGGTACATTGGCTGGACTCCTGGACAGCAGTCCGGTAAGCCCACAGGACCAGGGGTAGGTGCTGGTCCCAGTCCTTCTGATGCTGGCTGGTTAGAATGGCAAGCTGAGTTGCGAGGGTGCGATTAAACCGCTCCACCAGTCCATCGCTCTGAGGGTGGAGTGGTGTGGTCCGGCTCTCAAAGTTCCGCCCCTGGTCGCTGTGCAGTTCCTCCGGTACCCCAAACCGGGAGAACATGTCCTCCACCAGTCGCTGGGCAGCTGTAGTGGCAGTCTGGTCCGGAACTGCATATGCTGCAGGCCACTTGGTGAAGTAGTCCATTGCGACCAGGATGTAGCGATTGCCATCCTCGGTAGTGGGAAAAGGGCCCAGGATATCCACGCCGACCCTCTCCATAGGCGCACCGACCAGGTACTGCTGCACAGGCCCTCGGGAGCGTTGGGTGGGTCCTTTTTGAGCTGTACAGTCATCACACCAGTGGACGTGAAGCTCCGCGTCCTGACGGCAGCCTGGCCAGTAGAAACGCTGTCGCAAACGGCGCACCGTCTTGGAGTTTCCAAAGTGGCCAGCCCCGGCAGATCCCTGGACCCACCGGAGTACCTCCGCCCAAAGAGCACTGGGGACCAAGAGTTGCAGGCGGTCAGCCCCCCCACCTGGTGCCCGCCACCGCCGGTGGAGGATTGGAGGATACCGTCACAGAGCTCCAGGCTGCCCCACTGTGAGTGAAGCAGTTTGATCTCTGGCCCTCTGGCTGAAATGGCCGGCCATTCCGGTCGTTGTTGAGTCTCTAGCCAGCTCCGAACCTCAGCCAGCACCGGATCCATCTCCTGATGCTGCTGCAGCTGTTCTCTGCTGAACGGCTCTCCCTCCCCGGTGGTGACTGCAGCTGTTGATGGCCCCAGCTCTCGTTCCTCATGGCGGCGACAGTAGCGGCACTCGTCCAGAAGGCAGGGGCGTTGTGAGAGGGCATCAGCATTGCCATGCTGTCGCCCTGGCCGGTGCTGGATATCAAAGTCATACTCCTGTAGGATCTCCAGCCACCTTGCCACCTGGCCCTCGGGCTACTTGAAGTTGAGCAGCCAGGTGAGAGAGGCGTGGTCGGTCCTCAAAGTGAACCTGGTGCCAAGGAGATATGGTCTAAAGTGTCTTACAGCCAGGACCACCGCCAACAGTTCTCGCCTAGTAACACAATAGTTGCGTTCAGGGCGGCTCAGACTGCAGTTGTAGTAGGCCACCACTCGTTCTCCTGTCTCCCCCCTCTTGAGAGAGTACCGCTCCAATTCCCACTCCACTGGCATCTGTATCCACAATGAACGGCTGCTGGGGGTCGGGGTACGCCAAGACAGGAGCCTCCGAGAGGTCCACTTTCAAACGCTGGAAAGCCCTTGAGCAGGCCTCAGACCACCCGAACCGCCGGCCCTTCTCAGTCACTCGGTGGAGGGGACTGGCAATGGTGGCAAAGTCTTTTACAAACCTCCGGTAATAGGAGGCTAGGCCAAGGAAACTCCTCAGCTCACTGGTGGTGGTTGGCTGGGGCCACTCTTTAATTGCAGCCACCTTGGCCCGGTCCGTGGTCACCCCATGCTCGTTGACCACGTGACCCAGAAACTGAGTCTCTCTCGCCAGCAAGTGGCATTTCGCTGGGTTAAGCCGCAGTCCAGCCTGACAAATGGCCATGAACACGCCTGCAAGGTTATTGATGGCGTCCTCGAAGCCCTTGGCGTGCACCAGCAGGTCGTCCAGGTAGACAACACAGCGGCTCCGTGGAATGTCCTTAAGAACACGCTCCATTAACCGTTCAAGGGTGGCAGGGGCATTGCAAAGTCCAAAAGGCATTACTTTAAACTGCCACAGTCCTTGCCCGATGGTGAAAGCAGTATTTGAGCGGGCCTCTGGTGCCAGCTCTACTTGCCAGTACCCGCTACGCAAGTCCAAAGAGCTGAACCAACAGGATCCAGCAACATAGTCCAGGGCATCGTCGTTGCGGGGCAGCGGGTAAGAGTCTTTCTTAGTTACTGCGTTTAAACGCCTATAATCCACACAGGGGCGCCATTTTCCCGTTTTTTTTCGCACCATCACCATTGGTGCAGCCCACGGGCTGTCCGAGGGCTCGATGATGTCATTGGCCACCATGCTCTCGATCAGTTCCTGTGCGGCTTGGCGTTTCACCAACGGCAGTCTATGGGGCCGCAAGCGAATGGGAGGCGCATCGCCAGTGTCAATGTGGTGCTGCACCAGGCCGTCCTAGTGCAGTCCTCGTCCCTAGCAGCAAAAATGTCTACGAAGTCCTGCAGCAGCCTGTTCAGCTGCTGCCGCTGCGCTGCGTCAAGGTGTCCACCGCTCCGCTGCGCTAGCTCCGCAACAGCGGCAGCAGTCTCATCAGAGGGAGGAGCATAGGCACGGGGGGGTGGCTGTTGGGGTACGCTGGCCCTGGCTGTGCTGTTCCCACGGTGTCTCCGTTGCCCCTCCTGCCCGGCCTGGGCTGGAGAGCGATGGTCTCGATGAGGCTGCTGGGGTGCGCTGGCCCTGGCTGTGCTGTTCCCACGGTGTCTCCGTTGCCCCTCCTGCCCGGCCTGGGCTGGAGAGCGATGGTCTCGATGAGGCTGCTGGGGTGCGCTGGCCCTGGCTGTGCGGCTCCCACGGCGTGTCCGTTGCCTCTCTTGCCCGGCCTGGGCTGGAGAGCGATGGTCTCGATGAGGCTGCTGGGGTGCGCTGGCCCTGGCTGTGCGGCTCCCACGGCGTGTCCGTTGCCTCTCTTGCCCGGCCTGGGCTGGAGAGCGATGGTCTCGATGAGGCTGCTGGGGTGCGCTGGCCCTGGCTGTGCGGCTCCCACGGCGTCTCCGTTGCCTCTCTTGCCCGGCCTGGGCTGGAGAGCGATGGTCTCGATGAGGCTGCTGGGGTGCGCTGGCCCTGGCTGTGCGGCTCCCACGGCGTCTCCGTTGCCTCTCCTGCCCGGCCTGGGCTGGAGAGCGATGGTCTCGATGAGGCGGCTGGGGTGCGCTGGCCCTGGCTGTGCGGCTCCCACGGCGTCTCCGTTGCCTCTCTTGCCCGGCCTGGGCTGGAGAGCGATGGTCTCGATGAGGCGGCTGGGGTGCGCTGGCCCTGGCTGTGCAGCTCCCACGACGTCTCTGGGATTCTCCAGCAGCACTCCGGCCTGACCGGAGGGGTATGGTCTCTGCACCGAGACAGATAGCAGACCCCGGCACGTCGACACAAGCTCCCCAGTGGGCCAGCAGATCCAGACCCACAATGCAGTCGTCTCTAATGTCTGCAAGCCAAAACTCATGGCTTATCTGTTGCGCCCCCACCACCACAGGTAACAGTTTCTTGCCTGGCATAACTGTCTTTTCTCCCGTCACCGTAAGCAGTTCAGTGGTGGTGGGAGTCCAGTCTGCGGGGAGAGGACCAGCGGTCCCCGGCAGTACCCCCTGTCGCAACAGGCAGATGGTGGATCCGGTATCCACTAGCGCCCTGCAAAGCTGCCCTGCGATGACACAGTCTATGTACAACCCCATAGCGGCTCCACAGCGCCCCACTGTGGGGCAGTCTATTTGGAGGAGTGGTTGGAAGCGGGATGAGGGGTCCCTCACTGCCTCATCCCATATCCGTTTCCCGTCAGTGACTCAGCTCTGGGGCGAGGGCTCGCAGCTAGGCAGTCCCTGGTGAAATGCCCTGGCTCCCCACAGCGGTGGCAGCGATCGTCCCTCGGTCGTCGTCCTGTGACAGCTGGCTGGGCCCGGCTGGTTACCTCTCCCTCTAGGCACTCCCCGGCAGCCTCCCGGCTGGCTGCCCTGGCTGGCCTGTGCCAGGACGGGGATCGGCCCGGTGCTGAACCAGCCCCCAACACCTCCTCTGCACGCTCGGCTTCTCTCAGGGCCTCTTCCAGTGAGCGGGGTGTGGACAGGCGGACATGTTGGCGAAGTCGCTCTGGTGCTAGCCCCCGCAGAAAGGAGTGGATGCTCAGTTCCTCTCGGGCTGCAACCGGAAAGGTGGGGTAGCCGCGTTGGGTGTAGAGCTGTACATCAGCTGCGAAAGCCCCCAAGCTCTCTCCGTCATGTCTGTAGCGGCTGGCTAGCTGCTCTCTGCTCTGCTCGACGGAGGTTCTCTTCCCGAAGCGCCGTTGGAGAGTGGCAGTGATGGCTTGGAGCTCCCGACGATCCTCTGGAAGTAGGTCAGCAAGCACCTGCAAGGCAGGACCTTCCAGGGCAAGGGCCAAGTGAGTAGCAGTTTCCTCACCGCTCCATCCCCCATGGAGGGCAGCCAACTCGACCTAGGCGAGGTAGGGTTCCAGTGGAGTCAGCCCACTGTAACATGGTAGCTTTACTGGCGTTATGGGTAACGGTCCGCGTCTCCCGTGGTCAGGGTTGCAGTGTGTAGACCGGCCCACACTGGTGCCGTCGACTCGCTAGCCTTTCGCCGTGCCCCCAGCTTGAGGTGCTCCAGCAGCACGCTGGTCTTTAAGACTGCACGCTCTAACTCGACTATGCTTCGCTCCATTATGGCGTCTACTAGACTATAAATCCCACTTGCTGACACCAATGTAGCAACCCACGGTTTATGGGAGCTAACTGTGGGAGGCGGTGAAGCTAAAGCTAAGGCTAACCCTAACTGACTTAGCTAACACTTGCTGGGCCGTTACAATATTTTAACTTGAGAATCGATATTTAAAAATTGGCCGTCAAGATCGAAATATCGATATTTTGGTATCGATCCGCCCATTACTACTTCAAACTCTGTTATGAAACTAGAGGAACAGAATTTAACTGTGTCTTCAGTTTAATGGTGCAATAGTGTGAAGCAATATTGCTGCTGCTGCTGCTGCTGCTGCTTCTGGGACACTGTCCCTGCTTCAGTCCTCAGTGTTGAGACAAACTAAGAACCTGCATCATATCAATAATGAACAAAGTGTGATTGTTGTGCTACATTCTGACTGGTGTTTCTGTGGATCTGTTCTCTAATTAATTCATGGAGACCAAACCAGTCAAACACTCCTGAACAACCAGTGTCCAAAAAGCCAAAAAGACCAGAGCGTCCCTCACATCAAACTGCTTGATGTTTTAACTACTCGATGCAGTAAATTGGAACTTTTATTTACTGCATTTAGTTTCCTTTTTAAAGTCGTGGTTTCTTTTTTAGTTCACTTTTAGGGAAACGTTTAGTTAATAAAGGGAAGTGTGAAGTATCAGTTGTTTTGTTTCTGGTCACTTTGAGTTACAGCTGTCACTTCTCACCACCTCAGACACACAGATCTATGTAGAGGATATGTGCAACAAATAACTGAATTAAATGTGAGGGGTTCTGATGATCGAATGAAAAACTCAAGACTTTAAATGTTCATAACGTTTCCAGAAACACTGTAACTGCACTGATAAGATAATAAAATAATATACATTTTCTCTTCTCTGTATCACTATTGAAATAGACAATAGTGAATGAAAGACACTTGTGCCCTCAGCGGAATTATTTAAATCAGCCTTGACCCACTAACATAAAATAAAAGAGTGTAAATTATTTTTAATATTCTCAAATATTTGAACTGAACAATCAAACAGGTTCCAGTGATTTTAGTTGTTACAGCTCAGTGTAAATGTTTTATTGCTGAAATTAAACGTTTTTCTAACTGTTGTATGTAGATGGAAAACTGCACCATTTATTTCTCAGCTTTTAAACATTCAGGTTAAAAAGAGGAAATTCATGTTTCCGAGGTCACGTGAACGTCTCTGAGCCGAGTGATCGGAAAACAGCTGAGTGGCTCATTTTCACACTGTCGACTGTAAGTGGCTGAACATCTTTGGAGATTTTTCTGGATGTTACGAACCAACAAACTTCATCCTAAATCTCAGAGAGATGGTGTCTTCAGCCAATCAAAACCATCGACCTGATCTTCAAAATGAAGTTGAGGACGTCTGTGACACTTGCGTCTTTCCTGGTAAAATTCTTCTAAGTTTCTAATTTTCAGTCTCTGTCGCTCATAAAATAATTTCAGTGTCTCTTCTTATAATACACTTCAGTCTGACTCCACAGTAGAAGTTTCACCTTTTTACAGTTTCAACCTACAAACTGAGAAGTTATAACCTTGTAAAAGTAGAATTCATGGCAGAGCTGCTGTGTTGGATTGTACTTGTCCAGGATGTGACAGCTGGGACAGCTGTGCAGCCCCCCATGACCCCCCCATGACCCACGAGCAGCATAAGTGGTTAAGATAAAGACCATAACCATGGTACAGTTTAGTGCACAGAGAGTGAAACAGTGGTGAAGCTCATGTTTAACACGTCCACACTCATCACTTTACTGCTGTGGTTTAAGCTTCTTCCTCATGATTCTGCTTAGTATCAAGTGACACAAGTCATTTGACTGGAAGTTGAAGTAGAATGTTGGGAACTTTGGGTTTTCTAGCAGAACTAATGGACTTTGATTGTAAGAAGTGATAAATGTTTGTCGTCAAATGTTGGTGAAATAATACCAATTAACAAATGTTATAAGAGTGAAAAGATAATTTAATAAATAACGTTGACTGAAATTAAATCTTTCACTGTAGCAGCCATGAAGTTAAAATAATATTTAGTGGAAAATATTTATAGGTTATAATCTGGACAATCTGGATGTGGATTGGTTCAGACTCTAGACCAGTTCAGATAAAGCTTCAATAACTAAGCTGAATACTTTGTAGTCACTGGAAACACTTTAGGTCCATCTGTTTATTATTAATAATAGTGAATAAAAAACTGCAGTGTTGTTGTAAACAGATTTAAAGGACATTAAATGTGTTTATTAGTGATGGACAGAAGCAGTTTTTGAAGGACAGTGACATCTGGTGGCTGATAAATCTTACTTCAAACCTTCAGGACTAAAGGATTTTCACATCTTTAATGTCCTGTTTGCAATAAAATAACAAGAAACCTGTGTGTTATTATCAAATCTATAAGACTTTTGTTCTTATAGAACTTCAGCAGAAGTCTTGTCTGTGTCTACCTGCCTAAATGCATTGAGTTGTTGCCATGTGATTGGCTGATTAGATATTTGCATTAACAAACAGTTGGACAGTTGTACCTAATAAAGTGGCAGGTGAGTGTAAGTAAATGTAGTAAAATTCTATGTGGGAGAAAAAACACTGACAGTCATGAACTGGCCTTAAAGGACGTCACAGTAGATATTGACTTCTGCCTGTAGAAGCTGCTTTGTTGGAAATATGTGTTGGTTTTTTAATTATGCAGCTTGTTAAAACAGCAAAGCTGATGGGCAACTTAAAGCTTTTACACAGTGATGTACATCCACACAAACATAGTAGGTTAGGATTTAAATTTAACATCTGTATTTTTGTCATAAAGAAAAAAAACTACACTACACTTGTTGCTGTTACGGTTTGTATAAGTCATTTACAAGGACCCAAGTTAGGAGATGGCAAGAGAAGGTGTAAAGAAAAGGGTATTTATTAATAAAGAAACAGGTGGGTTTAACACAACTGAAAATCACTTCAATAGTAGGGTAATAAACTTTACAGAACTAAAGGCGGTGACTGCCAACCTCGATGCCAGAACCGGAGCAGGAGCCGGAGCTTAGGCGGAGGTTGACGACCTAGGGGTCGGAACTGGACAGACCAGAAGCAGAGCAGGTGCCAGAGCAGAGGCTGCTGACCTTGGCGCTGGAACCGGACAGACAGGAACTGGAACCAGAGCAGAGGCTGCCGACCTCGGTGCCGGAACCGGGGCAGGAGCTGAAGCCAGAGCTGAGGCTGCCGACCTTGACACCGGCCCTGACAGGCACCGGCCCTGACAGACAGGAACTGGAACCGGGCGAGCGGCAGCTGGCCCCAGCATCCAGACAGGACCTGGACGATCAGAGACAAGACAAACAGAGACAGGACAAACGGCAGCCGACCTCGGTAAGCAGGACAGAGGTGCAGGACGTGTCGACCTGGGCGAGCCCCTCCGAACAGCTGGCGACGTTGACTTGGGCAAACCCCTCCGAACTGCTGACGCCGTTTGACCGTACAGGAAGAAGAACAGGGTGGCGGTGTTGACCCGCACAGGAAGCGGGACAGAGGTGCAGGCCGTGTTGATCTGGGCAAGCCCCTCCGAACAGCTGGCGGCGTTGACCTTGGCGAACCCCTCCAAACTGCTGGCGGTGTTGGACCGCATAGGAAGCAGAACAGGGGTAGCGGTGTCGAGGTCGGGAGCTGGGGAAGGTGCGGCTGAGCCAGGGCAGGAGTGACACTGTCTCCCCTCACCTCTATAATTGGCCACCAGCCAGGGCCGGGAGCTGATCACTTGCCCTACCTGCTTGACCTTGGCCAAGCGTGTCTCAGGGTCTGTGGCCTGCATACAGGAGTCCCATAGGTAGGTGAGCAAGTTCATGACTATCGGGAGTTGTTTGCGTAGTTCAGAGACTGATGCCTGATCATGAGGCGAGGGGGAATTTGTCGACCGAAAGGGAGGACCACGCTGCTTTGCAGCCCTCGGTTGTGCTGCCGATGGGTCGACAGACATAGGAACAGACATAGGCACAGGAACGGATAACGGACATGGGGACATAACAGTAGAGGAGACAATGAGAACAGGAGACTGAGATGAGTTCAGAGACTGCGGTTTGGCCCTACGCCTACATCTGGTGCCCAGAGGCCGGGAAAGGATGGCGAGGCAAGAACCACTAAATTTGTCCTTCAACTCTAACTCAGAGCGGTACGGAAACAGTATAAAGGCCTCTGTGGCATCCATGGAGAAAGAGAGACGAAAAAAAACAAAAACTCTTGCACGTCTCTGGGTCCTTTTTTTGTCTGGTTCGTAATCTTACGGCTGCTCTTTCTCTCCACCTCATTGTTTTCTCTCTGTTTGACTCCTTCACTTTGTGACAGTGTCTAATTCAAAGGTCAGAGACAAAAACCTTCTTCTCTTTTTCCACAGATACTGGTGATGAACATCTTCAGTGGACATTCTCTCACATGTCATCGAGCAGAGTATCAGATAGGAAATGAATGTTGTCCTATGTGTCCTGCTGGTAAGATCCAACTGAATGTTAAAGGGACATTTCAATGATAAAATGTCAGTGATATTTAATTAATAGTTGATTTTCTTTACAACAGGAAGTCGAGTTAAAATTGATTGTACAGAGTTCAGAAGTACTTCCTGTCTGTCCTGCTTGGAGGGAACATATATGAATCAGCCCACTGGACTTAAACGTTGTTTCATCTGCACAAACTGTGATTCAGGTATATTTCTGTCAATCTTTTGTAATTATTAGTAGTTACTACATGACCAGTTAGGACATGTTTAGTGTTCTAACAGGTTCTTTTTATTGAAGGACATGTATGATGACAAAGTTCATTGGATCAACTGTTAAAGTCAGCTGAGACATGCAAGAACATTTTGAAATCTTCTATTTCTCCTACTTTTCCCTGTGAATTTATGAACAATGCTCCAAACTGCACAAATGTGTTGTTTCCCAAAGACGTCAGAAAGATCATCTTATCTGGTCTCTAACAGAGATCCTGCATTTCCACATGTACTGTAACATCTATGTGTTCACAGATTCTGGTTTGAAGACAAAAACATCATGTACAACAACATCAGATGCAGTTTGTGAACCACTGGAGGGATTTTACTGTGTGGACTCCACAGAGGACACGTGTGTGAGAGCACACAGACACAAAAGCTGTGAACCAGGACAGTACATCAGCAGAAAAGGTTGGTTTTGAAATGAGAAAACCAAAGTTCACCAAACTGAACTAAACCATCATGGATTCCAAACCCTGGTCCTGAAAAATTGTCTTTCTTCAACCCACCCTCATCTAAGATGGTGTCTTCCAGCTTCTCATTAATTAAACACACCTGATCCAGGTGACCAGCAGTGCAGGGACAGACAGAAAACTATCAGGACAGTTCCCACAGGTCCAGGGTTTATGATTTGTCCAACTGTTCCCATGTTAAAGAGAGAGTGAAAGTTATTGGTCCCTGAATGTGTCTAACCTGCACATATCTGTATGTTCACAGATCACAGAGCTTTTGTGTTTGCTGAACATGTTTCTGTATGTGATTTGTCTTTGCACAGGAACATCCTCCTCAGACACTGAGTGCTCTGACTGCACTGATGGAACATTTTCAGATGGAACATTTCCAGTTTGTCAACCACACACACAGTGAGTGAAGCTTCACATCAGCCACTGACACCTGATTTTCTTCCTACTGCAGTGACCTCATGGTGTCCTACATATTTCTGTAAATGTCCTGTCATTCCAGATGTGACTTAAAGAATCTTCAGCTGATAAAGGCAGGAACTGCTTCAACTGATGCTGAATGTGGAGAGAACAGATCAAACCACACAGGAACTTTGATCGCAGGTGTTGTTTTTTTAATTGTGGTCATTGTACTTCTTGGATCAGTTTTGTTTTCTTCTCTACAAGAAAAAGAGGAAAAAGAATCTAAACACAGGTAAAAAAAAAAAACATGTTTCTGATAGATCAAAAAAATGATCAGTCAAATCAATTAAGTTGTTCACTAAAGACTTTTTTTACTGGTAATGTTTTATTACAGCAAGTAAAGAAATGCAGACTTTCACAATGTGTTATGTGTCTTCACTGTTCTTACTGCATTTCACTGTATTTACAGTAACAAACAGGAAGGTTTTTTCCTCCCTCGTCATTATTAATGTCAATCTTTCATCCATATTTCACAAAAAGGAACCATTGAATGGAGGAGAGAAAACTGTGGAACCATCTGTGCAGCAGAATGTGTCTGAGGACAAGACGACCCTGATATAAACCAGTGTTTCTGACACTGCAGAGTAAATGTTTTCTAGAATCCAGTTCTAATCAATGTGGATCCTGGTACATTGTCTTTGCAGTGTGTAGAAAAAACATCCAGGTGAATTTTCAGCATTGTGCTAAAAATGAACATGTTGCAGCTGCTGATCTACAGACTGGATCATTATCTCACCTGGATGTCACTGTACTGATGCTACATTTAGTCTGGAATTCGAACTGGGAACCTTCTAGTTTTGTGGACCAAACAAAGAGGATCTTCATTCATTGGACAGCTGTGAAGGAGCATCTCAGTCCAGGTTCTGATGTTGGGACCATGAACCCTGCTTCATTCTGTCTTGTCTGCCAGTAATTTTCAGGCTGCTTTGTATTGTTGATTTTATTTTTATTTATGTTTAAAAAATTAATATAGACTTTTGTTTTTTCCTACTGCACAAAGTTTTTGCCCAACATTTACACATGTTGCTGCTGTAACATGGACATGTCCCCAATGTGGGACAAATATAGGTTTAAATTATCTTTAGTGAGGCCACAGAAACATGTTTTCATACAGCATCTGACTGATCCAGAAGAGCACGACTCCCTTCTCCCATCCTTCCCACTTTCTACAGAAGCACCACAGAGAGCTCTCTGACCAACTGCATCTCTGCACGCTGCAGACTGGAAGTGTCTCCAGAGACTGGTGAGGACAGTGAAAATGATAATTGGGACGTCTCTTATAGGAGATAGGACACAAATGCTGTCTCTGGCCCTCAGCATCATCAGAGACGGCTCACACCTCCAGCAAGGACTGTTGTCCCTGCTGGTCTCTGGCAGGAGGTTGTGAAGTCTGAAGAGCAGAACAGCAGGTTTTTGCAACAGTTTATTAATATTAAAGATGCAATATTGGGGCTCAATTTTGTTGCTCATCGCCTGCTCATGGAAAATGCAGTGACTACTACCTCATGTATAGTGTTTTATGGTGTCTTTTTATTTCTATTATGTTTACTTCATCATGCTAAGTAATTAGTAATTAATTACTTTTTTAGTCATTATTATAACATAAATAATACCAGGGTATTTACTTGAGACATTTTTCCTTTTTGCAGCTCTGTTAGTTATTTTAATTCTCATGACCTTTTTTTTTAGTCTATGACTCTGACGTTACCCTCGCAATCAAATGCATCAAAGTCTCACATCGAAATTGTGGCGTTATTGTTTCGAGTCTGAATCTGAGTTCAGGGGTTGAACGACTGTACAATCAAATGTAAATGTTATGACCGTAATAACAAAATCCTTTGTTCAATCATTTCGTAACATGGCCCAGTGTATTGTTTTGTTTTTTTTTTGTTGTTGTTCTTTTACTGTTTTCTGTCTTTCTCAGCAACAACAACTAGCTGCCCTGATATTATTCAGCCACCTGACTCTGTATATTCTTAAGAAACATATGTGTCATCACTAGGTCTGTTTAGCTTTACTGAAAAGATCAGACTGTATTCAGTGTTTTCACCAGGATGATTCACACAAGCATGAATCCATGGAAAAGCACGAGGACGTGTCCTACTGCAGATTTAGAAAAGATTCAATAGGAAGAAAACCCTCTGTCCTATTATCACAGTGTCAGTCGCCTGTGAATCACTTCCATGAACCTCAATGACCAGAGGTCACACAGTCACTGTCTATGTTTCATCCCTACTGAGCAACAGGATCAAGCTTTAAAATATCTTACATTATGAATAAAACAACTGATTTTATTATGTGGCAGTTCAATGATAATTCATAGCATTAAAATAAGCAGGTGTTTATTTTTTTCTGACTGCTGTTTTCGTCAGTTTGATTCTTTAATTCATGTTTTATAACCTTTATGGCTGTGTTCTGTGTATTGATAGAGATGGGCCTGTGTGCCTTCAGATGGAAAGTTGTAAAAGTTTAATAAATGTCAGTGTCAGTCAGGCTGAAGGCAACAACTTTAAATGAAATAAACATGATATGTTTAACAAAGTCACATGATGCACTGAATGTCACACAGCTTTACCAACGTCTTTGTGTGTAATGAACTAAAGACAGACAGGCAGTGCTCTGTATGTGTGACCCACACAGAATAGAGTCATGACATGTTTAGTCACGGTGAGGTAAACTCTTACATTATTCCTCGGTGGAACTTTCATGTTACAAACCTGTAGAAAAGGCAGTTAGTGTCAGAATCCCCGACTTCACTTCCGCCCTCAGGGCTTTTATTTTGTCACTTCCTGTTTCCTGGTCCCGTCTCTTTGTTCCAGCTTTACTAATCACCGTTCATCAGTTTCACCTGGTTTCACCACGTCAAGGACTATTTCAGGATAACCTGTTACACTTCCTCACTGAAGGGGATTTTTGGAGTTCTGCTTCTCACCACGGCTACGTCCCACGCACCCGCTGCCAGGACGAGATTCAAGAGCAGATTCTTTGCTGGTACCTGTGATGATCCGTCCTGTAGCTCACGAGTCGTTGAACCTGAATCAGTTGTCAAAAGGTTTATTTAAATGTTGGGTTTATATTTAGCTGCTAACCAAAGACCATTTTATGTTAAACAGGACACCTGACCGTGGACCCACCTTCTTTCCTTGTACTGTATGTTCCCAGACCTGCACTCTCCCTCTCTCTGCTTCTCCTCTTCTGTCTCTCTAATCCTCAGTCTCTGCCCTTCATTCTGTCTCTAACCATCAGTCTCTGCCCTTCATTCTGTCTCTCTCGGGATCGAAGTCTCTTTTCCTCTGTCTCCCCGTTTCTTTTCTAGTTCCCTTTGTTTTAGATTATTGCATTGCTCGTTTATTTTGTCCTTTCGGTTTATCCCGTAATTTCACGGTGGATTTGGCACCTTTTTGTAAAACCCACCTTCCCTCCCCAATTTCTACCGGGTTTTACCGGCACTGCGCAGCTGGGGACGGGCTGGTTTCCGTGTCGTATTAAGCCACTTCAACACGGAGGAGCAGCGCGCGAACCTCCGACACTGTGGTCAGTTGGCGCCACTCTAGCAACTTCCACCCCATTAAATGATGGCATTGGTCACTACTCCCTGTTTGTGTCGTCACCAGGTTTCTGATGTCTTTCTGCCTTCAATTAATCTGTTGTTGTATTTAGTTCGTTTACATTATTTAATGATTTAATTTGGCTCATTGTCTTCATGTTTAGTTTTGTTCAGTGTGTTGTTCTATGTTTAATTTCACTCAGCCTGGTTCACGTTTAGATATTTAAGTGTTCATGGTTCACTTCTAACTGTTTTCATTTTAGTTAATATTGTTACTGAGTTCCCACCATTTATCTTTTTTTTAGTTAGTTTAGTTTCTGTCAGAGCTGGAATCACAAATACAAATAACCAAAGTAAAAGTGAAAGAGCTTTATGGAAATCCCCTACAATCCCCTGGCATCTGTCCAGACAAGTTCTGCCTCTTTGGAATTAAAACTCTTCCTTTGGCTTCACTTAGCTAATTATTTAAATCAGCCATGAGCCACTAACATAAAATAAGAGTGTAAATTATTCTTGGATAGATCCATGTTTGTTTCTCTCTCCAGGTTCCTCATATTTAAAGTAGAAGTCAGTGACCATGTTACAGTACAGACAGTTTCTAAGTAACTGACACTTTAGTGACATTCGAGATCTGAAGATTTGCAGTTTGTGCCGTTTGCTGTCAGTTGACACCATAAGAAAATCATGTTGCTGATGTTATTTGAGTTTCTGAGTGAGACAGACCCTCACCAACAATGGGAAGTGACTGAATTTCTGTTCAGGAAAAGCCATTGGTCCAGTAAGACCAGTAAGTTCTTATAATACTGGTGAAAACTGATGGGAAAATGTGGTTTTGTTTGTCAGTGACATGAGGCCAAACAGATTTTCAGAAAGACTTTCAGGAGAAAACGTTTGACAGCTGCATCTTTGCATTGAACTCAGGCAGTTTGTACGAGCGCTTCACCACAGCTGCTTTGAACTTTGTGCTTTAATTAAGACACAAACACCTGTTCTGGGCTTTTTATGTTTCATTACTGATGCTGAACATGTCACTGAATAATGTGAGCTGGTGTAGACATGAAGATGACTTCATTTATTATTTATAGCAAGAATCATATTTCAGAGAGAACTGATCTCTGAGGATAAGAAAGTGGACAATGTGTTACACAGCTGCTTTTCATTGTTTCATTGTTCACTTAAAGGCGACAGAATGTTGGACAGACAGTGACGTTTTGGACACAACGTTACAAAACGGCTGTGTAGTTGGACTTTATGTAGAAATACAAGTCATAGAACAGATCCTCCCTGTTTGTTTCTGCTGTGCTCGGTGGCTATTGGTGTTAATGTTTTCTAAGCAAGAGACAGTTTTTTTTTTTTACCTTTCTATCATTTGACTGAAGGGGCCATGCAACATTTCCATCGTTCTTCCATAAGAAATGATCTTATCCGACCTCCTGGTCAGTGCAGTTTTAAGTGTATAGGTGTATTTCTGTTTTTTTATATCTCTACATAAAAAAAAAAAAAAAAAAAAAAAATAGTTAATTCCAAGTCATTTGATTGCATCTACTGACATCTATGACACGCGTGTGTTTACTGTGATAAATAATTGAAAGTTTGTCTTGATTTGAATTTTATCATTTGTACAACACATTTCTCCCCTTTTCTGTCTCTATTCACTGATTTTTTTATTTTTTTTTAAATTTTTTTATTTTAATCTAAACTGTAAAAACCAGTTTCCAGTTTCTTTGTAAGAGGCTGTTTGATGCAAAACATTAGTTACTGAGTCAGTGTTTTTTCTTTGTAAAGGGATTTTAGTATCTGAAATCCAGTGGACCATGTCTGAACCAGTCATCTGGAGAGAACCGTTTTTATTAGATGTTCGTTTCTGAGACTCACCACTCTTAGAGTGAATTATCATGTGTTTCATTTGATTTTTTTCATGCGAATGTGAACTGATCCCTTTGTTAATAAAACTGCAGCTTCCGGGTATTTGAACCAATATTTGAACTGATAACCTTCAGTTATTCTATTTATTTGACAGTAAACAGTCAGCACAGACGGTTTCAGTATCACTGACAAAACCTGTTTTAGTTGTAACAGCTAAGATTTAGATAAGATAACAAGTTTTTCTTACTGAAGTATGTAGATGGAAGACGGCGCCATTATTTCTAAACTTCTTGAAGGACGTCTTCACTGATATTAAACCTGCTTCTTTTGGTTCTAGTTTGGGTTTTACCTGTAAATGAATGCCATTAAACTTTAGTTAGCACTAAACTGCTAACTAAAAAATGCCTCCAGGTGACATCACTTGGAGGAACCTTCAGTTCAGATTATGTCGTCTTGTTGCTCACAGTATGGAGTTTGTAATCATGGTTAACCTGCTTTTCCAGGGCTCCTCCAGATGACATCATATGAACTCCTTATGATGAAACATTCCTCATAGTGATGTCATCTGGAGTTTTCAGCTAGAAGCAGAGAAATATTTTAATATAGTGAAGTCAGATGGAAGTTTAAATAATATACATTTACACCCCAAACCAGAGCTATAGAAAGCAAGTTGAAAATCGGTGCAGTTGCCCTTATAACATTTTGGGCTACACTACAGAGAGGATATAAAAGTTGTGACGTAACCTGTCCAACCAAGGCCCGGCAGCAGTCGGTATAACATTATTCTACCACTTCATGTCCATTGTCCTTCTATAAGATTTCATTTAGTGCGGTTTTTGGCTGTATGTCTCTTGTTCTATTTTTAGATGTTTCCACATAAGAAATTTTTTTTAGAAAGTTCATGCTGATTTTATTGTCATTTTATAAACCACATTTATTCGCTGTGTTTCACTAGTAAACGGTTTGACTCTGCTTCAATCATTTGATAATCAAAATATATATTTACAAAAATGTATAAATTGAAAATAACTTTGCTTTCTTCAGAGAAGCTTCGCCACCTTCACTGTACTTTTGTCAGGATGTGGTTCAGGCAAAAGTAAATTTTATTGTTACTTTGTTTTTTTGCTTATGGAATCAGTGTCACCTGTTGATCCCCTTGCTGTCTCTGGGTTGGGGGGAGGATCCAGGTGTGTTGGTGTGGAGTTTGTTTTTCTTTTGATTGGACACTGGAGGTAACGAAGACTTCAGCGTTTATGTGGCCGCAGCATTTTAAATAGTCTACTGGTCTGCAGGTTTAGGCTTTGTTTTATTCTGCAGATATGGTTATTTTAAAGTAATAAAATTAAGTGTAACCTATTAACTTTTTGGTGTAAATATTTGGGGTATTTGTGTTAGTAGTTGCATCACTGTTTCCTGCTGTCCATTGTGTTGTGTCCATCATTGTGTTAGGTTGTTGTTGTATGACAGGTGGACGAAAAGATCTGGGAGCGCGTCCTGTTACATAGGAACTGTTTTCTTTTTGTATAACGTGTATTTTGTCATTGGACAATGATGGTTATTGGGGAGTATATGATAACCCGCGTGGGACTGTATTTAATATCATAAAATAAAAGATTGTGATTTTAAGTTTTTTTTTTTTGTTTTTTTTGAGTTAGTGATTTAGCGTTTGGGACTGAGCTCTCAGATGCTACATTTAGTTCCTGTTTTGTTTTTGTTTGGTTTTTTTAGCTCGATCTGGAACATCAAATCCAAACTGTAAGCTACAGTCATTCCACTTTTGATGTTTGTGAACCAGTGGATGTTCATTTTTGATTCCCAGATTAAAACTCAGTATTTAGAGTGAATTGTGATCTGAGTTTTATTTCTTTATTAGTTTCACGTGAGTGAGACCTGATCACACTGACAGGTTCAGAGTATTTACAAACCTTCAAATATTTGAACTGAACAATCAAACAGGTTCCAGTGATTCTAGTTGTTACAGCTCTGTGTAAATGTTTTATTGGTGGAATCAAACGTTTTTCTAACTGCTGTATGTAGATGGAAAACTGCACCAATTATTTCTCAGCTTTTTAAATAATCGAGCTACAATTATTGTTATTATTATTTTTTTTTTTTATTTTTTTTAATTGTTCATTGTTTATTCAAAGACCAGAACTAGTCCTGAGAGACCAGTATGGCAGTTGACCATGGACCACAGGGTCAGTGGTTCAATCCCTGCTCCCGGCTACAAGTCGAAGTGTCCTTGGGTGAGACACTGAACCCCAAGTTGCTCCCGGTGGGTCAGGTGAGCACCTTGCATGGCAGCCACCGCCATCGGTGTGTGAGTGTGTGTGTGAATGGGTGAATGGGAAGCTACATTGTAAAGCGCTTTGGATAAAAGCGCTATATAAGCGACTATTTACCATTTACCATATGGTACCGGTGGACACTCGTGTACAACTACAAATACGTGTATTATTGTAGTACAGAAAACTTCACAGTTTAGTTTTTACGTAATGTTTTATAAAGAACAGACACGGATGCAGCTGTATTAAGACACTTAAACGGAAATGTCTCGTCTTTGTTTGACCTGGTGTCTTAGTGCCGCCATATTGTTGTGTATTGATTTCTAATGTTAATACTTTTAATGTTTTAGCAGCAGCTTGTTTCAGTCTTTACTGCACCACTGAAAGAGGAGGTGAAGGGTGGAGGAAGAGAAAGAGCTTGTTCAAGCTCAAACTGTTTGACAGTTTTAAAATATTGTTTTTATTTTACTTTCAGTTTCCAGCCCACGTGACCTTAGACACTAAATATGCAGCAGTTGCAGCAACAAGCTGGAACATGAACATAACATTGTTCTGTCTTCTCTCTCAGCCTCTGCAGATAAACTCTGCCACATCAAAATATTTGTAAAAAAAAAAGTCATTAAATCACAGTATAATGAACAATGGAGATTAAAGTGGACTAAATTCTCCATCAGTCTTCAAAGAGAACATTAAACTAACTTCTGCCTTCTGGTTAATCTCCACACTAAAGTTGTCTTTTATCAGAAAAAGTCTGATGTTTGTGTTTGTACCACACGTCTTTAGAGCATCTCTCTACAAAAAGAACAGTTTGATCTGAGCATCACAAATGTTACAGTGTATAAAGAACAAAGATTTCATCTCATGAGTCCATGGAGGCTCAGATATAAAAGATCCCAGTTCAGAATGTTTTGAATGAGCCATTGTTGACATCTGTCTGATATTTGCAGGTTCCTGTCCCATGTTTCTACTAATAACCAAAGCTGGAGCAGATTTATGAGTAAAAATGATTGAATTTCTCTGGGTTACATTTTACCTGTGTCTCCAGTTTTCATCTGAACACACACAGGACAGGTACAGTTGTGAATAAATACAGAAATGAGAAAATTATTCCATCATCATGAGATAACAGCATAACAATGTAGCTGCATCAATGGACGTTCTTGGCTTCAGTCATTTTAACCAAAGAGGCCAAGTTTGTTCTTGAGCAAATGTTAATAAAGTCGATCTCATACCTGCTGTTTAGTGATGTTTTACAATAAATGTTTCTTTTTATTTCCAGATGTTGTTCATGTTTTTGGATGTTACAACACAACAAACTTCATCCTAAATCTCAGTGAGATGTTGTATTCAGCCAATCAAAACCATCAACCTGCTTTTTAAAATGTCTTTGAGGACGTCTGTGACAGTCACGTCTTTCCTGGTAAAACAGTTTATTACAGTAAATAACTAGAAGCTTGTCTTCGTGTTGTTTTTGTCTTTTATTGCTCCTCCTCCTCATTTCTGATCTGAAAACCTTTTTCATATCCTGATTCTGATTCTGATTCTCAGTCTCTGTCCCTCATAAAATAAGTTCAGTGACCAACAATAAACTGAGAAGTTGAAGCTTTTTGTTCAGAGAAACTTCAGCAGCTTCACTGAGTGAAACACTGTGGGGGTGAAATGTAGCACAGTGTGTCTGAAATAGTGATCAGTGAGAAAGTTTGATGTAGGTGAGTTTTCTTTCTGCTGGTGGGATGGAAGGACGTGTTGTGTTGCAGGTCATTGTGGTTGTTTCCTCACTGTGTTCAGTCTGTTGTTGTTAATCATCACAGATCAGCAGGTCAAAGTCTGCTGCATTTCAGCTCTGTGATCTTTAATCTGAGAAAAATACACAAACCTTCAGGACAATCTGGATGTGGATTGGTTCAGACTGTAGACTAGTTCAGATAAAGCTTCAATAACTAAACTGAATACTTTGTAGTCACTGGAAACACTTTAAGTCCATCTGTTTATTATTAATAATAGTGAATAAAACACTGCAGTGTTGTTGTTAACAGATTTAAATGACATTAAATGTGTTTATTAGTGATGGACAGAAGCAGTGTTTGAAGGACAGTGACATCTGGTGGCTGATAAATCTTACTTCAAACCTTCAGGACTAAAGGATTTTCCCACCTTTAATGTCCTGTTTGCAATAAAACAACAAGAAAAAGACTTTTGTTCTTATAGAACTTCAGCAGAAGTCTTGTCTGTGTCTACCTGCCTAAATGCATTGAGTTGTTGCCATGTGATTGGCTGATTAGATATTTGCATTAACAAACAGTTGGGCAGTTGTACCTAATAAAGTGGCTGGTGAGTGTAAGTGCAGTATGTTGGGTTCATTCCCTCAGGTTTCCTCTCTTCTTATGTGCTTTAATCAGCATCTTCCTCCACTCACCTCCTCTTCCACTTGTTGCTCTTTATTTCTCTGCTCTTTCTCTCCACCTCATTGTTCTCTCTCTGTTTGACTCCTTCACTTTGTGACAGTGTCTAATTCAAAGTCAGAGATAAAAACCTTCTTCTCTTTTTCCACAGATACTGGTGATGCACATCTTCAGTGGACATTCTCCCACATGTCATCGAGCAGAGTATCAGATAGGAAATGAATGTTGTCCTAAGTGTCCTGCTGGTAAGATCCAACTGAACGTTAAAGGGACATTTCAATGATAAAATGTCAGTGATATTTTATTAATTGTTGGTTTTCTTTACAACAGGAAGTCGAGTTAAAATTGATTGCACAGAGTTCAGAAGTACTTCCTGTCTGTCCTGCTTGAAGGGAACATTTATGAATCAGCCCACTGGACTTAAACATTGTTTAAGCTGCACAAACTGTGATTCAGGTATATTTCTGTCAATCTTTTGTAATTATTAGTAGTTACTAAGTCTGAGCAGAGATTTAAAGACTTGTTGATTGTGATGAACTTAAACATTACAGATTTTCTATTAATGCTAATTAAACTTTGGATCCAGAAACAAAGGCCTCTAAAATACTACATGACCAGTTAGGACATGTTTAGTGTTCTAACAGGTTCTTTTTATTGAAGGACATGTATGATGACAAAGTTCATTGGATCAACTGTTAAAGTCAGCTGAGACATGCAAGAACATTTTGAAATCTTCTATTTCTCCTACTTTTCCCTGTGAATTTATGAACAATGCTCCAAACTGCACAAATGTGTTGTTTCCCAAAGACGTCAGAAAGATCATCTTATCTGGTCTCTAACAGAGATCCTGCATTTCCACATGTACTGTAACATCTGTGTTCACAGATTCTGGTTTGAAGACAAAAACATCATGTACAACAACATCAGATGCAGTTTGTGAACCACTGGAGGGATTTTACTGTGTGGACTCCACAGAGGACACGTGTGTGAGAGCACACAGACACAAAAGCTGTGAACCAGGACAGTACATCAGCAGAAAAGGTTGGTTTTGAAATGAGTAAACCAAAGTTCACCAAACTGATCTGAACTAAACCATCATGGATTCCAAACCCTGGTCCACAGTGAAAAATACTCTTCTTTGTTTTCTGACCTCCCCACAGCTGATCACCTGGATCAGATGTTCAGTTAGTCAGAAGTTGGAAGAAACCAATTTGCTTTGTCTTTCTTCAACCCACCCTCATCTAAGATGGTGTCTTCCAGCTTCTCATTAATTAAACACACCTGATCCAGGTGACCAGCAGTGCAGGGACAGACAGAAAACCATCAGGACAGTTCCCACAGGACCAGGGTTTATGATTTGTCCAACTGTTCCCATGTTAAAGAGAGAGTGAAAGTTATTGGTCCCTGAATGTGTCTGACCTGCACATATCTGTATGTTCACAGATCACAGAGCTTTTGTGTTTGCTGAACATGTGTCTGTATGTGATTTGTCTTTGCACAGGAACATCCTCCTCAGACACTGAGTGCTCTGCCTGCACTGATGGAACATTTTCAAATGGAACATTTCCAGTTTGTCAACCACACACACAGTGAGTGAAGCTTCACATCAGCCACTGACACCTGATTTTCTTCCTACTGCAGTGACCTCATGGTGTCCTACATATTTCTGTAAATGTCCTGTCATTCCAGATGTGACTTAAAGAATCTTCAGCTGATAAAGGCAGGAACTGCTTCAGCTGATGCTGAATGTGGAGAGAACAGATCAAACCAGACTGGAATTGGGATCGGAGCTGTTGTTTTTTTAATTGTGGTCATTTTACTTCTTGGAGCAGTTTTATTTTTTCTCTACAAGAAAAGGAAGAAAAAGAATCTAAACACAGGTAAAAACAAAAAATGTTTTTGATTTAAAAAAAATATGATCAGTCAAATCATTAAGTGGTTGATTTAATATTTTTTTTTACTGGTAATGTTTTATTACAGACAGAAAAAAGAAGAGCAGAAAGTTTTTAAGTCTTCACTGTTCTTACTGCATTTCACTGTATTTCCAGTAACAAACAGGAAGGTTTTTTCCTCCCTCATCATTATTAATGTCACTCTTTTATCCATATTTTACAAAAAGGAACCTATGAATGGAGGAGAGAATACTGTGGATGCATCCATGCAGCGGAATGTTTCCCTGATAATAACATGTAGCCAGTGTTTCAGACACTGCAGAGTAATTGTGTTCTAAAATAAATTATGCTATATTATATATAGCGTGTTTATCCAAAGCTCTTTATAAGATTGATTCCCATTCGCCATTCACACACTAATGGCGGTGGCTGCCATGCAAGGTCACCTGACCAACCAGGAGCAACTTCAGTTTGTTGCCCAAGGACAGTTCTAATCAATGTGGATCCTGGTACATTGTCTTTGCAATGTGTAGAAAAAACATCCAGGTGAGTTTTCAGCATTGTGCTAAAAATGAACATGTTGCAGCTGCTGATCTACAGACTGGATCATTATCTCACCTGGATGTCACTGTACTGATGCTACATTTAGTCTGGAATTCAAACTTGGAACCTTCTAGTTTTGTGGACCACACACCGAGAATCTTCATTGATTGGACAGCTGTGAAGGAGCATCTCAGTCCAGGTTCTGATGTTGGGACCATGAACCCTGCTTCATTCTGTCTTGTCTGGCAGCCACAGAGTTCACAGATGGACCAGATGAAGCTGAAACTGGATTTTATCTGAAATAAGTAACAAACATCTGGAGCAGTTTGATCTGAACTGTAACATGATGAGACAGTTGGTCACATTGGTCAAACTGCACATTTATAAATGTAGTTGACACACATTCTGTGGCTGTAACAGCTGTAACAGGGCATCTTATGGATTAAATGTGGCAGAAACATGAAGGATGGGAAAGGTGAATGAAATCACACCCTGCAGACTTTTACTCTACACACTGTTTCTGACAAGAAGCAGGTTGGAACATTTTAGAAACATTTTATACATTTTTATAAATTACTGAAGTTTCACACTTTGACCCATATTTTGCTTCATATACTTCACTCAGAGAAACACAGAAGTATATGTTCAGAAAGTGTTTCTGTGTCATTTGCTGCCATGATGTTTGCAGCAGAAGTGAAAAAAGTCTTTAATGGTTCGAGTCTTTAATGAGAGTGAGCTGATAAATGTGCTGCTGAACTGTGGGGAAAAGGTTTGTTTAACAAAATGATGGAGGAGATGAGAGGAAATTGTGACATGACATCACAAAAGGAGCTCTGTAAAATATGAACATGCACATGATTTTCACACAACTGTACTTCTACCACACTGAGACACTGCTGACTAACATGATGCTGTTTAGAAGAGAAACTGCAATAACGTGAAGCCTGATGGAATCATCCGTTTGATGATTGTTTACTTATTTGTATTGTTGATTTTCTTTTTATTTGTATTAAAAACATTAATATAGACTCTTGTTTTTTCTAACTGCACAAAGGTATTTGCCCAACATTTACACATGTTGCTGCTGTAACATGGAAATGTCCCCAATGTGGGACAAATATAGGTTTAAATTATCTTTAGTGAGGCTACTGAAACATGTTTTAATACAGCATCTGACTGATCCAGAAAAGCACGACTCCCTTCTCCCATCCTTCCCACTTTCTACAGAAGCACCACAGAGAGCTCTCTGACCAACTGCATCTCTGCACGCTGCAGACTGGAAGTGTCTCCAGAGCATGGTGAGGACAGTGAAGAAGATCATTGGGACGTCTCTTATAGCAGATAGGACACAAATGCTGCCTGTCTCTGGCCCTCAGCATCATCAGAGACGGCTCGCACCGCCAGCAAGGACTGTTGTCCCTGCTGGTCTCTGGCAGAAGGTTTTTGCAGCAGTTTTTCACAGGTTCGTCATGAGTTTGAGTTTATGTTGTAGACTCAGTGCAACACAAGACGATCTGTGCAATGCAATATTAAAGGTGCAATATTGGAGCTCAATTTGTTTGCTCATCGCCTGCTCATAGAAAACTGGGGTCACTACTACCTCATATATAGTGTTATTTTAAATGTTTTTTTTCTTCCTTCATCTCATAATCTTATTTCTGTTATTGTAGGCTACCCCCCACCCCCCACATACATGAGAGGTGATGTAAATTTGGCACTGGAAAACTTATAAAAAGGGGATGTTGAAGAAGAAGATGAAGCCGGAGTATGTGGAAAGAACAAATGATGGTATTTATTAACTAAATACTAAACAGAAGCAAAATCCCAGGTGATCAGCTAAATTTAAATAAAAAAAAAAATGTATTTAAAATTGACCAAAGCCAACAAGACATTATTTAAAAACCACAGCCTGAAAAGGGGAAAAGACAAAACAACTCTATTTAACTACTGTGCATTTTATGCTTTCACCATTGTAGACTGTACCACCTGACCAGGTGAACATGGGGTGAACTCACATAAGAACCTTTTCTTATGTGACCTTTTCACAATGGGACCTTTTCACAATAATGTTTACTTCATCATGCATAGTAATTATTTGTTTTTAGTGATTCTTGTAGCACAAATAAAACCAGAGTATTTACTTGAGACATTTTTACAAAGCTATTTGCAGCACATGTGCACTGTTTTGTTTTTTATTATTTTTAGTCTATGACCTCTGACGTTATCTTGTGACTGCACGGTGCCTCACTAATGCACTAAATGTGAGGCTGGTTGGTTCACTCACATGTAAAAACTGAGACAGAGTCTGTGATTTAATTGTGTTCCAGGTGTCAGACTGTGGAGTGTGTGTTCCTGATAGTATGAAAGTGAAGGGGTTCAGAGTTTAGTGCACAAATAATTGTAGAGACAGACTTACTCATGTCCAGGGTCCTAAAGAGACTTCACTGCAGAGTATGTAGCACAGTTAAAATACACTCAATGTTTATTAAATAACAGTTTCTACAATTAACAATATCAGCAAATCACAAAATCTCATGTTAAAAGAAAATAAATTATACAAAACTTGGCTCATCTCAGGCATAAAAAGCATTAATGCCACAAGTAAATAAAAAAAACATTTAAGCAAATAAAAAGTTCATAGATAATAAAGACTAATGGTTTAAAGATTAAATCATGATTCCTAAAGGTGAATTCATGTAACTTTTCTTCATGTTAAACTAGTAAAGTTTCCTTTTGATATTCAGCAGTAACTGAAGAAGCTGCATCTGAATCTGAATCTGGATTTTCATTATGTCTGATCAGTTTAAAGAAGCTCAGTGTCTTAGTGGAAGTGATGAGTGAACTCAGAACATAGAGCCAACGTCTTTGTGTGTAATGAACTAAAGACAGACAGGCAGTGCTCTGTATGTGTGACCCACACAGAATAGAGTCCCAGTTTAATCTTCTTGTTTAACATTTATTACAAACCTATTTGGATTAGTATAACCTTCCCCATGGTCAGCAGTCTGATATGAGATCCTGACCAGGCCAGTAAAGGAACATTTGTTACTGAGGCATCGTCTTCAGTTCCCCTCTCTCTGTGTTTTTGTTCCCACTGTTCATGTTCTCACTTTTCTTCTATTCTCCTTTCTGGAGCATTCGTTAGTTACCTTAGTTTCTGTTTACTCCTTCAGTAAATCCTGTCTACATTCTCCTTTGTTGTTTTGCTGCTATTGGTCCATATAAAATTAAACTGAAAATGTGACAGGCAGAGCTGGACTGACAGTATAAATAACAAATGTAAAAGGCATCTGCCCAGAACCATTCTGCCTCTTCCACTAAAACTCTTTCTTTGTCTTCACTTAGCTGAATTATTTAAATCAGCCTTGAGCCACTAACATATAAAGTGTAAATTATTTTTGAACAGAATTCCATGTTTTTTTTCTCTCTCCAGGTTATTTAGATTTAAACTAGAAGTCAGTGAACATGTTACAGACAGTTTTCTAAGTAACTGACAATTTAGTGACATCAGAGATGTGAAGCTGTGCAGTTTGTGCTGTTTGTTGTCAGTTGACACCATCAGAAAATCATGTTGCTGATGTTATTTTAGTTTCTCTGAGTGAGACTGACTCTCACCAACTATGGGAAGTGACTAAATTTCTGTTCAGGAAAAGCCATTGATCCAGTAAGTTCTTATAATACTGGTGAAAACTCATGTTGCTTCTTATTTCACAGAAAAATGTGGTTTTGTTTGTCAGTTACATGAGGCCTTCAAACATTGCTTCAGCTCTGCACTCACATACTGTCCTCCTCCCCAGTCAGATGATCATGAATTTGCCAAACTGATTTTCAGAAAGACATTTAGAAGAAAATGTTGGCCTGTTTGTTTCTGCTGTGCTCAGTGACTATTGGTGTTAATGTTTTCTAAGCAAGAGACAGTTTTTTACCTTTCTATCATTTGACTGAAGGGGCCGCTCAACATTTCCGTCGTTCTCCTATAAGAATTTATCTTATCCGACCTTCTGGTCAGTGGAGTTTTAAGGTGTATTTCTGTTTTTTTATTTCTCTACATAAAAAAAAACTTTATCCCAAGTCCTCTGAAAATTGCATCTACTGAAATCTATGACGCGTGTTTACTGCGATAAATAATAAAAAGTTTGTCTTGATTTGAATTTTATCATTTGTACAACACATTTCTTCCTTTCACTGTTTCTGTTCACTGGTCAATTTTATTTTTATTTCACAAGGATTTGGTTCAGTGATGTAATTGATGGTTCAAACCAAACCTGTTCTTTTTTTTCTTGCTTTGTTCTTTGACAGGAAAAGTTTGATTCAACACCTCTTTCTTGTAAACCTGTCAAAATGTAACATAATTCAAATTAAATCTGAGTTAAATTTAAATTAAACATGATGAAAACTTCCCATGATTCTATCAGAGAATCTAAACTGTAAAAAACAGTCATTACATTTTGTTTGTAAGAGGCCGTTTAGTCACTGAGCCACACGTGTTTTTATCTTTATAAAGAGACTTTTGATCTTTGAGAACCAGGGGACGATATCTGGACCAATAATCTAAAAAAAGAACCTCCTCCTCAAATTCATGTTTCCGAGGTCACCTGAATGTCTCCGAGAGCAGTGACGGTTAAACAGTTTCAGTGGATTATTTTCACACTTTCGACGGTAAGTAACTGAATTTTTGTTATTTGTTCAGTCAAAGACCAGAACCAGTCCTGACAGACCAGTATATTAGTATGGTACCGCTGGACAATCGTGTACAACTACATATACGTGTATTATTGTTGTACAGAAAACTGCGCAGTTTAGTGGTGACGTAATGTTTAATGAAGAACCTGTTTCCGGAAACGTCGCAGTAAAATCCAACGTGTTTCTTTCTGTATTTGAAACGATGGAGTAAATGAAGACATGATCAGTCCTGTTTGTGGACACCAGGACAGAGGGACAGACACGGATGAAGCTGTATTAAGACACTTAAACGGAAAGGTCTCGTATTGATTTCTAATGTTAATACTTTAATGTTTTAGCAGCAGATTGTTTCTGTCTTTACTGCAACAATGAAAGAGGAGATGGAGGCAGAGAAACAGCTTGTTCAAGCTCAAAAACTTCCGGACAGTTTTGAAATATTATTTTATTTTACTTTACATCAGAGAGAACATTAAACTAACTTCTGCCTTCTGGTTAATCTCCACACCAAAGTTGTCTTTTATCAGAAAATGTCTGATGTTTGTGTTTGTACCACACGTGTTTAGAGCATCTCTCTACAAAAAGAACAGTTTGATCTGAGCATCACAAATGTTACAGTGTATAAAGAACAAAGATTTCATCTCATGAGTCCATGGAGGCTCAGATATAAAAGATCCCAGTTCAGAATGTTTTGAATGAGCCGTTGTTGAGGAATATTCACAAATCACATCTGTCTGATATTTGCAGGTTCCTGTCCCATGTTTCCACTAATAACAAAAGCTGCAGCAGATTTATGAGCAAAAATGATTTAATTTCTCTGTTACATTTTACCTGTGTCTCCAGTTTTCATCTGAACACACACAGGACTGGTACAGTTGTGAATAAATACAGAAATGAGAAAATTATTCCATCATCATGAGATAACAGCATAACAATGTAGCTGCATCAATGGACGTTCTTGGCTTCAGTCATTTTAACCAAAGAGGCCAAGTTTGTTCTTGAGCAAATGTTAATAAAGTCGATCTCATACCTGCTGTTTAGTGATGTTTTACAATAAATGTTTCTTTTTATTTCCAGATGTTGTTCATGTTTTTGGATGTTAAAACACAACAAACTTTATCCCAAATCCCACTAAAATGCTATTTCTGGCTACTGAAAACCATCAACCTGCACTTTAAAAAGACTGCAGAGCAATGTTTGTGGATAAAACTGTTTATTGTAATAAATAACTGGAACTTTGTCCTGATTTTATCGTCGTTTTTATTATTATTACTATTATTACTTATTCTTTTTCCTTTTCTATTTCTTATCTTTATGTTAATCAGGAAAGCTTCACTGCACTTTTATCAGGATGTTGTTTAAACCACAATAAAGTATCATTTATTTTTATTTTGTTTTCTTTCTTAGTTCTTGTTTTTGGCTCGATTGAAAACAGCTATTTTCTTGTAAATCTGTCAACAAATAACAATATTTTAACTAAATCTGATAAAAAATGAGTCACACGTGTTTTTATCTTTGTAAAGAGACTTTTAGACTCTGAGAACCAGTGGATGATGTCTGGACCAGTCATCTACTAGAGAACCTAGTACAGTTTTTAGTGGATGTTCTTTTTTGAGTCCCACATTAAAACTCAGTATTTACAGTGAATTATCATCTGAGTTTTATTTTTTTATTAGTTCCATGTGAGTGAGACCTGATCCCACTGTTTATAACACTGACAGGTTCAGAGTATTTCTACATGAAAAACTTACAAACCTTCAAATATTTGAACTGAACAATCAAACAGTGATTCCAGTGATTCTAGTTGTTACAGCTCAGAGTAAATGTTTTACTGCTGAATGTACGCTACAAAGATAAAGTCATTGAACGTCTCATCTGAAAAACAGCTTCAGTGGATCATTTTCACACACTCGACGGTAAGTGGCTGAATTTCTGTTATATGTTCGGTCAAAGACCAGAACCAGTCCTGAGAGACCAGTATATCAGTATTGTGCCGGTGGACACTCGTGTACAACTACATATACGTGTATTATTGTAGTACAGAAAACTGCGCAGTTTAGTTTTTACGTAACGTTAAATAAAGAACCTGTTTCCGGAAACGTCGCAGTACAATAAAACCTATTGCTGTATTTGAAATAAATGAGTAAATGAAGACAACATCTGTTCTGTTTGTAGATACCAGGACAGCGGGACAGACACAGATGCAGCTGTATTAACAATCTTAATTTTATCGAAAAGAAAAACAATGTAGGCCGGAGACTTGGCCCACATGCGAAAAGGTGCAAATACAAATTAAAAAAAATGCGCTGAAAAAGCCACAACACAACCAAAGGAAGGATTTTCCAAAAAGCAATGTCCTTAAATGACAGTATAAGGGACAAGAGAGATTAAAGTGGACTAAATTCTCCACCAGACAAAGTCTGACTCCACTAAACCAGTTTTGTTGAAGGTTGAATCGTGTCAGCTGGATTTCTTTTCCTTAGTTAGAAACGTTTTGCTACTTATCCAAGCAGCTTGTTCAGTCTGAATAAAGTGGCTGAGGAACCCAGTTATATCCTCTGTAGGTCTGGTTAGGTCTTTGTTCCACTCAGGCCTGAATAAACTCGTTACGTTGGGTCATCATGTAACTATTCAGAGCATGTGTTCAGTGTGTGTGTTTCATTTTACCTGTGTCTCCAGTTTTCATCTAAACAAACACAGGACTGGTACATATGTGAATAAGTACAGAAATAATAATTATCTGGTCATCACAAGATAAAAGGCAGCAACATCAGTGGCCGTTGTTGGCTTTCATCATTATAACCAAAGATGCTAAGTTGTCAAGCAAATGTCATTAAAGTTGTTCTCATCATCCAGTTATTAAATATTTCTTTTATTCTTAGATGTTCTTCATGTTTTTGGATGTAACAACACAACAAACTTCATCACAACTCTCAGTGAGATGTTGTCTTCAGCCAAACAATCGACCTTATCTTCAAAATGACTTTGAGGACGTCTGTGACAGTCTCGTCTTTCTTGGTAAAATTGTTTCTTACATTAAATAACTGGAAGCTTGTTTTTGGGTTATTTTTGCCATTTATTGCTCCTCCTCCTCATTTCTTATCAGAAAACCTTTTCATATAATTTGATTCTGATTCTCAGTCTCTTTCCCTCATAAAATAAGTTCAGTGACCAACAATAAACTGAGAAGTTGAAGCTTTTTGTTCAGAGAAACTTCAGCAGCTTCACTGAGTGAAACACTGTGGGGGTGAAATGTAGCACAGTGTGTCTGAAATAGTGATCAGTGAGAAAGTTTGATGTAGGTGAGTTTTCTTTCTGCTGGTGGGATGGAAGGACGTGTTGTGTTGCAGGTCATTGTGGTTGTTTCCTCACTGTGTTCAGTCTGTTGTTGTTAATCATCACAGATCAGCAGGTCAAAGTCTGCTGCATTTCAGCTCTGTGATCTTTAATATGAGACTCATGGAGACAATTGAAGGTCAGAATCCAGCAGAACTTAAGCTGTTTGCTTTTTCATTATCACTGCAGCTATAAAAAAGAGGAATAAGACAATAAAAAAAGTCTTTCTCAGTGAGCTTTGCAAAACTCAAGAGTATGTGAAACAGTGGTAAAGCTCATGTTTAACATTGAAGCAGAACTCAAGTAAGTTTCACTTTCATTATTACTACAACTGATGAGAAAACAAAGATTAAAAAAAAGTCTTTCTCAGTGAGCTTTGCAAAACTCAGAGAGTGAAACAGTGGTTAAGCTCATGTTTAACACGTCCACACTCATCACTTTACTGCTGTGCTTTAAGCTTCTTCCTCATGATTCTGCTTAGTATCAAGTGACACAACTCATGTGACTGGAAGTTGTAATTTCCTATAGAGGATGAATTTTCTTTTTTTTCTAGCAGATTTTTAGTAGAACTGATGGACTTTGATTTGATGTAAGAAGTGATAAATGTTTGTTGTCAAATATGGGTGAAATAATACTAATTAACAAATGTTAGAAAAGTGAAACAATAATTTAATAAATAATTTAATCAACTTTTTGACTGAAATTAAATCTTTTAATCTATCGTTAAGAAAGTTAAAATGCCTAAATCTGCTAAACTGCACCAATAATGTACATTAATATTTAGTGGAACTTCTGATGAAAATAATAAGATGTTATAGAGACAAATCCTCTCTTTTGCTATTCTCATGTCATCATTACATGACATTAAGTTTGTGTCTCCCTCTCTGTCTCTGTCTCTCTGTACATTTGTGCAGGTGTCTCCAGCTTTGGAGCTGTGTGTTTTCACTGTGTACTTACTGCTTCTACCAACCTGGGTTTCATCTGTTGCTTCTTTCTTTTCTTTCCACTCACCCCATCGATTGAGGCAGATGGCCGTTCACCCTGAGCCTGGTTCTGTTCCGTGTTTCTTCTGTTAGTGTCACCAGTCACCAAGGTTTGATCATATTCATACAGATTCTGTAAGAAACCTTCAATAACTAGACTAAATACTTTGTAGTCACTGGAAACACTTTATTATTTTTTAATAAAACACTGCAGTGTTCTTGTAAACAGATTTAAAGGACATTGAATGTGTTTATTAGTGATGGACAGAGGCAGTTTTTGAGGATTTTCACATCTTTAATGTCCTGTTTGCAATAAAACAACAAGAAAAAGACTTTTGTTCTTATAGAACTTCAGCCGAAGTCTTGTCTGTGTCTACCTGCCTAAATGCATTGAGTTGTTGCCATGTGATTGGCTGATTAGATATTTGCATTAACAAACAGTTGGGCAGTTGTACCTAATAAAGTGGCAGGTGAGTGTAAGTGCAGTATGTTGGGTTCATTCCCTCAGGTTTCCTCTCTTCTTATGTGCTTTAATCAGCATCTTCCTCCACTCACCTCCTCTTCCACTTGTTGCTCTTTATTTCTCTGCTCTTTCTCTCCACCTCATTGTTCTCTCTCTGTTTGACTCCTTCACTTTGTGACAGTGTCTAATTCAAAGGTCAGAGATAAAAACCTTCTTCTCTTTTTCCACAGATACTGGTGATGAACATCTTCAGTGGACATTGTCTCACATGTCATCGAGCAGAGTATCAGATAGGAAATGAATGTTGTCCTATGTGTCCTGCTGGTAAGATCCAACTGAATGTTAAAGGGACATTTCAATGATAAAATGTCAGTGATATTTTATTAATTGTTGGTTTTCTTTACAACAGGAAGTCGAGTTAAAATTGATTGTACAGAGTTCAGAAGTACTTCCTGTCTGTCCTGCTTGGAGGGAACATATATGGATCAGCCCACTGGACTTAAACATTGTTTAAGCTGCACAAACTGTGATTCAGGTATATTTCTGTCAATCTTTTGTAATTATTAGTAGTTACTAAGTCTGAGCAGAGATTTAAAGGCTTGTTGATTGTGATGAACTTAAACATTACAGATTTTTTATTAATGATAATTAAAGACTGGATCCAGAAACAAAGGCCTCTAAAATACTACATGACCAGTTAGGACATGTTTAGTGTTCTAACAGGTACTTTTTATTGAAGGACATGTATGATGACAAAGTTCATTGGATCAACTGTTAAAGTCAGCTGAGACATGCAAGAACATTTTGAAATCTTCTATTTCTCCTATTTTTCCCTGTGAATTTATGAACAATGCTCCAAATTGCACAAATGTGTTGTTTCCCAAAGACGTCAGAAAGATCATCTTATCTGGTCTCTAACAGAGATCCTGCATTTCCACATGTACTGTAACATCTATGTGTTCACAGATTCTGGTTTGAAGACAAAAACATCATGTACAACAAGATCAGATGCAGTTTGTGAACCACTGGAGGGATTTTACTGTGTGGACTCCACAGAGGACACGTGTGTGAGAGCACACAGACACAAAAGCTGTGAACCAGGACAGTACATCAGCAGAAAAGGTTGGTTTTGAAATGAGAAAACCAAAGTTCACCAAACTGATCTGAACTAAACCATCATGGATTCCAAACCCTGGTCCACAGTGAAAAATACTCTGTTTTTTTTCTAACCTCCCCACAGCTGATCACCTGGATCAGATGTTCAGTTAGTCAGAAGTTGGAAGAAACCAATTTGCTTTGTCTTTCTTCAACCCACCCTCATCTAAGATGGTGTCTTCCAGCTTCTCATTAATTAAACACACCTGATCCAGGTGACCAGCAGTGCAGGGACAGACAGAAAACTATCAGGGCAGTTCCCACAGGACCAGGGTTTACGATTTGTCCAACTGTTCCCATGTTAAAGAGAGAGTGAAAGTTATTGGTCCCTGAATGTGTCTGACCTGCACATATCTGTATGTTCACAGATCACAGAGCTTTTGTGTTTGCTGAACATGTTTCTGTATGTGATTTGTCTTTGCACAGGAACATCGTCCTCAGACACTGAGTGCTCTGCCTGCACTGATGGAACATTTTCAGATGGAACATTTCCAGTTTGTCAACCACACACACAGTGAGTGAAGCTTCACATCAGCCGCTGACACCTGATTTTCTTCCTCCTGCAGTGACCTCATGGTGTCCTACATATTTCTGTAAATGTCCTGTCATTCCAGATGTGACTTAAAGAATCTTCAGCTGATAAAGGCAGGAACTGCTTCAGCTGATGCTGAATGTGGAGAGAACAGATCAAACCAGACTGGAACTGTGATTGGAGTTGTTGTTCCAATGGTAATTTTACTTTTAGGAGCAGGTTTTCTCTACAAGAAAAAGGAAAATGTGTGGAAAATGTGTCCAACCAAAGGTAAAAAAAATATTTTTAATAAAAATTTGATCAGGCAAACATTAAGTTGAGGATTAAAGAGGTTTTTTTTACTGTTAACGTTTTATTACAGAAAGAAAAGGAAATGAAGACAATGACAATCAGGTAAGTTTTATGTGTTTTTTCTGTTATTACTGCATTTCACTGTATTTACAGTAAGAAACGTAAATATTTTTTGGTTTTCTCATCATTATTAATGTCACTCTTTTATCCATATTTCACAAAAAGGAACGTCTCCATAGAGGAGAGAATAGTAAGGACAAATCTTCGCAGGAGCAGGTAAGACAGCAGCATGTTCTTCACTGAAATGTCCCTGACTGAGGACAGTCTCACTGATCTACACTCTGTGATGTCTTTACAATTATAGGTTCAGTTTGAAAATAAATGTTATTCTGTCCTCAGGTTGAGACAGTCTAGACATGAACATGTAGCCAGTGTTTCTGACACTGCAGAGTAAATGTTTTCTAGAATCCAGTTCTAATCAATGTGGATCCTGGTACATTGTCTTTGCAGTGTGTAGAAAAAAACATCCAGAATTGTGCTAAAAATGAACATGTTGCAGCTGCTGATCTACAGACTGGATCATTATCTCACCTGGATGTCACTGTACTAATGCTATATTTAGTCTGGAATTCAAACTTGGAACGTTTTAGTTCTGTGGACCAAACACCGAGGATCTTCATTCATTGGACAGATGTGAAGGAGCATCTCAGTCCAGGTTCTGATGTTGGGACCATGAACCCTGCTTCATTCTGTCTTGTCTGCCAGTCACAGAGTTCACAGATGGACCAGATGAAGCTGAAACTGGATTTTATCTGAAATAAGTAACAAACATCTGGAGCAGAAGATGCAGACAGTTTGATCTGAACTGTAACATGATGAGACAGTTGGTCACATTGGTCATTGGTCAAACTGCACTGTGACCACATCTGACTACAGGAGCAGGACAAATACAGTAAAAGGTAAAAAGATGGATATTCCCCCAAAAATCTATCGAAAATAAAAGGTTTATGGTTGAAGAATGATTCAATGAGATCAATGAGAATTGATTTCAGTTGGACTTGGCATCGTTTTCTGTCACTATACTTTTAAAATTAGTGAACCGTGCTTCCAGAGATGGAATAGGTTTCATTAAGAGAAGCCCAGGTGGGTTTGAACACGTGAGCTCCAACATTTGAGCACTTCACATTAAGCCCTGAACCACTGCAGCAGGCTACAGACTGAATGACTGGTTGTCTTAATGGAAGATCTTCTATCTACACAAACACATTTGAGTACAGGGCTTAAACTTCTTGGCATTTTGAGCTGTTAACAATGTGCAGACCAACATGTCCAAATTTAAAATAAGTTCATTTAATTTGCCTCTTTAAAAAGGTCACTAGAGAGCAGCATTACTGCTGGCAGTGTGCAGCCTGCTGGACGCTCATCAGAAGACTTTATAAAGTAAAGTCTGAGCGTGTGAAATGTTTTTCGGTGTCTTTGTTCAGTGCAGCACGGTGGCTGCATAATTAGCTTAAATCTTTGTAGCTGATGCTAATGTTAGCTTAGCAATGTGGAATAGATGAACCACTCCGACTGTAACAATCAGTGTTGTCTTGTGTTAAAGAAGGACAGTACACAGGATGGACAGTGCTGTCCCATCATATGAGAACTGGCAACAAACCACTGTGTTTTCTGTGTTTTTTAAAGACAACTGAATCTTTTCATTTAGTAGTTTTAATGTTTCTAACATGATCCCAGAAAAGCTCAGTTCTCGTGTATAATTTGTTTGTTGTAATGTGAAATTGTGTTGTAAATATTGTATATAATTTGATAAATGAACCAATACTTATAGACTAATACTGCATTTAGCTGCTGTTGAACTGCAGAATTTTTGCTGTCAATTAACTTTTTTGTTTTTAAAGATTTAAGTGAATTTGAAGTTATGGAAGAGTTGCGTTGTCAGCAGTTTTTTGAATATTGGGACTGAGGCTGCTGATTCTGCAGAGTTTAGAAGCTCTTTCCACTATCGCAGGATCACTGAGGTAAAGAGATTTGTTTGGAACAGAGTGTATTATAAGTACAGGTGGTTCTAAAGTTTTATTTTTTTTTCAATTACAACAATCTCACTTTTGCTCACACAGAGCTGCAAAAAGTTTTGAGTCATGCAGCTTTTTGTCTTTGCAGTGATCTAATGTTAATTAAGTTAAACATATGCACTTAAATCTATTTAAAGTAAAAAAAAACTTTCTTTCTTGCACTTGCATCTCATTAAAGGTAAAGACTTTTCTGATTGGACTTTGCTTTGATGCCTTGTACCTCACTTGTAAGTCGCTTTGGATAAATCACAACATGTAAATAACCAGAATTTGCTCCACATTTGTGGCTTCTGTTGGTCAGCAGCTAATCTTCATATTAAACATTATTGTAAATTAACATTTGATGTTCTAAGACCATAATTAAAACCACATATTTTTGTATGTCACATTATTTGTGTCAGTTCCACCTACATTATATCCATTAAATAATCAGATGCTGTAATTTTATTCTACAGCCTGAATAAACACCAGTGTTTGAGATTTACATGAAATATTAAAACTAGTAAATCAACCTAATGAAAAGAAAGAAAAAGAAAAACTCCTCTGGGTGATGTCATCTGGAAGAGTTTTTCAGCTAGAAGGAGAGAAAGGTCTTAATATAGTGAAGTCAGAGGGACGTTTAAAAGCATTAATGTGCATTTACATCCTAAACTAAAGCCATAGAAAGCAAGTTAAAATTTGGTGAAGTCGACTTTTAACAGGAAAATATCAGACTGGTCTTTGTGAAGAATGTCAGTAGTTAGAAACAGTAGAACACATTATATTAAACTGGATGAAATACAGAGACAGAACATGGTGAGTTAGTGCAGAAGACAAGTGTTGAATGTGGGGTTAAAGGACATAATGCAGGCAAATAATCAATGTAGAGGTGCAGTAATAAAATGTTTTCTAAAGAACAGGTCTGGTCTCAAGAAGAAAAGACTATAGTATATGTAGGGAGAGAGGAAAACCAGAAGATGGCAGCAATGCAACAGATGGGATGATGATGACTGTCAGAAAACCTGGAGGAAGAAGAAGAAGAAGAAACTGAAAATCTGTTCACTCGATTATGTTTCACACACTCGACAGTAAGTGGCTTAATTTCTGTTATTTGTTCAGTCAAAGACCAGAACCAGTCCTGAGAGACCAGTATATCAGTATGGTACCAGTGGACACTCGGGTACAACTACATATACGTGTCTTACTGTAGTACAGAAAACTGAAGTGTCCTCAATCTTTGCTAGTGATGGGAAGTTCGGCTCTTTCGACTCCTGAACAGCTCTTAATTTAAAATTTTTTGTAGGCCTTGATTTTACCATAACTTTGCACAAATTAATGGTCTGTGTGTTGAAAACCCTTTCATGTGCACTGTTTTATGAGAATCCTTATAATTGCTTAATGTTGCGCATTTTTTCTGTTACAAAACCATTTTTTTGTTTAATATTTTAATCAAACATTTTATTGCACAAATTAACAACAAAACAGCAAATAAATCCACAGAACAGAACTTGAACCAAACTCAAGCAAACAGTATTAATGTCCTCAGTGAAGGTTGGCATTCAAAAAAAGTCAGATGCCTCAGCTTGGATGGACTGTTTTGACAATACTTTTAAAACCTCTGTCCTCCACAATGGAAAAGGGTTGGAAATCAGTAGCTATCATTTTAGCCACCTCTTCATCAATGCTGTGCTGTTTGGATGGGATCATCACTTTGGGTATAAACTGGCTTATTTTGCTTTGAGTTGCAGTAGGAGAGGTTGTACCTGCATGTGTGGGGAAGCCAGTAGATGCTGCTGCACTTGCTGTTTTTTTGGGATGAGACACACCAGGATCTGTAGATGTGTGGCAGCTTGCCCTCTCTCCTCTAACTGCACTGTAGGATGGACAGTTCTCATACGTCTATGCAGGTTTGTGGTGGAACCTGCTCTTAAAGTAATTGTCATCTTGCAGTGAACACACTCTGCTTTGCTGTTTCCATCGTCTTTAAACTGGAGCCAGATGCTGCTTCTCTTTCGGGTTTCACTCACTAGTTTCAACTACGCCAACTCACACAGTCTCCTCACCGCTATCTGGCAGACAGTTAATTTGCAGTGGAGCGCTGCTTACTTCTCTGTTTTTACATAATGGTATGATCCCATATCCTCACATCTGATTGGCCGCGATGCCATTGCTGACCAATCAAAACAAAGTTCTGCCTTGAGCAGAGCTCAGGCTGAGCACTGAGGTAAGCAGCGAAAAAAAAGGGAAAAAAACTGGGAGCCGGCTCTCAGAGCCGCATCTTTTGCGCGTGACACATCACTAATTCTTTGCGGATCTAAGGTATTTCTGTGTTGAAATAAATGAGTAAATGAAGACATAATCTGTCCTGTTTGTAGACACCAGGACAGCGGTTGCAGTTTATTAGGAACCTTCGTTTTATGGAAAGAAAATGTATCCAGAGACCTCGTCTGAACTAATGTCTCTGCATCGTCTGCATTGATTTCTAATGTTAATGTTTCATGTTTTTAGCAGCAGATCGTTTCAGTCTTTACTGCATCACTGTAAAACTTGTTATCAGTAGCTGTTTCTCATAGTCACTGATCCAGAAAAACTCCTCATAAACTGTAGACATTTTACAAAAAAGCACAGTCACAGAATAATGAACATAAGTAACTTTATTCTCAATCATGTCTTTTCCCACATGTACCACACGTCTTTAGAGCATCTCTCTACAAAAAGAACAGTTTGATCTGAGCATCACAAATGTTACATTGTATAAAGAACAAAGATTTCATCTCATGAGTCCATGGAGGCTCAGATATAAAAGATCACAGTTCAAAATGTTTTGAATGAGTCGTTGTTGAGGAATATTCACAAATCATCTCACATCTGTCTGATATTTGCAGGTTCCTGTCCCATGTTTCTACTAATAACCAAAGCTGCAGCAAAGTTATGGGCACATATGTGAATAAGTACAGAAATTAGATAATTATCCAGTCATCACGAGTTAATGGCATCAAAAAAAGGCAGAAACATCAATGACCGTTCTTGGCTTAAGTTATTTGAACCAAAGAGACAAAGTTTGACCTCATCATCCTCTGAACCTTCTGTTTTGTGCAGTTTTAGAATAAATTATTTGTTTTCTTTCCAGATGTTTTTTGGATGTTCCAACACAACAAACTTCATCCCAAATCTCAGTGAGATGGTGTCTTCAGCCAATGAAGCCATTCACCTGCTCTTTAAAATGAATTTGAAGACATCTATGACAGTCACATCTTTCCTGGTAAAACTTTATTGCTGTAAATAAGTGGAAGATTATCTTTGTATTTTTGCCATTTATTGCTACTCGTCATCATATCTGATAAGACATTGTGATTTGTAGTGAGAGCAGGGAGCAGGTGGAGGAAAATCTAGAGAGGTGGAGGTCTGCTCTGGAAAACAGAGGAATGAAGCTTAGCTGCAGCAAGACAGAATACATGTGTGTGAATGAGAGGGACCCAGGTGGAACAGTGAGGTCACAGGGAGCAGGTGAAGAAGGTGCAGGACTTTAAGTACTTAGGGTCAACGGTTCAGAGCAACGGAGAGTGTGGAAAAGAGGTGAAGAGGCGAGTGCAGGCAGGTTGGAACGGGTGGAGAAAAGTGTCAGGTGTGTTGTGTGATAAAAAAAATCAGCCAGAATGAAAGAAAAGGTGTTCAAGACGGTGGTGAGACCAGAGATGTTGTTCATCTTAGAGACAGTGGCACTGAAGAAAAGACAGGAGGCAGAGCTGGAGGTAGCACAGCTTAAGATGTTGAGGTTCTCTTTGGGAGGGACGAGGATGGACAGGATCAGGAATGAGGACATCAGAGGGACAGCTCATGTTAGATGTTTTGGAGATAAAGTCAGAGAGGCCAGATTGAGGTGGTTTGAACATGTTCAGAGGAGAAACTGTGAATATATCAGTAGAAGGATGCTGAGGTTGGAGCTGCCAGGCAGGAGGTCTAGAGGAAGAGCAAAGAGGAGATTTATGGATGTAGTGAGAGAGGACATGAAGTTAGTTGGTGTGAGAGAAGAGGATGCAGAGGACAGGGTTAGATGGAGGCACATGATTCGCTGTCGTGACACCTGAAAGGGAACAGAACAAACTTAAAGAAGTTGTTCTACAGTAAGTTGGGCTCATTCCCTCAGGTTTCCTCTCTTCTTATGTGCTTTAATCAGCATCTTCCTCCACTCACCTCCTCTTCCACTTGTTGCTCTTTATTTCTCTGCTCTTTCTCTCCACCTCATTGTTCTCTCTCTGTTTGACTCCTTCACTTTGTGACAGTGTCTAATTCAAAGGTCAGAGATAAAAACCTTCTTCTCTTTTTCCACAGATACTGGTGATGAACATCTTCAGTGGACATTGTCTCACATGTCATCGAGCAGAGTATCAGATAGGAAATGAATGTTGTCCTATGTGTCTTCCTGGTAAGATCCAACTGAATGTTAAAGGGACATTTCAATGATAAAATATCAGTGATATTTTATTAATTGTTGGTTTTCTTTACAACAGGAAGTCGAGTTAAAATTGATTGCACAGAGTTCAGAAGTACTTCCTGTCTGTCCTGCTTGAAGGGAACATTTATGGATCAGCCCACTGGACTTAAACGTTGTTTCATCTGCACAAACTGTGATTCAGGTATATTTCTGTTAATCTTTTGTAATTATTAGTAGTTACTGCGTCTGAGCAGAGATTTAAAGACAGTACTTTAAGTAGGTTTATTTCTACAAGTCCTACAAGTTCAATATAAGAACTGAGAAACCTGTTGATTTTAATGAACTTAGACATTACTGGTTCTACAACCACAATTTCAAAGAAATTTGGAGAATGTGTAAAACCTAAAAAAAAAAACAGAATGCAATAATGTGCAAGTCTCATCAACCATTATTTTACTCCCGTTAGAAAAAACATATCAGATGTTGAAACTGAGACATTTTACAATTTCATGGAAAATATTTTGAATTTGATGACAATTTGACAGCAACACATCTCAAAAAAGTTGAAACAGGGCAGAGTTTACCATTGTGTAGCATCCCCTCTTCTTTTAACAACTGTTTGTCTGGGAAGTGAGGAGACCAGT
Organism: Channa argus; assembly: GCF_033026475.1. Taxonomy (NCBI): domain Eukaryota; kingdom Metazoa; phylum Chordata; class Actinopteri; order Anabantiformes; family Channidae; genus Channa; species Channa argus. The sequence continues at coordinate 24,365,670 of NC_090209.1, forward strand.
TGCTGGAGTTTTAGGAGAGGAATGTTGTTCCATTCTTGTCTGATGCAGGATTCTAGCTGCTCCACAGTCCTGGGCCTTTGTTGCTGGATTTTTGGTTTTACGATGCACCAAATGTTTTCTATTGGTGAAAGGTCTGGACAGCGGACAGGTCAGTTCAGCACCCAGACTCTTCTCCTTGGAAGCCATGCTGTTGTGATGGATGCAGTGTGTCGTTTAGCATTGTCTTGCTGAAATATGTGATACCTTCCCTGGAAAAGACGTTGTCTGGATGGGAGCATATGCTGCTCTAAACCCTCTATGTACTTTTCAGCATTGATGGTGTCTTTCCAGATGTGTAAGCTGCCCACACCATAAGCACTGGTGCACCCCTATATCATCAGAAATGCAGGTTTTTGAACTGTCCGCTGATAACAAGCTGGATGGTTTCTCTCTTTAGTTCGCAGGACACGGCGTCCATGGTTTCCAAAAATTAAATTCAACTTTATTTATATAGAGCCAATTCACAACAAAGTCATCTTAGAGCACCCAACAAATCCCCCTTGAACAAGCCCTAGGAAACAGTGGAGAGGAAAAACTACAGGAGAAAGAAGACACAGAGTTCATGTCATACAGTGGTGATTAAACAAAATATGGAGAGGAGAGAGGGACAAGAGGAGGAAAGGAGCTCAGTGCATTGGGGGGTGGGTCCCCCAGCAGTCTAAGCCTATAGCAGCATAACTATAACTAAGTATAAGCTTTATCAAAGAGGAAGGTTTTAAGCCCAGACTTAAAAGTAGAGAGGGTGTCTGCTTCCTGAATCTGAACTGGGAGCTGGTTCCACAGGAGAGGAGCTTGATTCTACCTTTGGAAATTCTGGGAACCACAAGTAGGCCTGCATTCTGAGATCAAAGTGGTCTACTGGGATGATATGGTGCTATGAGGTCTTCTATATATAATGGAGCCTGAACATTCAGAGCTTTATATGTAAGAAGCAGGGTTTTAAATTCTATTCTAGATTTAATGGGAAGCCAATGGAGAGAAGCTAGTGAAGGTGAAATATGATCTCTCTTGCTAGTTCCAGTCAGCACTCTTGCTGCAGCATTTTGGATTAATTGCAGGCTCTTTAGTTACTGGGGCATCCTGAAAGTAGGGAATTACAGTAGTCCAACCAAGAAGTAACAAATGCATGGACCAGTTTTTCAGCATCACTTCTGGATGCGATGCTTTTAATTTTGTAAATGTTTCGTAGGTGGAAGAAGGCTGTTCTAGAGATTTGTTCTATATGTGAGGTAAAGGACAAATCCTGGTCAAAAATAACTCCAAGGTTCCTCACAGCAGTACTGGAGGCCAGACTTATGCCAGTCAGAGGAACGATATATTTGAATGAGTTTAGAAGTAGGAAATTGTAGGACATCCAGGCTTTTATGTCTTATAAGCTTGAATTTTGATTAATGGATTTTTTAAATTTGGTTCCATAGATACATATAGCTGGGTATCATCAGCATAGCAATAGACATTTATGGAGTGTTTTCTAAAAACGTTACTTAAAGAAGTCCTAAAAAAAAGCTTTTCAAATCTTGATTCATCTGACCACAGAGCAGTTTTGCATTTTGCCGCAGACCATTTTAAATGAGCTTTGTCCCAGAGAAACACTGCAGCGTTTCTGGATCGTGTTCACATACGGCTTCTTCTTTGCATGACACAGCTTTAAGTTACATTTGTGGATTTTACAGTGAACTGAGTTCACAGACAGTGATTTCTGGAAGTGTCCCTGAGCCCATGCAGTGATGTCCAGTACAGAATCAGGCTTGTTTTTAATGCAGTGCTGCCTGAGGACCTGAAAACCATCCGCATTCAGTTTTGACCTTTGGCTTTGTCCCTTGCACACAGAGATTCCTCCTTGTTCTTTGACTCTTTTGATGATATTATAAACTGTAGATGGTGGATCTTCAAAGTCTTTGCAATTTTACATTGAGAAACATTTTTCTGAAATTGTTCCACAATTTTTAGTCGCAGGTTGTTGAACCATCTTGACATTTGAGACGCTCTGCCTCTCTGAAATGCTCCTTTTACATCCAGTCATGTTACTGACCTGTTGCCAATTAACCTAATTAATTGTCAAATGTTCCATTTGTTTTTATGTGCACGAATTCCTTTTCCAGCCTTTTGTTGTCCCTGTTCCAACTTTTTGTAAATAAAATATGGGTTGATGAGATTTGCTGATCGGTGCATTCTGTTTCTATTTATGTTTTACACATTGTATCAACTACTTTGGAATTCGGGTTGTATATTAATGATAAATAAAGACTGGATCCAGAAACAAAGGCCTCTAAAATATTACATGACCAGTTAGGACATGTTTAGTGTTCTAACAGGTTCTTTTTATTGAAGGACATGTATGATGACAAAGTTCATTGGATCAACTGCTAAACTCAGCTGAGACATGCAAGAACATTTTGAAATCTTCTATTTCTCCTACTTTTCCCTGTGAATTTATGAACAATGCTCCAAACTGCACAAATGTGTTGTTTCCCAAAGACGTCAGAAAGATCATCTTATCTGGTCTCTAACAGAGATCCTGCATTTCCACATGTACTGTAACATCTATGTGTTCACAGATTCTGGTTTGAAGACAAAAACATCATGTACAACAACATCAGATGCAGTTTGTGAACCACTGGAGGGATTTTACTGTGTGGACTCCACAGAGGACACGTGTGTGAGAGCACACAGACACAAAAGCTGTGAACCAGGACAGTACATCAGCAGAAAAGGTTGGTTTTGAAATGAGAAAACTAAAGTTCACCAAACTGAACAGATTTACACTTGTTCATTAGTCACAGCTGGATCTGAGCACTAGAAATGAAGCACCAAGAATAATTTGTAGAAGACAGTTTAGAGCAAAATCCATAAGTAACAATTTTCAAATCAAATCATTGATACAAGACACTTTTTTTCAAAGTTCTCACAAAGTAAATCAGTTTACTAAATAATGTGATTCTGTATTTCTGACACAAAGGAGAAATCCAAGTGCTTTTCATTCTCATTCGTGAAGTTGACAAATGTGATCATGTTCTAGTGAATCTGTCATTTACATCAACATGTTCCTCAGAAAACAACTGTATGAAGCTCTGATGTTAATAACATTTGGATCGTTTTAATGTATCAAACAGTAACAGTAAACCTTCATAATGTGTCTGTATGTGATTTGTCTTTGCACAGGAACATCCTCCTCAGACACTGAGTGCTCTGACTGCACTGATGGAACATTTTCAGATGGAACATTTCCAGTTTGTCAACCACACACACAGTGAGTGAAGCTTCACATCAGCCACTGACACCTGATTTTCTTCCTACTGCAGTGACCTCATGGTGTCCTACACATTTCTGTAAATGTCCTGTCATTCCAGATGTGACTTAAAGAATCTTCAGCTGATAAAGGCAGGAACTGCTTCAGCTGATGCTGAATGTGGAGAGAACAGTTTGATCCACACAGGAATTGTGATCGGAGCTGTTGTTTTTTTAATTGTGGTAATTTTACTTTTCGGAGCAGTTTTATTTTTTCTCTACAAGAAAAAGAAGAATTCAACCTCAGGTAAAAACAAATTGTATTTCTGATAGATAAAAATATGATCAGTCAGATCATTAAGATGTTGATTAATTAGTTCTTTTTACTGGTAATGTTTTATTACAGAAAGTAAAGAAATGCAGACTTTCACAATCTGTTATGTTTTAAAGTGTCTTCACTGTTCTTACTGCATTTCACTGAATTTACAGTAACAAACAGGAAGGTTTTTTCCTCCCTCATCATTATTAATGTCACTCTTTTATCCATGTTTCACAAAAAGGAACCATTGAATGGAGGAGAGAAAACTGTGGAACCATCTGTGCAGCAGAATGTGTCTGACTGAGGACAAGACGACCCTGATATAAACATGTAGCCAGTGTTTCTGACACTGCAGAGTAAATGTTTTCTAGAATCCAGTTCTAATCAATGTGGATCCTGGTACATTGTCTTTGCAGTGTGTAGAAAAAAACATCCAGAATTGTGCTAAAAATGAACATGTTGCAGCTGCTGATCTACAGACTGGATCATTATCTCACCTGGATGTCACTGTAATGATGCTACATTTAGTCTGGAATTCAAACTTGAAACGTTCTAGTTTTGTGGACCAAACACCGAGGATCTTCATTCACAGCTGTGAAGGAGCATCTCAGTCCAGGTTCTGATGTTGGGACTATGAACCCTGCTTCATTCTGTCTTTTCTGCCAGTCACAGAGTTCACAGATGGACCAGATGAAGCTGAAACTGGATTTTATCTGCAATAAGAAATAGTGAAACAGTGATGGTCACATGGCTTCATTTATCTCTTATGACAGTTTTTATTTTGTTATAATTTGACTGAATGAAGTCAAAAGTTCCATCGTCCTTCTATAAGATTTGATCTTATCCGACCTACAACTCAGTACAGTTTGAGGCTGAATTTATTTTGGATTCCTGCTCTTTAAAAAGACTTCAGAACGATGTTTGTGGATAAAACTGTTTATTGTAATAAATGACTGGAAGTTTGTCCTGATTTTATTGTTCTCAATTCTACAACATATTTCTCTGTTTTTTACCAGTAAACTTTTTTGCTTCTCTGACTCTGCTTCTTTGCCTCACTTACAAACATTTGAGTTTAAAAAACACAAAATACAAAAATACATAAAGTAAAATGATTGTTTATTCATCAGAGAAGCTTCATGACCTTTACAAACCAAAGTAAATAATTATTTATTTATGTTACTTTGTTTTCTTGTTTAGTTCCTGTTTCTGCCTCAATTAAAAAAAACCTGTCGTCAAAAAAAAATAACATTATCTGAATGAAATCTAATAAAATAAAATTTAAACAATCAAATGTCACTGCAGTGTTTTAACTCAATGACAACGCCCACTCTGAGAACCAGTGGATGATGTCTGGACCAGTCATCTACTATAGAACCTCCTCCTCAACACTGGAACAGTTTTTAGTGGATGTTCCCAGATTAAAACTCAGTATTTACAGTGAATTATCATCTGAGTTTTATTTCTTTATTAGTTTCATGTGAGTGAGACCTGATCCCACTGTTTGTAACACTGACAGGTTCAGAGTATTTTAACATGAAAAACTTACAAACCTTCAAATATTTGAACTGATAATCAACCAGGTTCCACTGATTCTAGTTGTTACAGCTCAGTGTAAATGTTTTATTGCTGAAATTAAACGTTTTTCTAACTGTAGATGGAAAACTGCACCATTTATTTCTCAGATTTTAAACATTCAGGTTAAAAAGAGGAAATTCATGTTTCCGAGGTCACGTGAACTTCTCTGAGCCGAGTGATCGGAAAACAACTCAGTGGATCATTTTCACACTGTCGACTGTAAGTAACTGAACTTCTTTGGAGATTTTTCTGGATGTTACGAAGCAACAAACTTCCTCCTTAATCTCAGGGAGATGGTGTCTTCAGCCAATCAAAACCATCGACCTGATCTTCAAAATGAAGTTGAGGACGTCTGTGACACTCGCGTCTTTCCTGGTAAAATTGTTTATTACAGTAAATAACTGGAAGCTTGTTTTCATATTATTTTTGTTATTTATTGCTCCTTGTCTCCATATCTGATTAGTTTCTGATTCTAAGTTTCAGTCTCTGTCCTTTGTGACAGTTTCAACCTACAAACTGAAAAGTTATAACCTTGTAAAAGTAGAATTCATGGCAGAGCTGCTGTGATGGATTGTATTAAATTGCACAGGTGTCTGAGCGAACACACAAACTCCCTGAGTGGTCCCTTAGACCACTGTGCTCACGTCAGCATCGCATTCATCCAAGTTACATGGTTTAAAATAACTAAATTACAGCGTTTACAGTTCTGTTAGAAAACTTTGAAATAAGTGCTTTAGCCCACTTAAAATCAAAATTACAAAAATCTTGTCCATGACCTGTGTAGTATGTTAACGCTATTGGAAGAATAAATGTTTAATTTCAACATGAACTGCCCACCAAACCAAGCCAACTATGAACTCCAGTTATGAAAACACAATTCATATTTTTATTATAAAGCTCTGACTTGTATTATGAGTATGAGCCAGTGGGTGAGATTGACCTACTGTGGTCTGGGAGAGAGTCCTGTAACTCTTTGTCTGCAAAAGAAAGTACATAATTATTATTTCCATTTCTACTAATCATAAACTTGAGACAGTATTTAATGATCAATATCCATAAATGAAAAGTGTAAATAACTTCCTGTTCATTTTGCCATTATTATTAAGGGTCAACATAAGCAGCACTTAGCATCATTAGCGTGAATGGTGTCAATGTCATATCTTGACCTGTCCAGGGTGGACAGTAACAGCTGGGACAGACTGCAGCTCATGTTTAATACGTCCACACTCATCACTTTACTGCTGTGGTTTAAGCTTCTTCCTCATGATTCTGCTTAGTATCAATAAAACAACTCGTGACTGGAAGTTGAAGTAGAATGTTGGGAACTTTGAGTTTTCTAGCAGAACTAATGGACTTTGATTGTAAGAAGTGATAAATGTTTGTTGTCAAATGTTGGTGAAATAATACCAATTAACAAATGTTAAAAAAGTGAAAAGATAATTTTATAAATTGTGTTTAAAATAAATCTTTTACTGTAGCAGCCATGAAGTTAAAATACTTAAATCCACAATAACATCTGACCTAAACTACACTAATAATGTCCATTAATATTTAGAGGAAAATGTTTATAGGTTATTGAGCAGAAGAGGAAACATCATCTCATCTTAATGAATTTATATGTTACTGTTACATGATATTATGTTTGTGTCTTGTTTCTCCTGTAGTTTTGTCTCCCGCTCTGTCTCTCTGTCTCCCTCTCTGTCTCTCTGTCTCCCTCTCTGTCTATGTCTCTCTGTCTCCTTCTCTGTCTCTCTCTCTGTCTCTGACTCTCTGTCTCTCTCTTTGTCTGTCTCTCAGTCTCCCTTTTTGTCTCTGTCTCTGTGTCTCCCTCTCTGCCTCCCTCTCTGTCTCTCTGTCTGTCTCTCTGCCTCCCTCTCTGTCTCTGTCTCTCTGCCTCCCTCTCTGTCTCCCTCTCCGCCTCCCTCTCTGTCTCTCTGTCTGTCTCTCTGCCTCCCTCTCTGTCTCCCTCTCCGCCTCCCTCTCTGTCTCTCTTTCTCCCTCTCTGTCTCTCTGTCTCTGTCTCTCTGTCTCCCTCTCTGTCTCCCTCTCTGCCTCTCTGTCTCCCTCTCTGTCTCTGTCTCTCTGTCTCCCTCTCTGTCTCCCTCTCTGCCTTCCTCTCTGTCTCTCTGTCTGTCTCTCTGCCTCCCTCTGTGTCTCCCTCTCCTCCTCCCTCTCTGTCTCTCTGTCTGTCTCTCTGCCTCCCTCTCTGTCTCTGTCTCTCTGCCTCCCTCTCTGTCTCCCTCTCCGCCTCCCTCTCTGTCTCTCTGTCTGTCTCTCTGCCTCCCTCTCTGTCTCCCTCTCCGCCTCCCTCTCTGTCTCTCTGTCTGTCTCTCTTTCTCCCCCTCTGTCTCTCTACCTCCCTCTCTGTCTCTCTGTCTCTGTCTCTCTGTCTCCCTCTCTGTCTCCCTCTCTGCCTCTCTGTCTCCCTCTCTGTCTCTGTCTCTCTGTCTCCCTCTCTGTCTCTCTTTCTACCTCTCTGTCTCTGTCTCTCTGTCTCCCTCTCTGTCTCTGTCTCTCTGTCTCTATCTTTGTCTGTCTCTCAGTCTCCCTCTTTGTCTCTGTCTCTCTGTCTTCCCCTCTGTCTCTCTGCCTCCCTCTCTGTCTCTATCTCTCTGCCTCCCTCTCCGCCTCCCTCTCTGTCTCTCTGTCTGTCTCTCTGTCTTCCTCTCTGTCTCCCTCTCTGTCTCCCTCTCTGTCTCTCTCTCTCTGTTTGTCTCTCTGTTTCCCTCTCTGTCTCTGTCTCTCTGCCTCCCTCTCTGTCTCCCTCTCTGTCTCTCCCTCTCTGTCTTCCTCTCTTTCTGTCTCTCTGCCTCCCTCTCTGTCTCCCTCTCTGTCTGTCTCTCTGTCTCCCTCTCTGTCTCCCTGTCTGTCTCTCTGTCTGTCTCTCTGCCTCCCTCTCCTTCTCCCTCTCCGCCTCCCTCTCTGTCTCTCTGTCTGTCTCTCTGCCTCCCTCTCTGTCTCCCTCTCCGCCTCCCTCTCTGTCTCTCTGTCTGTCTCTCTGTCTTCCCCTCTGTCACTCTGCCTCCCTTTCTGTCTCTGTCTCTCTGCCTCCCTCTCTGTCTCCCTCTCCGCCTCCCTCTCTGTCTCTCTGTCTGTCTCTCTTTCTCCCCCTCTGTCTCTCTACCTCCCTCTCTGTCTCCCTCTCTGTCTCCCTCTCTGTCTCTCTATCTCTGTTTGTCTCTCTGTTTCCCTCTCGGTCTCTGTCTCTCTGTCTCCCTCTCTGTCTCCCTCTCTGCCTCTCTGTCTCCCTCTTTGTCTCTGTCTCTCTGCCTCCCTCTCTGCCTCCCTCTCTGTCTCTGTCTCTCTGTCTCTCTCTTTGTCTGTCTCTCAGTCTCCCTCTTTGTCTCTGTCTCTCTGTTTCCCTCTCTGCCTCCCTCTCTGCCTCCCTCTCTGCCTCCCTCTCAGTCTCCCTGTCTATCTCTGTCTCTCTGTCTCCCTCTCAGTCTGTCTCTTTGTCTCTCTGTCTCCCTCTCTGTCTCCCTCTCTGTCTCTGTCTCTCTGTACATTTGTGCAGGTGTCTCCAGCTTTGGAGCTGTGTGTTTTCACTGTGTACTTACTGCTTCTACCAACCTGGGTTTCGTCTGTTGCTTCTTTCTTTTCTGTCCACTCACCCCATCGATTGAGGCAGATGTCCGTTCACCCTGAGCCTGGTTCTGTTCCTTGTTTCTTCTGTTAAAGGGAGTTTTGATCATGTTCATACAGATTCTGTAAGGTCTTCACCTTCATATGGAAAGTGCTTTAAGATGGTCTCTGTTGGGATTTGGTGCTGAATAAATACATAGAATTACTATGTTGGACACTGAAACAAATACACAAACCTTCAGGACAATCTGGATGTGGATTGGTTCAGATTCTAGACTAGTTCAGATAAAGCTTCAATAACTAAACTGAATACTTTGTAGTCACTGGAAACACTTTAAGTCCATCTGTTTATTATTAATAATAGTGAATAAAACACTGCAGTGTTGTAAACAGATTTAAACAACATTAAATGTGTTTATTAGTGATGGACAGAAGCAGTTTTTGAAGAACAGTGACATCTGGTGGCTGATAAATCTTACTTTAAACCTTCAGGACTAAAGGATTTTCACACCTTTAATGTCCTGTTTGCCACAGACATTTATTTGTAAAAATAATGAAATTTGTAAAATTTGAAAACTATTTATCATTTTGTGTTTGTTTATCAGATAAATCCCAATAAAATATGTTTATACTTGTAGATTTAACGTAACGTTTAGTAGTAATTCAAAGGTCAGAGATAAAAACCTTCTTCTCTTTTTCCACAGATACTGGTGATGAACATCTTCAGTGGACGTTCTCCCACATGTCATCGAGCAGAGTATCAGATAGGAGATGAATGTTGTCCTAAGTGTCCTGCTGGTAAGATCCAACTGAATGTTATTTGGATATTTAATTGAAAAAGAATATTTGGGTCAGATTTACTAAGTGCACAGCAGCCTTCAGTTAATCTACAGCACATCCACAATCTGTGTTTATCAGGCCTGACACTCATTAATGAACCAGTTTGTGGACAGAAGTTCTTTTATTGAAGCACAGCTGCATTTAATCATTTTGATTCCAAAACCTCCAAAACACTAGTGTGTCAGTGTCAGCACCTCAACGACTACAGAGATGGACAACAATGCAAAGCAGTTTGAAATGTGTTGGACATTTATGGAGAAGATTCCAAACTGAGATAATAGTGAATATTGTCGCCAAGCAGTTTTGGAGGATTAATGTTGTTATAAATTTAAATGGTTAATACACAAACACACACACACACTAATCTCGATGCCTCAAATACATTACTGAAAACACTCAAATAATAAAATATTGTACAACTACATTTTGGTTTCATTTTCAACAGGACATCATGTTGAAGAAGATTGCACAAAGTTCAGAAACACATTGTGTTTGGCCTGCAAAGCAGGAACCTTCATGAATCAACCCACTGCTCGTACACTGTGCTTCACCTGTTTACACTGCGATCCAGGTATGTTCTTCCATATTTGCAGGTGACTGATTGGGATGGATTTTAAATCATGTGATAGAATCAGTGAAAATAACAGTTTCCAAAGCTTTGCTTTACAGCTACAGAATGACGATCTCTCGTGCACATACAGAATAGATGCTTCATTTACATTGACTCTGTTCCGTTCAATACTGGGATAGAAGTAGTAAAAATGTCAGTTTTCTTTATCCAACAACTCTCAGAATAACTGGAAAATAAACTTTGAGAGCTTCAAATTCTTTTGTGCACATACAGAATAGCTGTTTCCTATTCTACACATAAACTGTGTGTGTGTGTTTTTCTCTACCTAGAGTTGATCTGTTGTTTCTGTTCAGATATTTACTTTGTTTTTGTGTATTTCTATCTCTAGTAATTGTAACTAATATTTTTCTCCTATGTAACATGTGCTGTGCATGTGTTCACAGATTCTGGTTTGAAGACAAAAACATCATGTACAACAACATCAGATGCAGTTTGTGAACCACTGGAGGGATTTTACTGTGTGGACTCCACAGAGGACACGTGTGTGAGAGCACACAGACACAAAAGCTGTGAACCAGGACAGTACATCAGCAGAAAAGGTTGGTTTTGAAATGAGAAAACCAAAGTTCACCAAACTAAACCATCATGGATTCCAAACCCTGGTCCACAGTGAAAAATACTCGTGTTGTTTTCTAACCTCCCCACAGCTGATCACCTGGATCAGGTGTTCAGTTAGTCAGAAGTTGGAAGAAACCAATTTTCTTTGTCTTTCTTCAACCCACCCTCATCTAAGATGGTGTCTTCCAGCTTCTCATTAATTAAACACACCTGATCCAGGTGACCAGCAGTGCAGGGACAGACAGAAAACCATCAGGACAGTTCCCACAGGACCAGGGTTTATGATTTGTCCAACTGTTCCCATGTTAAAGAGAGAGTGAAAGTTATTGGTCCCTGAATGTGTCTGACCTGCACATATCTGTATGTTCACAGATCACAGAGCTTTTGTGTTTGCTGAACATGTTTCTGTATGTGATTTGTCTTTGCACAGGAACATCCTCCTCAGACACTGAGTGCTCTGACTGCACTGATGGAACATTTTCAGATGGAACATTTCCAGTTTGTCAACCACACACACAGTGAGTGAAGCTTCACATCAGCCACTGACACCTGATTTTCTTCCTACTGCAGTGACCTCATGGTGTCCTACATATTTCTGTAAATGTCCTGTCATTCCAGATGTGACTTAAAGAATCTTCAGCTGATAAAGGCAGGAACTGCTTCAGCTGATGCTGAATGTGGAGAGAACAGTTCAAACCAAACTGGAACTGTGATTGGAGTTGTTGCTCCAATGGTAATTTTGCTTTTCGGAGCAGTTTTTCTCTACAAGAAAAAGGAAAATGTGTGGAAAATGTGTCCAACCAAAGGTAAAAAAAATATTTTTAATACAAATATGATCAGTCAAACATTAAGTTGTGGATTAAATATTTTTTTTTTACTGGTAACGTTTTATTACAGACAGAAAAGGAAATGAAGACAATGACAATCAGGTAAGTTTTATGTGTCTTCACTGTTCTTACTGCATTTCACTGTATTTACAGTAACAAACAGGAAGGTTTTTTCCTCCCTCGTCATTATTAATGTTACTCTTTTATCCATGTTTCACAAAAAGGAACCTTCTGAATGGAGGAGAGAAAAGTGTTGAACCATCTGTGCAGCAGAATGTGTCTGACTGAGGACAAGACGACCCTGATATAAACATGTAGCCAGTGTTTCTGACACTGCAGAGTAAATGTTTTCTAGAATCCAGTTCTAATCAATGTGGATCCTGGTACATTGTCTTTGCAGTGGATAGAAAAAACATCCAGAATTGTGCTAAAAATGAACATGTTGCAGCTGATGATCTAAAGACTGGATCATTATCTCACCTGGATGTCACTGTACTGATGCTACATTTAGTCTGGAATTCAAACTTGGAACCTTCTAGTTTTGTGGACCAAACAAAGAGGATCTTCATTCATTGGACAGCTGTGAAGGAGCATCTCAGTCCAGGTTCTGATGTTGGGACTATGAACCCTGCTTCATTCTGTCTTTTCTGCCAGTCAGAGAGATCACAGATGGACCAGATGAAGCTGAAACTGGATTTTATCTGGATCTGATTCCCATAATCTTCATTAAATCCTTCTGATGTTCTCTGTGACTCCCACAGTGTTTTTACAGTTAAATACCTCAGAGACCTCGTCCAGACCCCCAAACCCTCTGTACTCTTCAGACAATAGACCTGTTGCTTGTCCTGACTGAATCCTGCTGGGGATGAAACCTGCACCATCAGTGCTGCTGCTGCTGGGACACTGTCCCTGCTTCAGTCCACAGTGTTGAGACGAACTACGAACCTGCATCATATCAATAATGAACAAAGTGTGATTATTGTGCTACATTCTGACTGGTGTTTCTGTGGATCTGTTCTCTAATTAATTCATGAAGAACAAACCAGTCAAACGCTCCTGAACAACCAGTGTCCAAAAAGCCCAAAAGACCAGAGTGTCCCTCACATCAAACTGCTTGATGTTTTAACTACTCGATGCAGTAAAATAGAAGTATTATTTACTGCATTTTGTTTCTTCTTTAAAGTTGTGGTTTTAACAACTGGTCCAACAATTTTTATTTCTTTTTTAGTTCACTTTCAGGGAAACGTTTAGTTAATAAAGGGAAGTGTGAAGTATCAGTTGTTTCGTTTCTGGTCACTTTGAGTTACAGCTGTCACTTCTCAGCACCTCAGACACACAGATCTATGTAGAGTATATGTGCAACAAAAACTGAATTAAATGTGAGGGGTTCTGATGATCGAATGAAAAACTGAAGACTTTAAATGTTCATAACGTTTCCAGAAACATTGTAACTGCAGTGATAAGATAATAAAATAATATACATTTTCTTTACTCTGTATCACTATTGAAATAGACAGAGACCACAAGTGTGGGCAGCACCTGGATGAAACAACGGGATCATGTTAAAATCATGTAGTTTGTGAATGAAAGACACTTGAGTGACAGACAGGACGCAACAAATAACACAAAAGTTAAAGTGATGGAGTTTAACAAAAATCCAATGACATGTATCCAAACTTTTTCCTCTCTGGAAACTGACACTTTATTGACATCAGAGATGTGAAGATGTGCAGTTTGTTCTGTTTGCTGTCAGTTGACACCATCAGAAAATCATGTTGCTGATGTTATTTGAGTTTCTCTGAGTGAGACAGACCCTCACCACACTCTATAAAGGGCTCAACCCAAGTACATAACCACCACAGGGGACAGGAGGGACACGTCCTCCCTTAACGTGAATTAAAGAAGTTAATCAGCCAACAAATATTTTCCTCCATTCTAAACGATGGTCACATGGCTTCATTTATCTCTTATGACAGTTTTTATTTTGTTATAATTTTACTGAATGAAGTCAAAAGTTCCATCGTCCTTCTATAAGATTTGATCTTATCTGACCTACAGCTCAGTACAGTTTGAGGCTGAATTTATTTTGGATGTTTCCTGCTATTTAAAAAGACTTCAGAACGATGTTTGTGGATAAAACTGTTTATTGTAATAAATAACTGGCAGTTTGTCCTGATTTTATTGTTCTCAATTCTACAACATATTTCTCTGTTTTTCACCAGTAAACTTTTTTTTCTTCTCTGACTCTGCTTCTTTGCCTCACTTACAAACATTTGAGTTTAAAAAACACAAAATACAAAAATACACAAAGTGAAAATGAGTTTGTGTTTGTAATTGTGTGAAAGACATGTTTATTGAAAGGTTTATTATTATGGTTCTGTTATAAGTTCAGAATTATTTAATTTCATACAACTGTTAAAATGTATTTGTAACTAGGTCTGTATGTGAAATGCAAAGATGTTTGGTGGAAAGTTGAACGGGCTTGTAAAAGCTTTTATTTTGATGGACGGGTCATGTGACTAGAGTTGGTAACGATGCTCTGTACGAACACGAGCCTCAGAGATTTTGACTGGAAAACATGTTTTCATTTCAAAAGTTGTATGTGCTTTTATTTCTTGTAGTTTTCACGGTGTCTAATGAAAAGAGAGAAAGAGCGGAAATTAAATACTCAAAAGACATTTGTATGATGCGTGTAACATGTTAAACATGGTTGGGAGAGACGTGCTGACAGCTAATGTACTGTAATTATTATGAATATTAATATGATTTTTTTCAATGGAAAGTCTATGTGCAGGACACTGCCCGGAACTCGCGTGTTCAATTTCACGTCTTTCTCCACTGGGGGGCGCTATGGTGGGTGCTTTTATTTTGACATCTTGTCTTCAGAACTTCATTAGTGTTGAGAGGACAAGATGGCAACAGTTGATTCCTTTGGACACGCTGCCATCTGCTGGAGAGTTGGTGAATAGCAATTGAAAACTTCTTCATTGTTTCATGTGCTGTCACTTCTAAATAGTTCAATATCTCAGAAACTACACATGCTAACGTTATGAATCTTTGTGGACACCTGCCACATGATGAAATGCTTCACATGTTACAGTTTTGCCTCTATTGCTCCGCTGGACAACTTCTACAACGTTCAGAACTGCAGATTCTGCGATGGCTGCAGCAGCTGCAGCGGCTGGTTTTCAGCAATCACACACATTTCCTGTAGGAAAGGCCCATTCTAGTGTTAGTTTGTTTTCCTGTTTAGTTCCTGCTTTTGACTCGACTCGAAAAATAACAGTATCTGAATGAAATCTATTAAATTAAAAATAAAACAATCAGATTTCACATCATTGTTTTCTCTGAAAGATCAAAGAATCTAAGCTGTAAAAACACATTAGTCACTGAGTCACACTGTCTCTTCATTTTGGACTTTTAGACTGAGAACCAGGGGACGAGGTCTGGACCAATCATCTACTAGAGAACCTCCTCCTCAACACTGGAACAGTTTTTAGTGGATGATCATTTTTGAGTCCCAGATTAAAACTCAGTATTTACAGTGAATTATCATCTGAGTTTTATTTCTTTATTAGTTTCATGTGAGTGAGACCTGATCCCACTGTTTGTAACACTGACAGGTTCAGAGTATTTTAACATGAAAAACGTACAAACCTTCAAATATTTGAAGTGATAAACAAACAGGTTCCAGTGATTCTATTGGTCAATTAACAGATAATTTTCTCCTTTGACTCTACAGTTTCACTTTCACTCAGAAACCTGTTCTAGTTGTTACAGCTGTTGAATATTTAATTACGGAAATCGAACGTTTTTTAACTGTTGTATGTAGATGGAAAACTGCAGCATTTATTTCTCAGCTTTTTAAATATTCGGGCTACGTTACAAAGAGAAAGTCGATGAACGTCTATGAGACGATTGACGGAAAAACAGCTCAGTGGATCATTTTCACACACTCGACGGTAAGTAGCTAAATTTCAGTTATTTGTTCAGTCAAAGACCAGAACCAGTCCTGAGAGACCAGTATATCAGTATGGTACCAGTAGACACTCGTGTACAACTACAAATACGTGTATTACTTTAGTACAGAAAACTGCGCAGTTTAGTTTTTACGTAATGTTTAATAAAGAACCTGTTTCCGCAAAGGTCGCAGTGAAAATCAACGTATTTCTGTACGAAATAAAGGAGTAAATGAAGACATCATCTGTCCTGTTTGTAGACACCAGGACAGCGTTTGCAGTTTATTAGGAACCTTCGTTTTATGGAAAGAAAATGTATCCAGAGACCTCGTCTGAACTAATGTCTCTGCATCGTCTGCATTGATTTCTAATGTTAATGTTTCATGTTTTTAGCAGCAGATCGTTTCAGTCTTTACTGCATCACTGTAAAACTTGTTATCAGTAGCTGTTTCTCATAGTCACTGATCCAGAAAAACTCCTCATAAACTCTAGACATTTTACAAAAAAGCAAAGTCACAGAATAATGAACATAAGTAACTTTATTCTCAATAAAGTCTTTTCCGCTCAGAGAAACCATCAAACCAGCGTCTTTCTACAGCTGAAGCTTTGTGAACCAAAGTGCAAACACAGAGACTCTGTCTTCTAGTTAAAATCTGCTTCACATGAGGCTCCACACTAAAATGCTCTTTTATCAGGAAAAGTCTGATGTTTGTTTCTCTCTACAAAAAGAATAGTTTGATCTGAGCATCACAAATGTTACATTGTATAAAGAACAAAGATTTCATCTCATGAGTCCATGGAGGCTCAGATATAAAAGATCCCAGTTCAGAATGTTTTGAATGAGCCGTTGTTGAGGAATATTCACAAATCATCTCACATCTGTCTGATATTTGCAGGTTCCTGTCCCATGTTTCCACTAATAACCAAAGCTGGAGCAGATTTATGAGCAAAAATGATTGAATTTCTCAGTGTTACATTTTACCTGTGTTTCCAGTTTTCATCTGAACACACACAGGACTGGTACAGTTGTGAATAAATACAGAAATGAGAAAATTATTCCATCATCATGAGATAACAGCATAACAATGTAGCTGCATCAATGGACGTTCTTGGCTTCAGTCATTTTAACCAAAGAGGCCAAGTTTGTTCTTGAGCAAATGTTAATAAAGTCGATCTCATACCTGCTGTTTAGTGATGTTTTACAATAAATGTTTCTTTTTATTTCCAGATGTTCTTCATGTGTTTGGATGTTACAACACAACAAACTTCATCCTAAATCTCAGTGAGATGTTGTCTTCAGCCAATCAAAACCATCGACCTGGTCTTTAAAATGTCTTTGAGGACGTCTGTGACAGTCACAACTTTCCTGGTAAAACAGTTTATTACAGTAAATAACTAGAAGCTTGTCTTTGTGTTATTTTTGCCATTTATTGCTCCTCCTCCTCATTTCTGATCTGAAAACCTTTTTCATATCCTGATTCTGATTCGCAGTCTCTGTCCCTCATAAAATAAGTTCAGTGTCCAACAATAAACTGAGAAGTTGAAGCTTTTTGTTCAGAGAAACTTCAGCAGCTTCACTGAGTGAAACACTGTGGGGGTGAAATGTAGCACAGTGTGTCTGAAATAGTGATCAGTGAGAAAGTTTGATGTAGGTGAGTTTTCTTTCTGCTGGTGTGATGGAAGGATGTGTTGTGTTGCAGGTCATTGTGGTTGTTTCCTCACTGTGTTCAGTCCATTTTTTTAATCATCACAGATCAGCAGGTCAAAGTCTGCTGCATTACAGCTCTGTGATCTTTAATCTGAGACTCATGGAGACAATTGAAGGTCAGAATCCAGCAGAACTTAAGCTGTTTGCTTTTTCATTATCACTGCAGCTGTTAAAAAAAAAAGATGAATGGGACAATAAGAAAAGTCTTTCTGCCTTGAGATCAACTGGTGACCTGTCCAGTGTTGGCCTGCATCATATCCCCTCATTAGTTGTAAATATTGTGCCCAAAACATTAGAACCACCTCTTCTTATAATACACTTCAGTCTGACTCCACAGTAGAAGTTTCACCTTTTTACAGTTTCAACCTACAAACTGAGAAGTTATAACCTTGTAAAAGTAGAATTCATGGCAGAGCTGCTGTGTTGGATTGTACCTGTCCAGGGTGGACAGTGACAGCTGGGACAGACTGCAGCCCCCCATGACCCCCCCATGACCCACGAGCAGCATAAGTGGTTAAGATAAAGACCATAACCATGGTACAGTTTAGTGCACAGAGAGTGAAACAGTGGTGAAGCTCATGTTTAACACGTCCACACTCATCACTTTACTGCTGTGGTTTAAGCTTCTTCCTCATGATTCTGCTTAGTATCAAGTGACACAAGTCATTTGACTGGAAGTTGAAGTAGAATGTTGGGAACTTTGAGTTTTCCAGCAGAACTGATGGA
The DNA here is from genome assembly GCF_033026475.1 of Channa argus. Lineage (NCBI taxonomy): Eukaryota > Metazoa > Chordata > Actinopteri > Anabantiformes > Channidae > Channa > Channa argus. Next base: position 24,383,662 of record NC_090209.1, read on the forward strand.
CTTTGATTGTAAGAAGTGATAAATGTTTAATTATTAATTAATTAAATTAAAAAATGGTAT